>NC_090747.1:67652527-67961758 GCF_036898095.1 Palaemon carinicauda
TGTTTATAAAATTATTATTATTTTCATTATATGTTATTAAAAAAAAGTATTAAAGTCATTATAATCTTTTGGGAAATTATTGTAATTATTATCATTATTGAAATTATTCCAACTATGAAATACTCCTAGAATATTATTATTATTATAATTCTTATTCTTATTATTGTCATTATGATTATTATTATTATTATCATTATTATTATTATTATTATTATTATTATCATACATAAAAGTGAATCCAGTGAGAGTATTTCAAACATATTTACAGAGATTTAAACTTGAATACTTTACACCTGTCATGTTATCTGTCTATGATACTGGCACACCTGAACAAACATAGTAGAACTGTTTCCCGTCCTGCATGACTAAACGTTTCTGTGTCACCTTCCTCGTGATTATGATAAAGATACTTTATCTCATTATAAGTAAACTATATTAAGTCTTATCAAACTATCTTATTTTATTTAATACAGGGGCGTAGGAGCGTCTTTTTTTTTTTTTGGGGGGGGCGGGGGGGGGGGGTACTAAAGTGACTAATGACTGGGTATTTGATGACATCCCCCAGAATTTATTTTGTGAGGAAACAGCATTAAATCTTTAAATTTTAACGGTATTTATATTTTTAATTTTGCCTAATTGCTAGTTTATAGGAGACAATTATCTAAGGTTTTAAATGATTATTATGTTATTTGTCTTTGGTTTTAAAACATGGTGATAAGGTATAAAGATGAAAATCTCACAGAGTACCTCATAGACATGATAATACTGCAATGGTTATAAAAAAGCAAGGGTTTTGAAATAGCTTTCAATTATCAAAATTACACACACACACACACACATATATATATATATATATATATATATATATATATATATATATATATATATATGTGTGTGTGTATACTGTATATATATATATATATATATATATATATATATATATATATATATATATATATATATATATATATGTACAGTATATATATATATATATATACATATATATATATATATATATATATATATATATATATATATATGTGTGTGTGTGTGTGTGTGTGTGTGTGTGTAATTATATGCATGTACACTTATATATGTATACATACACACAAACACATACATACGCAGACACACGCGCGTGCACACACACACACACACATGTAATGTCAGGACCGTGTCTGGGAAAGATCTTGCTGTGCTACTAACTAGAAGAGCTAAAATAAATGAATTTGGATATAATAGGATTGAGTGAAATTAGAATAACTGGGGAATCTTATATAGTTAAAAGAGGTTCATACCTTTTGCATCAAAGGGCATGAAAGGAACAAAGAAAATGGAGTGGGTTTTCTTATCTCTAAAAATCGTGTCGGTAACAGAAGAATTGATAAGATTCCATGATTGATTATCAAACAAAATAAAAAGTATAAAATGAAGATCATTCAAACGTATGCACCAACAACATCCAATACAGAGGAGGAAAAAGATATCTTCAAAAAAACATAAGATTCTATTTGCATTTGTTTTGGGGGATTTCTGTATGAAGTAGGTCAAAAGAAAAGAGGGGAATCAGCCGTAGGCAAATTAGAAGTTGGCACAAGAAACAGCAGAGGATATAGAAAAAGACACGGAGAATCCCAAATTTAAATAAAGCAAAACAAAAACGAAATGCATCTTATTCTCAGTGAAAAAAAAAAAAAGAATTAATCTAGTTAAAGATGTAAATATTGAACAAGTTAAAGTCAAGACGCAATAGAATTGTGAGTAGTAAATTTTTTTTAGATCTAAGGAAAGCAGGTAAAAACTAACTTTAAAAAAGAAAATAAACACTCCTGTAATAGGAGAAATATCTGATGTATTTAGTATAGCAATACAAAATAAGTACTCCCTGCTGCGTGATATATATATATATATATATATATATATATATATATATATATATATATATATATATATATATATATATATATATATATATATATATGTATATATATATATATATATATATATATATATATATATATATATATATATATATATATATATATATATATATATATATATATATATATATATATGTATGTATGTATGTATATAATCATCAACTCTGCCTTGGAAATTACTAGAGGTATCTTTTTGTAAATATTTTATTGGAGTTAAAAAGAATACGACTGACTTAGAAACCAGGTCTCTTTTTATGGAGCATGTTGCAGAACCTAAGGAATCGACTTTTATATGTACTGATGGCTTAAAATCTGATGTTGGCGTTGGATTTGGAGTCCATAGTAATGGTTTTAATTGTAGAGGTGCACTTCCTCTAACAGCTTCCATATATACCGCCGAACTATTCGGCATACAAACCGCTGTTGAAAAAAAGTAGCGTTGGAAGAGGGGGTTAACTTTACCATTTTTATGACGCAAGGAATGCCCTTCAAGCTTTGAAAGACTTTAATTCAAGTAACCCTTGAGTTTTAACGATTTTAGAATGGCTATTTATTATTGGACTGAGAGGTATAACATCTCGATTTTGTTGGTTTCCAGCACATGTAGGTGTATCTGGGAATGAAAAGGCAGATTTACTGGCAAAGAATACTGGGCTATTTTGCCTGTTAGAGCCCCTGGGCTATTTTTCCTGTTAGAGACCCTGGGCTAATAACATCCTGCTTTTCAAACTAGGGTTGTAGCTTAGCTATAAATAACAATAATAACAATAACAACATAAATTGTACCATTAAACAAAACATTAGTACATGAAAACTCTTATACACGATAAATAGAATTTTCCACGAAATATTTAATGTCCCTGCAGATGCGTTGTAGCTTTTTGAGGTCTGCAAGACATATCATAAAATATGTAGGCTACTAGGATTCTAATGCTACAACATTATGTTGTGGCACAAGTTCAACTTAGCCTTCTAATAGCCTACTCTCAGACATTACTAGTTACAAGCCATCTTCGCTTTTAGTTGCCGCCCCACTCAAGGTCGGATCCAGAATTATCAGCGTCTTCATACTACTCTGCAACATTATCATCATTGTCATTCTCAGCCTCATGAGTTGCTAAATCTTTATCCTCAGATAGGACAATGGGCTCGGCAGGTCTCACGAATCAAACAGGAACGTAGCATGCAAGGCATACTTATAGTTATGTAAAAAAAAAAAAAAAATTATAGACACCTATTATCAATTTTACGATGGAGGACACAATTTGAGGAAAACATGCCCTTCAGTACCTAATTATTTCATATCAATTCCACAATCCTTAATTCATCTTATAGTACTGTAGCCTATACTGAAAATTATGACGTTGTTAACCTTTGTTTACGTAAAATTCAACATAATTAAAGATAGATTGACGAAGAATGATTTTTCGTTCTTCTTTTGTTTTGGACATTGCCTTATTATTATTATTATTATTATTATTATTATTATTATTATTATTATTATTATTATTATTATTATTATTATTATTATTATTATTATTATTATTACCTAAACTACAATCTTAGTTGGAAAAGAAGGATTCTACAAGCACATGGACTCCAACAGGAAAAAACAGTGAGGACAGGAAATAAGGAAATAAACTCTCTGAGAAGTAATGCACAATCAAATAAAATATTTCAAGAACAGTAACAACACCGAAAGCATCTAAAATCTTTAAGTTTCCATGTAATCCTGCATCTCTTTCAATTTTATTAAGAATATTTTTCTTCAGATCCTTTTAGTCTGTCTGTCTGTCTGTCTGTCTCTCTCTCTCTCTCTCTCTCTCTCTCTCTCTCTCTCTCTCTCTCTCTCTCTCTCTCTCTCTCTCTCTCAAAGGTTCCTATTCCTGTGTGCACCTCTTTCTATAATACTGTCCCTTTTTATTACGAATGCTTTCCCAACGTTTAAAAGAAACGGACACCAAATGTCCCCTGATTTGATTGCCATTATTTTTCCTAATAAATTTAGCCTACCTATATCATAATCTATATCACATGGTCACTAATATATCTTATCTTCACTACTATATCACATTTTATCAACACATCATAATTCAATACTATCCACAAGTTCCACAACTATATCTTACTTTCGCTACATATATTATGTACTATATATCATATCTTCACAATTATATCACATTCCAACTATATATCTCATTTTCAATAACTTATACCAATACAATCCTTATAATATATATATATAATATATATATATATATATATATATATATATATATATATATATATATATATATATACATATATATATGCAGAAGAACCACAGGGAAAATGAAAATACGAAATATACGATTAAGTCCTGACTAGTTTCGTAATACTTCTTCAGAGGAGTGATTTATTGAGAGAGGTTTCTTTACATTTTATAGGGAAAGTAAACGTACGAACATACATATAGAGAATTAGAGAACAATGACACTCCCTTACCAGCTACCTGGGCTGAGGTCAGGTGTTAACTGGGCGGAGATCCAACCTCATTAGACACCTGCCAAAAAAGGGTCATTTCTGGTGGCGGGTAAATTTTTGTTTTTGACTTTCAGTACAGTTTATTAATATGAAAACACGGTAGCCTTATCTATATAAATACATAAGCAAAACTATTTGTATATGTAAAACACATCTATATATAAATATATGAAAAAAAAGACATGTACGTACGTATACACATACAGACATTCATACACAAACATGCATAATATATACATAGACATATACATATGTGTACACATACTGGTATACATATACAGACACATACATAGACTTACATATAAATTCTTTTTTACACATGATTAACATGTATACATATACATATATATACATATATATACACATACATACATATACATACATATACACATATATATATATACACATACACACAAACATTTACATATATATACATGCATATACACACATACACGAGTGCTGAGGTTATTTCCATCATGAAACTCCTCCTTGGCGGTACCTTTCTTCCTTGTTTCTCCGAGCTTATAATGTATGCATTGATAGTTGCTGCATTTAGGATGCTGTACCACACACATAGGGGCCAACGTCATGTCTTCCTTGAGGTGGAAGTTAGAGCACACATTTGGTCAAAAGTATCAATACCTCCTTTAGTTGAATTGTTAAATTCAGTGACTTCAGATTTGCCATTGGATGCAATGGTAGGCTGTGTTTGCTGTGATGACAAAAGGAGAACCCTCTTCTTAAGTACCAGAGATGTCTTTGAAACATAGGAAAAAAAGCATCATCTCTGTTGTGAATAAGAAGGCACTCGAGCTGTGGATGCGGGTTTCTTTCGCCTTTATCTAGGGTGGAATTTCTGTCTGCTGGCTCAAATAGTGCCAACAAGTGTCATCCCATGGTTGTTCAGCAGGTCGGCGGTAAGAGTAACTGACGTAAACCATTTGTCAGTGGTGACATTTCTGTGGGATCTATGATATAGCCTGGTTAGTTCTTTCGTCTAGTAGTGTCTGAGGCTTCTTCTGTCCCATGGCAGTGTTGTACCCCCCCCCCCCGCCCCTTTCCCAAGGTAGGGTTTGGCACCAAGCATGTATTTTATGCCTACATCACACATGAGGACAAGCTTGATGCCATACTTTGCTGGTTTGTGTGGGATATACATTCTGAAGGGGCACCTCCCTCAAATCCCAGCAGTTGCTCATCGAATGTTAGGTTTTCACGGGGGACATAGTACTGGGTGCACTTCTCGATGGATTCTTCCCACACTATCCTTATGGGGGCAAACTTGTCCTGGTCCTGCCTCTCAATGCAGGTTTCATGGCTGTCAAACCTCAGGCAGTAAATAAGAATTTAAATCTACCCTTGGACATTGCTGCTCTATAAATAGGACAACCAGTTACCTGACTGTTATGAGCACTTCCAGGAGTGCTAACATCTCTTTTGGCTCTGTTTTCGCATACGTGCCTGACTGGGTTTTCTGCTTTGTTGCAACAAGGTCTATACGTTTAATTGTCCAGGTGACACATTCCTGCACAATTACATCTGTAATAAAGAGCCTAAAAGTCTCCTCAGCTCCCACAGTGTGTCGTGCCTCATGAGCTGACTCTGGAGTGAATGATGTCATTAGATTTCTTGCCAGCCTCTCCCATGATTGCCCATGTTGAGGATTACACTTCCACTTAAAATTACTTCTTGAGGAAATCGATGTTTTGTTGAAGTCTACCACAAGTGGAACTTCAACAGCCTGACCTTGTCTTCCTTGCATTACAGGGTTGGCAGCAGCAGAGGTAGTGGCAGGACTGGCAGCAGCAGAGGTAGTGGCAGAACTGGCAGCAGCAGAGGTAGTGGCAGGACTGGCAGCAGCAATAGTGGCAGGGGTGGCAGCAGCAGTGGCAGAGGTACGCATTTTGGAAGGTGGGGATGTGTACATCTTTCTCCTTTGTTTCTTTGGGGGATGTTCTTCACATTCTTCACCGTCATCACTTTCAGATTCTAATGTAGGAAAGTACTCTATGTCAGGTTCACTTTCTAAATCACCAACTGGTTTCACAACATCTTTAATGTCACTACCCATAAGTGATGATACACCAGTTTGGTTCATAAGGTCAACCAGCTCTTTATCGGTCAGTTTTTTGCCTTGTCCAGCCATGGCAAGGTTATATCTGAAATATATCACTCTCAAACTGAAAACAAACCCACGAATCTCATATCACATTATATTTGGTAAGCCACATCATAGAGAGATTTCCACCCTGGTAAAAAGTCCGACGGTTATCACATTGCAGGGTGGAAATCTCCCTAAATCACAAACTCTCCCCCTCCGTTGAAAATTCCAGGCAGAGAGTGGGACAGCGCATCCACCCATCACGGTGTCTCGGTAGGAACTAATTGTATGAAGAAAGCGAGCGGGCTCTTTTGTCTTCCTAGTGGGTGAATCACGGGCCGATCACATGCGCGCTGGAGAAAATCTCCCAGTGATGTGGTTCTTGGGTTAATCCCATCATCGTCGACTCGTGCTTCGCTGGGATTCAGTAGTATGTTTGTATTATTAAAATACATTTATTCCTCTTAAGCTGCATTACTGCTACAGCTCTGAGTGGCTCGTGACTCTCGACTCTACTTCAATGTAAACAAATGTTTGACCTGGAACAACTATACTCAGCTTCGAGCTTTTGCTCAGAGAGTTTATGCCTCAACTGAAAAGGAGTACAATTTAACCATAAAAGAAACACTTTCTGGTACAACTCAGGAACATAAATGGTGGTCTACCCTTAAATCTGCACTCTTTGGTGTAGATGCAACAGTTCCTCCTTTACTTAAACCAGATGGCTCAGTCACTCACTGTCCAAAGGAAAAGGCAACCCTTTTGGCTGATGTTTTTGACAGTAAACAGAGTAATGAAAAACTTGAACTTCCTCATTCCTGTTTTCCTGAGGCTAAACTAACTAGTTTAGCTTTTCGATCTCGTGAGATTAAAGCTCTGTTGATGGACCTTGATGCTTATGGAGGTGTAGACCCAAATGGTATTTTTCCTTTGTTTTTTATAAAGACAGCAGATTTCTTAGCTCCAAAGTTATCTGTTATTTTGCGCAAGTTAGCAAGAAGAGGAGCTTTTAGCACTTGTTGGAGAATTGGTAATGTTACTCCTCTATGTAAATGTGTTTGTGGTAGCTCAAGTCCCACTGATTACCGCCCAATTTCCATAACTCCCATATTATCTAAAGTTTTTGAACGTCTTCTGGCAAAACGTCTTAATAGGTTTGCTGAAGGTAATCATCTACTCCCTAGTTTGCAATTTGGTTTTCGTAAAGGCCTTGGAGCATGTGATGCCCTTCTTACAATCTCCAATGCTGTACAGAAATCCCTTGATTGTGGTCAGGAAGTTCGTATGATTGGCCTTGATTTTAGTGCTGCCTTTGACCGTGTTAATCATGAGGCCCTTGTTTTCAAACTGAAACAGTTGGGAGTGGGTGGGTTGTTTCTTAGCATTATTATTGATTTTTTAAGTAATAGATCTCAAAGAGTTGTTGTTGATGGGCACCATAGTGATTATAGGAATGTGATATCCGGTGTTCCACAGGGTAGTGTTCTTGGCCCATTACTTTTCATACTATATACACATGACATGTGGTTTGGCCTAGAAAACAAGCTTGTTGCATATGCAGATGATGCTACTCTCTTTGCATCAATTCCATCCCCTGAATGTAGATCTAGGGTTGGTGAATCCCTTAATAGAGATTTAGCTAGAATTAGTGCATGGTGCAAATTATGGGGTATGAAGTTGAATCCTAACAAAACTCAAAGTATGATTGTAAGTAGGTCAAGGACGGTGGCTCCTCAACATCCGGATCTCAGTATTGATAATGTTTCTTTAAATATGTATGACTCTTTCAAAATTTTAGGTGTGATTCTCGACAGTAAATTTACTTTTGAGAAACATATAAGGTCTCTGTCTTCTTCAATTGCACAAAAAATAGGCTTATTGAGAAAGTCTTTCAAGATTTTCGGTGATCAATCTATTCTGAAGAAGTGTTTTAATTCTTTCATTCTACCTTGTTTTGAGTATTGTTCTCCTGTTTGGTCTTCAGCTGCTGATTCTCATCTTAATTTGTTGGACAGAAACTTACGGTCTATTAAATTTCTTATTCCTGATCTAGATATTAATCTCTGGCACCGTCGTTCAATTAGTTCATTATGCATGTTGCATAAGATTTTTCATAACTCTGACCATCCTTTACATTCAGATCTCCCTGGACAATTCTATCCTGTTCGTAATACTAGGCAGGCAGTTAATTCTAATAGCCAGGCCTTCTCCATCACGAGACTCAATACTACGCAGTACTCTAGAAGTTTTATTCCAGCTGTTACCAAGTTGTGGAATGATCTTCCTAATCGGGTGGTTGAATCAGTAGAACTTCAAAAGTTCAAAGTTGGAGCAAATGCTTTTTTGTTGACCAGGCGGACATAAGTCTTTTTATAGTTTATTTATGACATATTTGTTTTTGATGCTGTTAATAGTTTATATATGACATGTCTGTTTTGACGTTGTTACTGTTTTTAGAATGATTTATCGTTAATTTGTTCTCTTCATTTATTTATTTCCTTATTTCCTTTCCTCACTGGGCTATTTTTCCCTGTTGGAGCCCCTGGGCTTATAGCATCTTGCTTTTCCAACTAGGGTTGTAGCTTGGATAGTAATAATAATAATAATAATAAAAACTCTTGCATAAAAATATGAATATAACATATGAGCATTACTCTTAAAAGACTGGATCCTACTGTAATACAATTGTAAGAAGAATCACATCCTATCTTTGAGGTAACTAATAAACGATTAAATCCTTCATAACATATGCAGCTACACTTATAATTAACATTCAAACATGTTCTATCAATGCATTACTGTACAACACCATTCTCAATACACGAAGCATGTATGGTATTACAGTACAAATACATAACAGCAGATGGTTCAACTGTAATATTAAAGAAATTAGATGAGGTATATCTAAAGGACACAATATTGGATAACTATGGGGAGATGAAGTACTTTAAATAGAGAGAGATGCTGGTGAAAAGATGAGAGATTTCCAAATTAGATATGAGACCGCAGCTTCAGAATGCAGTAAGACTATAGGAAAAACAAACGTTTGTTTGAGAGAGAGGCTAAAGGTTTTCATGATTTGGAACAGAAAAAAAAACTATGGTGTTGGACAAGGTAAACTTGAGTATGATTCGGTATCCAAGATATTGAAAAGAATATTTGAAGGATTGTGGAACAATGAAGAGAATGATTGGTGGAGATCTGAAAACTTGAATATGGGTAGAGGCAGAGAGAGATACAATAATAGGGGCAGAACTAGGTGGACAAGGGGGAGAGGTGGAAGAAATCCAATAAATAGAGAAGGGAAAGTAATATTGTGTGCTATATGTAGTTCAGAATGGCACTGGACTAGAGCTTGTCCTCAGAATCATCAGAATAAAGAAAAACTATCTGAAAACAAGTTTGATGGAAATAAGACTGGCAATGTGGAAAATAAGCATAGGCTTAAACAAGTTAGTGATAATGTAGAGGAGAAAACTTATGTAAGAGAAATTTAAGAAACAGATATGAACTCTTGGGAGAGGTTGATGCTAGTTTAGATACATGATGTAAATCAACAGTTTGTGGTGAATTGTGACTAGCTAGGGTTGTAGTTGGTTTAAGCTTATGAGAGTTGAAAAGAATGGACACAAAAGAGGAATCAAACAAGATCTTTAAGTTTGGTGAATCATCAAAGATATCTAAAGGTGTGATGAAAATACCAGTTTTGTTGAAAGGAAAGAAATGTTATTTGCAGACAGAAATTTTGCAAGGTAACATACCATGGTTAATAGGAAAGAAAACACTAAGTATGATGGGTATGAGGATAGATATGAAGGAAAATTTGGTATGAAAAGAAGCACAAAGTGGAAAAATAATTAATTTGAGAGAGGATGAAAAGGGTAATTTACGACTACTAATTCTGAAGAGTAAATGAGGTATTGATATTGGAGGGATGGAAGGGACTAAGTAACAAACAAAGAAATTAAAGGCGAAATTATGAAGTTACATTTACAGTTTGGATATGGAATTAGGGAGAAGATTTGGAGATTAACAGAAGAGGAGGAAAGGAAGAAGTTAGGAGGCTAATAACAGATTTATTGCAACTTGTGAAATATGTTGGAAGTATAAAACGAATCCAGGGAAACCTTTAGTGGGATTTTCTTGGAGTAGAATATTTAATGACGTTTTGTCTTTAGATGTAGGAGACCCAGAAGAAAATTAATGAAGTTAAGAATCTTAGTTAATGTTGATATAGCCCCTAGAAATTATCCAGCATACTGGATTAATGAAAAAAGGCCAGAAGCTATCTTGAGAACGCTTATTGATGAGTGGTTCACATTTTTTGGAGCACAATGTAAAATAACTTCTTATAATGGTGGAGAGTTCCTATCCTGAAAGGGAGAGAAAACAGGGGCAGTTGCTAAATGGTTGTGCACAAGCAGTGAAACAGGGTCTACCTTCCGAGAGGTAAAAGCCAAGGCGCAAGTTCCTGAGAGCTTGGCCTTGTATAACAACTGCTATGCTGTGTCCTATTGACATGATGGCAAGAAGCAGGGATTGTAAGCAATCGTCTAACTCCGTCATCATACTGCTCCAAAAAGCTGCAATACAATGAATTGGAGAGGGGCATGGACAAGAACAATACCCTTCTGTGGAATCCCCATGGGGAAGACAACTCAGGCCAAGGCCACCTCTCCTGAGGGAGTAAAGGGCAATCAATACTTGTTGCCGCTATCGGAAACTCTCCTCAGAAGTTAGAAGATTGCTGAACAGTGGCTGGTGAAGGTAACTCTACCTCGAAAGGGGTAGTTGCCCAAGATCTGGAGGCAGACCTTCAGACAGCTCACTTTGCTTCCTCCATGGCTGAGCAAACCCAGACAGAAGATCCACATCATGAACTGTCCTTAGGATGTAGCCGAAGCTAGTCTCAGGGTTCATCCCCGGAGGGATCTCAAGACAAGAAACTCCGAGGAGTACTTGTCAATAACTGGGGCGAACATGTGCTGAGGACGAGACGGTTGGGCATGCAAGAGACTTTTTCGGTCCACGACCAATGGAGTCTCGAGTGGGAAGAGGGAAATCAACCCCTAGGGAGGCTGTGTGCTCCCGCTGCGTACCCGACCGCAAGACCTCAAGAAGCCTTTCCTTACATGGAGAACCGGTGAGCCCCAATGAAGGCCACAGATGATGCACCGCATCAGCAGAAAGCAGCTCCCTTACAGCGGTGGCCAGCACTGCTTCGATAGGGCAAGAAACGGAGGCTCCTGGAGTGCTGGGATGTTCTGGAGTCAGATGGGCGCCACTCGTACTCAATTGACTCCCAGGGGAAGCTGGCCAAGCAATCACAATGGCGAGGTCAAGCCGACAGAGTTCGATAGCGAGGTTTCTTTCCTTTCAAGGATGAACCTGAAGGGGAAGAATCCCTCATAGCCCTCTTCTTCCAATGCCTTCTAAACCTTGTCCAATGGGAGGGCGCCACTCCCAACACTCATTGCAAGGAGACTCCTGCATGCAAGAGTGACCCCTAAACATAGAGCAGAGACCGTGAGGATTGGTCTCCACAGTCACATGGTTACTATCCCTAGAGGCAGACACACCTGAAAAGAAAAAATAAGGAAAGATTTCAGCTTTTAGGCCAGTTCTTTAATTGTATTGTTCTTGATTGTGGGTTTTTTAATGAGAGAGTTAGACGTCTGTATTCCACCGGGCTAAAAGAAAAAGTTGATGGTTTGTTACTGATGCAGGTGTGAGCGGGTTGATCTACCCCAGCTACCCCTCTCCACTAACTACCAGAGAGTAATTACACCTTGTAAAAAGCTTAATGGCTAGCTTCAACTATCGCCAAAATATATCTCTACTGTAAAGCATGTAATGGTTTGCACATAGTGTCTAAACAAATGAAATGACCCAGTATAAATTACCTCTATGATCAGAGCAGCTCCAAACTCTTCAACTCCCGAGGTCAGGATCACTAAATTCTGGGACAACTGGAGAGAAGGATCATCTGCTGCCTGTACTATTACTTCATGTCTACGTTCTGTCAGATTGGAAAAAGTTACGAGTTATTGCTGGTACAAATATAGTAGAAATTATCCTTATTGTTAATAAGTAGTATCAACAGTTAGACGTGTTCATAATCAACAACTTCAGTACAAGGTATGATGACTCATAAACCGAAAATCATTACCACGATTCATAAAACTAGTCACCGCCATGCCAGGCTTTGTATAAGTTTCAACAAAACACTTGTTTGTGTCTAACACTGTAACATAAGATACTGTAACATAAGAAAAATTCCCAAATAACTGATGACTGAAATGCACCCGATAATGAAAACAAATGTAAAAAATGCTTCAATGAAGCATAATTATCTTTTTAAGTCATGATTTTTTAGAATGGATAATGTCTGTTTAAACTCTTTGGTCTGAGCTGACAAAACCGAATGCGTGTTAGGGGTTTATTTACAGTAGAACGCTGTAAATATACTATTAGAAGTTTTTTTTTAATGAATGTATAAATATTTATTCTACCACAAGTGAAATAGCTACGATATCACATTATGATTAGAACATCGCTAATTTTTTACAAGGTTTTATCATAGATAACTCTCTCTCTCTCTCTCTCTCTCTCTCTCTCTCTCTCTCTCTCTCTCTCTCTCTCTCTCAGTAAGAATTCTTGTTACATGTATGTGAATTAACACCTTCTCTTTGGATTAGATTTTAATCTTCAGCTTATTATTTCCTTTTGATAATATTTGACCATCCTGTTCTAAGGATGTTGAAAGGCATCCTGCCAGATGGCCTGAGTGATCTGGTCCTGGCGAGCAGTACAACGGATGTTTCTGGTTGAGGGACATTGTGAACAGGTCGATCATTGGCGAACTCTAAAAAGTTAGGACTTTGTTGGCAATTTGACAATTTAATGACCACTCAGAGCAAATTATCTAAGTCATCTTCCTTAGTTTGCCCGCCAGCACATTCCATTTGCCTAGAATGAATCGGACTGAGAAGACTACCGAGTTGTCTTCCATCCATCTCAACATTTCCACAGCAAGATGTCAGAAGGGTTGTGAAAAATTAACTTCTTGATTGTTTATGGAAGCCACTATCATGGTGTTGATGCTTATCTGCACCATAGAGTCCTGAAAGGATCTAGTGGAATTGCATGAGGGCCAGAAAAACTGCCTTCATTTCCAGGAGGTTTATGTGGTGCTGTTACTTGGACTCGAACCAAAAATCCGGAGGCCGAGTCGTGGAACATGTGAGTCCCCCAACCTTCTTTTGACGCATCTGTAAAGAGCATCAATTCCGGGGGAGAAGAGAGAAGGTCTACTCTTCAGAGCAGATTGGTGTCTAACACCAAAAAACTCAGGTCTCTCTTTTGTTCTGACCCTATTGGGCCCAGCAGGTTTGGAGAGTCTTTGTGCTGAGATCAAAATATCTTCAGCTGCCACTGGAGAGAATTGATATAAAGGTGACCATTGAGCACCAGCCTCGATAATGAGGACAGGTGACCCAGTAGCTTCTGCCACCGGTGGGCTGGTAATCTGTCTTGTATCAGATCTGTCTAAGGATGGACAGACTTTGTCTAGTTTTGTGCAGATATTCATTCCAAGATATACCAGGTTCTGTGTCTGGAGCAGAGAGGACTTCTCACAGATCGTAACAAACCTGAAGAAGATTGTCTCGAGGAAGGAGAAGGATTTCCATCGAATTTACCAGAACCAGACAATCTGAACGGAGTTTGGTGAAGAAACTTGTTCAAAGTTGAGAGGTCTATGATTGGTCTCCCACCTCTTGACACCTTCTCAACAAGAAAGAGTCGAATGTAGAAGCCCGGAGACTCATCCTGGACCTCTTGGAGAGTGTCCTTCTTTAGCATGGTCTGGACCTCAGCACGAAGGGCCTGCTCCTTTGCTGATCCCATTGTGTAGGAGCTCATCATTGCTGGACTGCAGGTTAGAAGATGAAGAGAGAGTGCGAATGGGACAATGTATCATGCTCGGAGGAAGGAGACTGACCAAAGTTCCGTCCTTAGAAAACTCCATCTCTGCCACCTGCTCTTCAGGCATACTCCTACTGGTGGTCTGGTCGGAGGAATGTTCCCTCTCACGGAGGCAAGCTTGTCTTCAACCTCTGCTTTCTCTCCCTCTCAAACCTTGGTTTCAAAAGGACTGCTTGAGTCCTTTTTTACTTGACACAGGTTGTCTAAAGATATGAGAGCTCTTCTTCGGACAATGGCGAATTACTGGTGATGATCTCTGCAGTGGAGGTGCCCTGGAATAATAGCAATATGTGATTGCCTGATGGAAAAGAGAGTCGGGACTCGTTTTCCTCTATACTTCTACTGCCTTGATGTCCCACACATTATAGAGGGAGGAGCCATCCATCGAGGAGTTATGAAGCTTCATCGCTTCTCTCCGAGGTACCAGCTTTCTGAATTTTGAGAGGGCGGTATCCTGTCTCCTCATAACCCAGTTGACCCATTAGTTGAGGACGTTATCAGTTAGGAATTCCACTGTTCTGGCACCTGAAAGGAGGAACGCTGACACAGTATTCTTCTTCTGGTCGTAGGAAAAATCTTCAGTCCTGAAGATATACCTCACAGACCCCGACCAATAATCCAAGCACAAATTGGTTTACAAAGAATACTTTGTCAGCCGCTCCATGTTTGTAGTATCAGCTGGCAAGAACATCACTGATAGCGAAGCCAACTCATCTAAGGGCATGTTCTGGGTTAAAGCCAGCATTGCTGAATCCAGAGGAAGTGGAGATGGATTGCCCTCAGCTATCTTATAATACTTCCTCTGATGAATGTATGGAGGAGGAGGTAGACAAGAGGAGTTAACTGAATGAAGATATTAATAAATTCTCACCACCTGGACGTATGCCCTCTTCTTGGCACCCTTGACTCCTCTAGATCAAGAAAAGGCTACCTCAGTCTTGGTGGGGTGAGGGGTGTCATAGAGTAGGTCTAGGATGGTGACCATTCCTTCTGTGGGAATTCAATCCAATTCCCTCAAGGATTTGATTTTCCTGAGGCAGAAAAGAAGCTAGAGACAGACATGGTCCAAATCTTTATGCTAAAAGGGGGAGATCTAAGTTGGGGCTTGTGGAGTTGGTAACATACCATCCAAATGTTCCAATCCATTGTCAAAGAGATCTTCCGCACCCAAACTCACATCCATAGAAGCCTAGGGAAGGTTGAGTTCGTCAACAGAATGGCTAGCCAAGGAATAAGACCTACGAGGGAGGCTGCAGCTCTCTGGTCTTGTAGAAGCAGATTTGGGGACAGATGAACTAGTCGTCAAGGTTGACGGATCTGCCTTCGAGCACCATTTCTTTGGTATGGTCTTCAGATCCTTTCTTTCCCGTGGTTGGCTGGAGACACCATCGAGAAGAGAAGGAGCTTTCCTCTGTGTAGTTACCTCCGGCTGATGAGCCTCTCGAGCTACGGGAGGAGGTACTGGTGTCTGCGTAAGATCAGAAGGTGTTAGTTGACCTCAAACCTTTGCTTGTCCTTGTGACTAGGGAATCTTCTGGAGGCTGAGTTAACAGACGAAACCTCATCTTCCTTTGAAAATTAATTGGAACAGTCCTGAGACATTATTGTGGTCTACAGGAGATCTGTGGCAAGGGGTTAGAATTAGAGGCCTCTGTTCTTTCAGGGGCCTGCTACGCCATGGATCTAGGGGAGGGCTTGCATCCCTAGGAGGCTTTGTAACCTCAAGTGGAATCTAGGGAGTACCCAGAGTGAAATTTGCTGGAGGATCACGAGTTGGCTTTGAGAACTCCTGCCGCACTGCTGATACTAGGTTTGTAAACCAAGAATCCCTCAAAAAGGATAGAGCTTCAGGAGAAATCATCCAAGGAAGCATCTTTGCCTTCAGTGGTGTCCTAGGGAAAGGTGTAGGCGTGCTGGCTGGAATGCTAAGTTTATCTGAAGTGCTCCCTTCCTTAAGCTTGTGAGATAGGGTTGCCTATTGCTCAATGGTCTGTTGCGTCATCAACGTTGGCAATGCGAACGTTTCTGATCAGGCAAACGCTGGTAGGGTAAGCGTTGACGAGACGAGCGATGTAGAGGAGATTGCTGGTGAGGCGAACGCTGGCGAGGCAAAAGCTGGTGAGGCAAGCGCTGGTGAAGCGACTGCTGGTGAGGTGAACGCTGGTGAGGCGATCGCTGGCTAGGTGAACAACCGCGAGGTGAGTGTGGATGATGGCTATCTATCTGGGAATCTGTGAGCGCTCAGGTAAGTTGGTGCAAGACTCGTCGCCTGTACACAGTAAGACGGGGAGAGAGTGCACACCTGGTAGCATGACCTTGAGGCAACAGCGAGACCGAAAGCTTGCAGGGAGGTGAGTATGATCTTACAAACTCAATACACTGGTCAAGCAAGAAAACAAAAGATGTGTCTAAACACTTGTGAAGCAAAGGAGTTCGCTCACCCTCCTCGCTAAGAGTAGGTGGATGGGTGTGCTTCCCAGCAAGGTTAGAGTCCATGTCTGTTTGTTCACAATGATACAAACTAGGCACAGACATAACTGGTTCATGTTAACGCGAATGCAGAACAGTAGGTTTTACCTTGTAAGAGGCAGAGCACGATTTAGAAATTGGGGGCCCCGGGCCAATTATGTTTAGGGAGGCCCCCATCCTCAAAAAGAAATTGAATCATCTATAAAGAGGAAATTTTAATCAATTTTTAAATGAGGAAATGGTAATATAATGTTTTGAATAAAGTTTTTTTTTTCTAATTCTTACAATTTCATATTATAAGAATAAATTTGGCCACATTATTCAGTTCAAATTATATGGCAAATTGCCATTCATAATAAAAAAGATATAGGTTATTATGATGCACATATTTCATCTATTTGTTAAAATTACTATTATTTTTCACAGTGCCTATAAGAATTCCCTCCTTCTATGTCTTACCTCAGTATATTTTTTGATTAAATCATAAAAGTGTTTCTTTTTTATAACACTACCTTCTATATCTAGCAAACAGGCGGGATAAGTCAATCATAACTTTGAAAGAAGAAATACAAAGATGGGGGAGGCCATTTTGGACACTTTCTCAGAAACTGTGCAAAATCTATATTAATAATTTATGACCAAAAACTAAACATGTTTTCAAAAGAGGGAGGTCTCATCTGTAAAAATGGTTTGTCTCATAATCATCTAAGAATTAGAAATTCCCATATTTCATCAATAAAAAAATATCTTAGAGGCGAGGCAATTTTGGACAGCAAGGCAATTTTTAGACACGTTTGTATCTCCGTTAAGCGGCAACGCTTAGTTGGACACATTATCACAATTTGGGGTCCCGAACAATATAAATTTACTCGAAAAAAATTATACTCTTACATAAATTTTTGTGTCTGTAATCCAAGATTGTCCAATTTTGCCTCGTCTAGAAAAAAAACTGAGAAATTTGCCTGTCCAATTTTGCTTGACCATGGCTTTGAAAACTGTCAAATTTTGCCTTACTACATAGATATATAAATCAAACTTTGTATTCGAGCACACGGATATACTTTTATATATAAATCTACATATATATAATCATAAACATACAAAATAAGACCTCAGGGGTGCAGTTAGGGGGCGGTCTGCCCAGGGTGACACCCTAAAAATGGGGTGATAACCTGAGAATTACATTTAAGAAAAGTTTGTCTTTCTAGCTTGAGGGTTATGATATGAGTTTCAAAAAGTTATTTAATACTGGGGACGCCCTCAAAGGTGTTGACACTAAGGCGTGAAACCTTCAAAAAGATTGACCAAAACATTGTGAAATCCTGGAGAGGGGGGTCACCCCAAATGCTACAAATAATTAAAAAAAAAAAAAAAAGAGAAAAAAAAAAAACTTTCTAGTATATACATTGTTCTTAGAATAATTCACATATCCAAATGAAATTTTCAAGGATTGAAAGGAAATATATTTTCCCTGTTCCTGCCAATTTCCATGGTGATAACTGCAATGGAAAAGACACAGCTGTCATGTTGCCTTTTTGATATGGTGTTAAATGCAGCAACATTAGAGTGAACTGTATGGTAGTAAGAGATATCAACGAGGGAGAAAGCTGATCCCATAAACAATATTCGTCCTAAGTTGTACCTATCTAGTTTATTCTTATTATTGTTACCTCATATTATGAACGTACTTTTACCTACAAAAGATAATCTTACAGAAAAAGCAATCAAGAATTATGAAAACAAGACAAGAATAAGAAAGTCATTTGCTCAAATAATAACAGAAAGGGATGCTATTGAAGATTTAAGATAAAAAGATGTGAACTGAAGAAAAATAATGGGAAAACCCCAAAGAAATGTATTAAGAGAAATAGAAACATGACAGATAATGGAAATACAAAGTAACCAAATATTTCTAGCTTTTTTACGAAAAATTCTTGCAAACACTTAAGTACAAAAAATTGAAATTGACCAAGGCAATAAATAGTGATAATTCAAACTATTTGTATAGTCCCGATAGTGAATCTGATCATGATTTATTTATGCCTAAAATAAAGGAAATAAAAGAGAAATTAAAACCACAATTTTGGAAGAGCGTTTCACCTCCATATAAAGAAGCAGTAGTTATAGGAAAAGGGTATGTGGCAAATTATAGATATAAGTAGCGTCCATTATTTTGCATTGGTTGAGCATCAAGGCGGTTTTTAGAGGAAGAAGGAGGCAAAGTGACTCGCCTTGAGCTAGATTGATTGAAGCCACATATTATCACCATCATCTCCTCCTAGATTTTGTCAGTCGTCTCTATCTTGAACTTTTAATTCAATACTTCTCCATTCATCATCTCCTACTTCACACTTCATAGTACCCAGCTATGTAGGCCTGGGTCTTTCAAACTCTTCTAGTGCCTTGTGAAGCCCAGCTGAAAATTTTGTGGACTATTCTCTCTTGAGGAGTGCGAAGAGCATGCCCAAACCATCTCCATCTACCTCTCACCATGATCTCATCCATATATGGCACTCAAGTAATTTCTCTTATGGTTTCATTTCTAATCCTGTCGTGCCTTTTAACTACCAATATTCTTCATACGGCTTTGTTCTCAAATCTACAAAATGTTTGATATTGTTTCATTATTTTACCACGATTCATGTCCATTGAGTAACACCGATGTCACTAAAATGATTTAGTATAGCCTGCTTTTTATATGTAATTTCAGGCGATTTGATTTTCAAATTTGTCTGATTCTCTTTTTTTTCAATCTTTCATTAAACTCAATTCTAAAGATCCTGTATTAGATATCATAGTTCCTAAATAATTATATGATTTCATCCCATTAATCCTTTCTCCTTCCAATGATATTTCATCGTCCATTGCATAATCCGGTCTCATCATCTCCGTCTCTCTTCTATTTATTTTAAGCCCAACCTCATGTTAAATTTTATGCATTCTGGTAAGCAAGCTTTGCAAGTCCTGTGGTGTTCTTCTAATAAGGACAACGTCATCAGTATACTCTAGGTCAGCTAATATCCTGTTAACAATCCAGTCCAATCCTTCTCAACCATCTCCGACTGTTCTATGCATTACAAAATCCAGGAGTAGGATAAACAGCATAGGTGACAACACATTCCCTTGGAGTACTCCACTGTTCACTGGAAATTGATTTAATAGGACTCCACTAACATTAACTTTGCATTTGCTATGCTCATGAACATACAATGAAATTTACATATTTGAGAGGAACTCTATAATAACGCAGGACTCTCCACAAAATTGGCTGGTGCACACCATCGACGGCTTTTTCATAGTCCACAAATGCCATCAAAGGTGGATTTCTATATTCTACACATTGCTGTATCCCATAACTTGAAACAAAAATTAGGTCAGTACAACCCTTACCTTTTCTAAATTCTGCTTTTCCATCTCTCAGCTTTTAACCAATCTACCTCTAGTCTCTTTAGAATGAGCATATTTTATATGTTCATCAAAACTTACATAAGTGTGATGCCTCTGTAATTATTGCAATCAGTCAGATCTGCTTTTTTTGCCTTTTTCACCAACACTCCTAGCTCCCATTTATCAGGATTTAACTCTTCACGCCACATTCTACAAAATAATCTTGTAAGTAATCTAGGAGTCACTTCCTTTTCAGCCAATATCATCTCGGCAGTTATTCCATCGTATCCCGGGGCTTTCCATCTCTTGAGGTTTTTAATGATAGCTTCGACTTCAAACATACTGAATTCATTCATGGGCACCTCAAGGTCTTCCTCAGCATCAGGTATATCAGTCAAATTATTCCATTAATATCTCCTATTCATGACCTCACTAAAGTGTTCTATCCAACGTTGCTTTTCTTCATCTCTTTTTGATGGATATATGCTTTTTCTTCTTTGCTCCCGTAGAGATTTCATTAATAATTCTGAGCAATTCTTACACCATAACCACTCCCTGAATTCATAGCTTTGTCAGCCTCATCTACTTTCCTATCTAAATACTCTCGCCAGTAATTTCTGGCTTTTCTTTTGTCCTCACTATCAATACTAGAATGCTCTACCTTATAATTTTCATTACTTCCTCGAAACCTTTCAACAATCAATTTTTGTCTTTGTCTCCTCTATATAGTATCTCAAGTATCATTTGATATCCATGGTTTTCTCCTTGTAACTGCGTGTCCCAAGACTTCACTACCAACTGACTGATATATGTGTTTTAGCGTGGTACTGTTATAAACAAACATTAGTTTTCCAATCAAATGTCTCTTCAATGTGGATGTGGTGTAATGTTTAGACTTGGAAGGTTACTTCTTCTTCTGAATAAGTCTAAGTAAGTTAACTTTAAAACAGTTTATTTCTTTAAAAAACAGTTATTAACATCTCCGTCACAGGAGTATAGATGGTTTGGTCGGATGACCGTTCCGTATGACATCTTGACCAGAAAGTCACTGAAATATCCATATTGATGTAAAAGTCTAATTAGTTATCTCAGCACTTAATGATTTATTGTAAACACAACATTAATACCGGAAGGTACTTACATCCGTTTGAGAGACAACTCTTTCTCACGGCTTGGTTGTGTTTACTCTTCATGAAAAATGTTACATTGCAATTGAATAGCAGTGTCTTCAGTTTCGCATCCTGCTTATGACTGACTATGGCATTTCTCACACTCGCTCCTAACTTCCATATTGACCTCTTAGGTCATGGATTTAAACATGTAATTTTACATACATTACATATGTCATTAATATCATACCATTCTTCATTTATGGTCTGCTCTTCTTCTCTTAAAGTCCCTAAGACTGCAAATGGATTCCTACATTCAATTGCAAAGGTTTCTCTTTGCTCATCTTCTAGAAGCTTAGTTGTATTAATTCTATCCACATTTCTGTTGGGCACTTTCAGTCTTAATTTCAGTGTGGCAATGAGGAGCTGGTTATCACTGCCAATATCTACACCTCCATAGCTTCTTACATTTCTCAGAGTCGTTCTTTTCTTGTTATCAATTACTATGTGATCTATTTGATTTTTGCAATCGCCATATGGTGAAGTCCATGTATATTTGTGTGTGTCCATGTACTGGAAGAGTACCTCCAATAACAAGATTGTTTGTTGAACAAAAACTTAAAAAATGTGATCCCATTTTCACTTACTGCTTCGCCAAGACCCTCAACATCCATCACATTCTCTATACCTTGATTATTCCTTCCAACTTTAGCATTGAAGTCACCACTCACAATTTTTATATATCTCTCTGGGATCCCATCTATTACGCTCTCGAGTTCTTCTTAGCATTTATCTTCCCTTTCTTCATGGGAATTTTGTTGGTGAATAGCAAACTATAATACTTATATTACACTACTTTGATTTAGATTTTGCAAGTAACAATCTGCTATTTACAGCTCTCCATTCAGTTAATGACTTTTCTTCTCTTGGTGTCTTTATCATTCCCACCCCTTCTCTTCCAACTCCATTTATTCTTCATGAGCAGATATATGTATTGCCTTGGTCTAAGAGTTCTTTACCAATCCCCTTACAACGTGTATCACTTAAGGCCAGGATATCCAAACTATATTTTATATATTAATTCTCTACTTCCTGTAACTTCAGAATCTGATTCATGGTTCTAACATTCGTCAGTATTTATAAACCTGGAGATTCTTAGCAACCCGCTATGCCCGGGGCTGGGGGCCATTCTTTCATTTTCGCTTTCCATAGACTGACTAAATCCACAGAGGATTCATTGGCTAAATTCATCAAAGGATAGCCAGTTCCGTGTGATGCACAGTGCCTATCTAAGGCAAGTGACACCTGCTGGTCCATACTAATTCCAGTAAGATCAACCTCCAGGCATCTGGAGAAGAGGAGTATCCAGGGCACCAGACAGATACGAACCTTTTTCATATCACTAATGTAATTAAAGATCCTTCATTTAAGGAACCCAGGCCTCAAAGAAAATGGTTAGTGCCATCTTTAAAAGAACTGAAGCAGTTTTTAGCATTCAGTTGATGTAAATAGACAAGTCTTATATTCAAGCATTTAATTTGCTATGTTTATGGTTATAATATATATTAAATTGTTCACATTTATTTCAAGTTTTGCACGTGTACATATTTTTTTCATTAGTAATAGGTTTGATTATTATTTAATTTGAAAAAAAATATTTTTCTTTTTTATTCTTTTTTTAAATCAATATTTTTTTTCTATTGAATTGAATGGTTAAAAAGATTTTAAAAGAACTATCATTTACCTATATTTTATAAATTATCAAGAAAACATATAAATATATACGAGAATAATATAAAAGATGAGAGAATTTACAAAATATATTACTTAATAACTTAACATAATGAATTAGTTGCTTTTCTAATTACGTGTCCTAAATTGCCTTACCATTTTTCAAGGTGAAGCAAAATTGGACACTAGATATTCCAGATTTTTTCATAAAATTTTAATTCTAAACCTTCCTTTAGTATCATCTACTAACTTTTTTTAGAAATAATAATTTCTAATATCATTTCTGAGAAACCCTAAAATGAAGGCGAGGCAATTATTGGACACCCATATTGAAATTTTCTTTTAGTGGTATTGAATACTTTTTCCCCCGTACGGGGATATTGTCTGTATTATGAGTAGAAAATATCTAAAGGGTTTTGACGACCCTTCGGTCCGGAGTCAATTCTTTTCTCTCATACTGTCCCCTCATTTCTTTCATCCCTCTATATTTTCTGTCCAATCCCTTATCAAACTTTACTTCTCGCTGTCTCATCCCCTGCTCCCCTGCCAACTCCCCATGGGCCAGCGCGGCAGGGTATGGCCCACAATCTCCCCAAATGAGTTACAACCACTGACAAAATTCGGCCGTTCCTGTTGGGTCAGCGGATTTAAATCTAGGCCCAACAACACAGTCTGATTTGGATAGGGACTGTGTGCTGTATAAGCGACTATCCAACCCTAAAACAGTGCTTATCATTGCTACGTACAATGTAAGAACCCTCTCTGAAGAAATACACCTGAGTAGCCTGGAAACAGATTATGAACATCAATTGGGATATTATCGGAATTTCCGAGATGAGAAGACCAGGTGAGAAAATCCAAATGCTTAAAAGCGGATACTAACAAAAAAGCTTTCCCTTAAATTACGAACAATGCAGAGGGCACATGAGAGAATTATGCTAAATCTAACATAGAAGGATAGAAAAACAGCTAAATGGATACGTCAAAAAACTAAAGTAATGGA
This sequence comes from Palaemon carinicauda, assembly GCF_036898095.1. Lineage (NCBI taxonomy): Eukaryota > Metazoa > Arthropoda > Malacostraca > Decapoda > Palaemonidae > Palaemon > Palaemon carinicauda. The sequence continues at coordinate 67,676,777 of NC_090747.1, forward strand.
TATCCTTGAAACCATTTGCAAGCTCAAATGGAACTGGGCAGGGCACATTGCCAGGATGACAGACAACCGATGGACATCACGAACAACCTTCTGGACACCCCGAGGATACATAAGAAACCGAGGAAGACAAAAAACCCGCTGGCGAGATGACTTAGACCAACATAAGCAACAGTGGCATAGAATAGCTTGCGATAGAAGTCTGTGGAGAAACCTGGGGAAGGCCTCTATCCAACAAAGGACTTTTGAAGGCTGAAATGATGATGATGATGATGAATACTTTTTCACAATCAAACAGACTAATATTTATAAAGTAGTAGGTTGGCCACTTTCTAACAGCATTATAGTTTTCGAAAATTATAAATAGTTTTAGAGATATTGCATCTGTCCAATTTTTACATTACTCTTCCAAAATTACCTTTGTCCAGAATTGCCTTACCCTACTATACATTTGTAACGCGTTGATAAAGACATAAGAGGATAATCTTATCGATGTATACCAGTTAGTAACACCTTTACCCTGTGGTAAGGGTATGAGACTACTACCAAAGATTATGCCCACTGTCAATAAATGTGGAAACTGCTGCCATGCAGTTGGACTAATTAGTCACAGATTATGCCCACTGTCAATAACTGTGGAAACTGTTGCCTTGCAGTTAAACTATTTAGTCAAAGACTTTGCCCACTGTCAATAACTGTGGAAACTACTGCCTTGCAGTTGGACTATTTAGTTAAAAACCATGCCCACTGTGGAAACTGCTACCTTGCAGTTAGACTATTTAGTCAAAGACTATGCCCACTGTCAATAACTGTGGAAACTGCTGCCTTGCAGTTGGACTATTTAGTCAAAGATTACACACATTTTGAATAACTGTGGAAACTGCTGCCTTGTAGTTACACTATTTAGTCGAAGATTATGCCCACTGTCAAAAACTGTGGAAACTGCAACCTTGCAATTACACTATTTAGTCAGAGATTATGCCCACTGTCAATAACTGGAAACTGCTGCCTTGCAGTTGGACTATTTAGTCAAAGATTAAGCCTACTGTCAATAACTGTGGAAACTGAGGTATTGTAGTTGAACTATTTAGAAAAAGATTATGACCACTGTCAATAACTGTGAAAACTGCTGCCTTGCAATAACACTATTTAGTCAAAGATTATGCCCAGTGTCAATAACTGTCGAAACTGCAGCCTTACAGTTGGACTATTTGGTAAGAAATTATGACCACAGTCAATAACTGTGAAAACTACCCTCTTGCAATTACACTATTTAGTAAAAGATTATGTAGACTGTCATTAACTGAAAATTTCAGCCTTGCAGTTAAACTATTTAGTCATAGATTATGCCAATTATCAATATCTGTGGAAACTGCTTCCTTGCAGTTGTGCTATTTAGTCAAAGATTATGCCCACTGTCAATAACTGTGAAAACTGCTAACTTGTAGCTGGACTATTTAGTCAAAGATTATGCCCACTGTCAATACTGTGAAAATTGCTGCCTTGCAGTTGGACTATTTAGTCAAAGAGTATGCCCACTGTCAATAACTGTGGAAAATGCTACCTTGCAGTTGGACTATTTGGTCAAAGATTATGCCCACTCAATAACTGTGGAAACTATTGCCTTGCAGTTACACTATTTAGTAAAATATACCCACTGTCAATAACTGTGGAAACTACTGCCTTGCAGTTAGACTATTTAGTCAAAGACTATGCCCACTGTCAATAACTGTGGAAACTGCTGCCTTGCTGTTGGACTATTTAGGTTAAAACCATGCCCACTATGGAAACTGCTACCTTGCAGTTAGACTATTTAGTCAAAGATTATGCCCACTATCAATAACTGTGAAAACTGCTGCCTTGCAGTTGGACTATTTAGTCAAAGATTATGCCCACTGTCAATAATTGTGAGAATTTCTGCCTTGCAGTTGGACTATTTGGTCAAAGAGTATGCCCACTGTCAATAACTGTGGAAAATGCTACCTTGCGGTTGGACTATTTGGTCAAAGATTATGCCAACTACCAATAACTGTGAAATTTTCTGACTTGCAGCTAAACAATTTAGTCAAAGACTAGGTCAAATGTCAATAACAGTGGAAACTGCTGCCTTGCAAGTACACTATTTAGTCAAAGATTATCCCAACTGTCAATAACTGTGGAAAATGCTACCTTGCAGTTGGACTATTTGGTCAAAGATTATGCCCACTGTCAATAACTGTGGAAACTACTGTCTTGCAATTACACTATTAAGTCAAAGATTATGCAGACTGTTAATAATTGAAAATTTCAGCCTTGCAGCAAAACAATTTAATAAAAGACTAGGCCAAGTGTCAATAACTGTAGAAACTGCTGCCTTGCAGTTGTGCTATTAAGTTAAAGATTATGCCCACTGTCAATAACTGTGAAAATTGCTGCCTTGCAGTTGGACTATTTGGTCAATGATTATGCCCACTATCAATAATTGTGGAAACTGCAACTTGCAGTTGGACTATTTGGTCAAAGATTATGCCCACTGTCAATAAATGAGGAAGCTGCTACCTTGCAGGTGGACTATTTAGTCAAAGATTATGCCCACTGTCAATAACTGTGGAAACTACTGCCTTGCAGTTACACTATTTAGTAAAATATACCCACTGTCAATAACTGTGGAAAATACTGCCTTGCAATTAGACTATCTAGTCAAAGATTATGCCCATTGTCAATAATTGCGGAAACTGCTACCTTACAGTTGGACTATATAGTCAAAGATTATACCCACTGTCAATAACTGTGGAGATTGCTGCCTTGTAATTACACTATTTAGTCAAATATTATACCCACTGTCAATAACTGTGGAAACTGCTGCCTTGTAGTTTGACTATTTAGTCAAAGATTATGCCTACTGTCAATAACTGTTTAAACTGCTACCTTGCAGTTGGACTATTTACTCAAAGATTATGCGTACTGTCAATAACGGTGGAAACAACTGCCTTGCAGTTGGACTATTTACTCAAAGATTATGCGTACTGTCAGTAACTGTGGAAACTACTGCCTTACAGTTGGACTATTTAGTCAAAGTGTCAGACAAATGATTATTTTTGGATAAATTTCATATGCAAAAGGTTTATGTATGTTATTGATGCCTTTGTTCATGAGTTTTGTTAGTTAATAAGAAATAGAGAGACAAATGCAGTTAGTAGTAATTGTAAAGATATAGAAAGAATTCTAGAGAGACATGAGAGCGAACAAGAAGTTAGGCAAGTTGTTTTCAGTTAATTCCGCTGAGTCCAGGGATATTTTCCATAAACATCTCCCGATGTCCTGTTCTCTTCTTGAATGATTCATGGGACCCAGACGAAAGGAGGCGAAAAAACCTACAAATCGTCACGTGATTAAGGATAGCAGAACACGCCCAGGACGACGATATATAAGCAACAGTGAGAGGTGATCTCTCTCTCTCCTTCCTAGTAAGTCATTCAGTATACCAGGTCTAAAGACCTACTTTAACTTGCCGGACTCGAGGCGAACAACGAGTTGTAGCTGTTCATACATTAACTGAAGGATGGCGTATATTCAGGACTGTTTAGCAGCTGAGGAATTAAGGGGAACCAATTATCCCTTGAAACGAAGGACGACAAACAGAACTATTACGCCCGCACCTGATAGACTGTGAGTGTGTTTGGCGTGACGTCCCAGAGTGACAGCCTCGATTAGAACATCGCACCAGCCTTCCCAACACCTGACGAAGGCTTCTACTTCAGCGATGGCAAAAGGCCTACGATTGACGTATAGGCCCAATTAAACAAGGATACATCTAACTCTTCAGCCAGCGTCAAGACTTCTGAATTCAACGTTACAGATTTATGTAAACCCCATTCTCTTTTAAAACTGTATTGTAAGTGACTGTTCAACTTTTTATGTCAAGTGAAGGAAAAACTTGGTAACGAGTATCCCTCACCCACGTAACTTTTCTTATAATACTCATTAAGTATTAAACAAGAATGGACTAAAATACAATTAAGAATTAGTAAGTAAAGGTAAAAATACTAGACAGTTATTCAGAAGATTTATTGAGAAGCTTTATTACAAGAAAAACCAAAGGAATCATCACAAAAGATTATGCCCACTGTCAATAACTGTGGAAACTACTGCCTTGGAGTTAAACTATTTAATCAAAGATTATGCCTAGTGTCTATAACTATGGAAACTACTGCCTTGTAATTGGACTATTTAGTCAAAGAATATGCCCACTGTCAACAACTGTGGAAATTGCTGCCTTGCAGTTGGACTATTTGGTCAAAGATTATACCCAATGTTAATAACTGTGGAAGCTGCTACCTTGGAGCTGGACTATTTAGTCAAAGATTATGCCCACTGTCAAGAACTGTGGAAAGTACTGCCTTGTGGTTACACTATTTAGTAAAAGATTATACCCACTGTCAATAACTGTGGGAAAGTGCTGCCTTGGAGTTGGACTATTTAGTCAAGGATTATACCCTCTGTCAATAACTGAGGAAACTGCTGCCTTGCAGTTCTACTATTTAGTCAAAGATTATGCCCACTGTCGATAACTGTGGAAATTGCTATCTTGCTGTTGGACTATTTAGTCAAAAATTATGCCCACTATCAATAACTGTGGAAATTGCTGCCTTGGAGTTGGACTATTTGGTCACAGATAATGCCTACTGTTAATAACTGTGGAAACTACTGCCTTGCAGTTGGACTATTTATTCAAAGATTATACCCAATGTCAATAACTGTGGAAACTACTGCCTTGCAGTTAAACTATTTAGTCAAAGATTATGTCCACTGTCAATAACTGTGGAAACTACTGCCTTGCAGTTACACTATTTAATCAAAGATTATACCAACTGTCAATAACTGTGGAAACTGCTACCTTGCTTTTGGACTATTTAGTCAAAATTATGCCCACTGTCAATAACTGTGAAAATTGCTGTCTTGCAATTACACTATTTAGTCAAAGATCATGCTCACTGTCAATAACGGTGAAAACTGTTACCTTGCAGTTGGACTATCTAGCCAAAGATTACGCCCACTGTCAATAACTGTGATAATTGCTGCCTTGCAGTTGGACTATTTGGTCAAAACATATGTCGACTGTCAATAGCTGTGGGAACTGCTACCTTGCTGTTGGACTATTTGGTCAAAGATTATCCCTTGTGTCAATAACTGTGGAAACTACTGCCTTGCAGTTGGACTATTTATTCAAAGATTATACCCACTGTCAATAACTGTGGAAATTGCTGCCTTACAGTTGGACTATTTGGTCAAAGATTATGCCTACTGTCAATAACTGTTTGAACTGCTACCTTGCAGTAGGATTATTCAATCAAAGAGTATGCCTACTGTCAATAACTATGGAAGATACAGCTTTGCAGTTGGACTATTTAGTCAAAGATTATACCCAATGTCCATACCTGTGGAAACTACTGCCTTGCGTTGGACTATTTAGTGAAAGATTTTGTCCAATGTCGATAACTGTGGAAAATACTGCCTTGTAAGTTGTACTATTTAGTCTTGCAATTACGCTTTTCAGTCAATGATTACACCCACTTTCAATAACTGAAAATTTCAGTCTTGCATTTGTATTATTTAGAAATAGATTATGCTAACTGTCAATAACTGTGAGCTGCTGCCTTGTAGTTGTACTATTTAGTCAAAGATTATGCAGTGTCAATATCTGGGAAAACTTTTGCCTTGCAGTTATACTATTTAGTCAAGGATTATTCCCACTGTCAATAACTGTGGAAACTGCTACCTTGCAGCTGGACTATTTAGTCAACGATTATGACTAATGTCAATAACTGTAGAAAGTACTGCCTTGCAGTTGGACTATTTAGTCAAAGATTGTGCCCAATGTAAATAACTTTTGGTCAAAGATAATGCCCACTGTCAATAGCTGTGAAAATGCTGTGTTGAAGTTGGACAATTTAGTCAATGATTATGCCAACTTTCAATTACAGAAAATTTCAGCCTTGCAGTTGTATTATTTAGTCATAGATTATGCCAACTGTCAATAACTGTGAACTGCTGCCTTATATATTTACTATTTAGTCAAATATTATGCCCACTGTCATAACTGTGAAAATTGCTGATTTGCAGTTATACTATTTAGTCAAAGACTATGCCCACTGTTAATAACTGTGGAAACTGCTACCTTGTTACACTATTTAATCAAAGATTATGCCCCCTGTCAATAACTGTGGAAACTGCTAATTTGCAGTTGGACTAATTGGTCAACAATTATGCCCACTGTCAATACTTGTGGAAACTACTGTCTTGCAGTTGGACTATTCAGTCAAAGATTATGCTTACTGTTAATAACTGTGGAAACTAGTGCCTTGCAGTTGGACAATTTTGTCAAAATTAATACCCAATGTCAATAACTGTGGAAAATACTGACTTGTAGTTGTATTAATCAAAGATTAATACAACTGTCAATATCCCCACTGTCAATACTTGTGGAAACTACTGTCTTGCAGTCGGACTATTTAGACAAAGATTATGCCCATGTCAATAACTGTGAAAACTGCTACCTTGCAGTTGGACTATTTAGTCAAAGATTATGCCCACTGCCAATGACTGTGAAAATTGCGGAATGCAGGTGTAATATTTATGTCAAAGAATATGCCCAGTATCAATAACTATCAAAAATGTGACCTTGCAGTTGGATTATTTTGTCAAAGATTATAACTACTGTCAATAACTGTGGAAACTATTGTCTTGCAATAACACTCTTTAGTCAATGATTATGCCCACTGTCAATAACTGAAAATTTCCGCCTTGCAGCTAATCTATTTAGTCAGAGATTATGGCAACTGTCAATGACTGTGGAAACTGCTGCCTTGCAGTTGAACGAATTAGTCAAAGATTATGCCCCCTGTCAGTAACTGTGAAAATTGCTACCGTGCAGTTACACTATTTAGTCAAAGATTATGTCCTTTGTCAATAGCTGTGGTAACTGCTACCTTGCATTTGGACTATTTGGTCAAAGATTATGCCTAATGTCAATAACGGTGGAAACTACTGCCTTGCAGTTGGACTATTTAGTCAAAGATTATGCATACTGTCAATAACTGTTTGAACTGTTACCTTCCAGTTGGACTATTTACTCAAAGACGATGCCTACTGTCATAACTGTGGCCACTACTGCCTTGCAGTTGGACTATTTACTCAAAGATCATACCCAGTGTCAATAACTGTGGAAACTACTGCCTTGCAGATACAATATTTAATCAATGATTATACCCACTGTCAATAACAGTTCAAACTGCTACCTTGTAGTTGGACTATTTAGTCAAATGATTATGCCCACTGTCAATAACTGTGAAAATTGCTGCCTTGCAGTTGTACTATTTAGTCAATGATTATGTCTACTGACAATAAATGAAAATTACAGCCTTGCAGTTTTATTGTTTAGCAATATATTATGCCAACTGTGAATAACTGTGAACTGCTACCTTGTAGTTGTAATAGCTAGTCAAAGATTATGCCCACTGTCAATAACTGTGAAACTTGCTGCCTTTCATTTATACTATTTAGTCAAAGATTATGCCCACTGTTAATAATTGTGGACACTGCTACCTTGCAATTAACCTATTCAGTCAAAGATTATGCCCAGAATTAATATCTGTAGAAAATACTGCCTTGCAGTTAGGCTATTTAGTCAAAGATTGTGCCCTCTGTCAATAACTGTGAAACATGCTGCCTTGCAGTTAGACTACCTAGTCAATGATTATCCCCTCTGTCAATACCTGAAAAAATTTCAACCTTACAGTTGTATTATTTAGTCATAGATTATGCCAACCGTCAATAACTGTGAACTGCTGCCTTGTAGTTATACTATCTATTCAAAGATTATGCCCACTGTCGATAACTGTCAAAATTGCTGCATTACAGTTAAACTATTTAGTCAGAGATTATGCCCGTCGTCAATAACTGTGGAAAATGCTACCTTCCAGTTGGTCTATTTGGTCAACGATTATGCCTACTGTCCTTAACTGTCGAAACTACTACCTTCCATTTGGACTATTTAATCAAAGATTGTACCAACTGTCAATAAATGTGGAAATTACTGCCTTGTAGTTGGACTATTTGGTGAAAGATTATGCTCACTGTCAATAACTATGGAAACTGCTACCTTGCAGTTACACTATTTAGTCAAACATTACACCCACTGTCAATAATTGTGGAAACTGCTGTCTTGCAGTTAGACTATTTAGTCTAAAATTAAACCCAATGTCAATATCTATGGAAACTGCTGCCTTGCAGTTTTACAATTTAGTCAAAGATTATGCCCACTGTCAATAACTGTGGAAATTGCTACCTTGCAGTTGGACTATTTAGTCAAAGATTATGCCTACTGTTCATAACTGTTTAAACTGTTACCTTGCGGTTGGATTATTTGCTCAAAGATTATGCCTACTGTCAAGAACTGTGAAAACTACTGCCTTGCGGTTGGACTATTTAGTCAAAGATTATACTGACTGTCAATAACTATGGAAACTGCTGCCTTGGAGTTGAACTACTTGTTCAAAGATGATGTCCAGTGTCAATAACTGTGGAAACTGCTACTTTGCAGTTGGACTATTGAGTCAAAGTTTATACCCACTGTCAATAACAGTGGAAACTGGTGCTTTGCAGTTGGACTCTTCAGTCAAAGATTATGCACACTGTCAATAACTGTGGAAACTGATGTCTTGCAGTTGGACTTTTTAGTCAAAGATTATGTACACTGTCAATAACTGTGGAAACTGCTGTCTTACAGTTGGACTATAGAATCAAAGATAATACACCATGTCAATAACTGTGGAAACCGCTACCTTGCAGTTCTACTATTTAGTCAAAGATTATACCCACTGTCAATAACTGTGGACATTGCTGCCTTGCAGTTACACTATTAAGTCAAAGATTATACCTCATGTCAATAACTGTGGAAATTGCTGCCTTGGAATTTGACTATTTAGTCAAAGATTATACCAACTGTCAATAACTGTGGAAACTGCTGCCTTGTAATTTGAATATTTAGTCAAAGATTATGCACACTGCCAATAGCTGTGGAAACTGCAGCCTTGCAGTTGGACTATTTAGTCAAAGATTATGCACACTGTCAATAACTGTGGAAACTGATGTCTTGCAGTTGGACTATTTAGTCACCGATTATGGCCACTGTCAATAAATGTTTAAACTGCTACCTAGCAGTTGGACTATTTTGTCAAAGATTATGCCCACTGTCAAGAACTGTGGAAAGTACTGCCTTGTGGTTACACTATTTAGTCAAAGATTATGCCCACTATCAATAACTGTGGAAATTGCTGCCTTGGAGTTGGACTATTTGGTCACAGATAATGCCTACTGTTAATAACTGTGGAAACTACTGCCTTGCAGTTGGACTATTTATTCAAAGATTATACCCAATGTCAATAACTGTGGAAACTACTGCCTTGCAGTTAAACTATTTAGTCAAAGATTATGTCCACTGTCAATAACTGTGGAAACTACTGCCTTGCAGTTACACTATTTAATCAAAGATTATACCAACTGTCAATAACTGTGGAAACTGCTACCTTGCTTTTGGACTATTTAGTCAAAATTATGCCCACTGTCAATAACTGTGAAAATTGCTGTCTTGCAATTACACTATTTAGTCAAAGATCATGCTCACTGTCAATAACGGTGAAAACTGTTACCTTGCAGTTGGACTATCTAGCCAAAGATTACGCCCACTGTCAATAACTGTGATAATTGCTGCCTTGCAGTTGGACTATTTGGTCAAAACATATGTCGACTGTCAATAGCTGTGGGAACTGCTACCTTGCTGTTGGACTATTTGGTCAAAGATTATCCCTTGTGTCAATAACTGTGGAAACTACTGCCTTGCAGTTGGACTATTTATTCAAAGATTATACCCACTGTCAATAACTGTGGAAATTGCTGCCTTACAGTTGGACTATTTGGTCAAAGATTATGCCTACTGTCAATAACTGTTTGAACTGCTACCTTGCAGTAGGATTATTCAATCAAAGAGTATGCCTACTGTCAATAACTATGGAAGATACAGCTTTGCAGTTGGACTATTTAGTCAAAGATTATACCCAATGTCCATACCTGTGGAAACTACTGCCTTGCGTTGGACTATTTAGTGAAAGATTTTGTCCAATGTCGATAACTGTGGAAAATACTGCCTTGTAAGTTGTACTATTTAGTCTTGCAATTACGCTTTTCAGTCAATGATTACACCCACTTTCAATAACTGAAAATTTCAGTCTTGCATTTGTATTATTTAGAAATAGATTATGCTAACTGTCAATAACTGTGAGCTGCTGCCTTGTAGTTGTACTATTTAGTCAAAGATTATGCAGTGTCAATATCTGGGAAAACTTTTGCCTTGCAGTTATACTATTTAGTCAAGGATTATTCCCACTGTCAATAACTGTGGAAACTGCTACCTTGCAGCTGGACTATTTAGTCAACGATTATGACTAATGTCAATAACTGTAGAAAGTACTGCCTTGCAGTTGGACTATTTAGTCAAAGATTGTGCCCAATGTAAATAACTTTTGGTCAAAGATAATGCCCACTGTCAATAGCTGTGAAAATGCTGTGTTGAAGTTGGACAATTTAGTCAATGATTATGCCAACTTTCAATTACAGAAAATTTCAGCCTTGCAGTTGTATTATTTAGTCATAGATTATGCCAACTGTCAATAACTGTGAACTGCTGCCTTATATATTTACTATTTAGTCAAATATTATGCCCACTGTCATAACTGTGAAAATTGCTGATTTGCAGTTATACTATTTAGTCAAAGACTATGCCCACTGTTAATAACTGTGGAAACTGCTACCTTGTTACACTATTTAATCAAAGATTATGCCCCCTGTCAATAACTGTGGAAACTGCTAATTTGCAGTTGGACTAATTGGTCAACAATTATGCCCACTGTCAATACTTGTGGAAACTACTGTCTTGCAGTTGGACTATTCAGTCAAAGATTATGCTTACTGTTAATAACTGTGGAAACTAGTGCCTTGCAGTTGGACAATTTTGTCAAAATTAATACCCAATGTCAATAACTGTGGAAAATACTGACTTGTAGTTGTATTAATCAAAGATTAATACAACTGTCAATATCCCCACTGTCAATACTTGTGGAAACTACTGTCTTGCAGTCGGACTATTTAGACAAAGATTATGCCCATGTCAATAACTGTGAAAACTGCTACCTTGCAGTTGGACTATTTAGTCAAAGATTATGCCCACTGCCAATGACTGTGAAAATTGCGGAATGCAGGTGTAATATTTATGTCAAAGAATATGCCCAGTATCAATAACTATCAAAAATGTGACCTTGCAGTTGGATTATTTTGTCAAAGATTATAACTACTGTCAATAACTGTGGAAACTATTGTCTTGCAATAACACTCTTTAGTCAATGATTATGCCCACTGTCAATAACTGAAAATTTCCGCCTTGCAGCTAATCTATTTAGTCAGAGATTATGGCAACTGTCAATGACTGTGGAAACTGCTGCCTTGCAGTTGAACGAATTAGTCAAAGATTATGCCCCCTGTCAGTAACTGTGAAAATTGCTACCGTGCAGTTACACTATTTAGTCAAAGATTATGTCCTTTGTCAATAGCTGTGGTAACTGCTACCTTGCATTTGGACTATTTGGTCAAAGATTATGCCTAATGTCAATAACGGTGGAAACTACTGCCTTGCAGTTGGACTATTTAGTCAAAGATTATGCATACTGTCAATAACTGTTTGAACTGTTACCTTCCAGTTGGACTATTTACTCAAAGACGATGCCTACTGTCATAACTGTGGCCACTACTGCCTTGCAGTTGGACTATTTACTCAAAGATCATACCCAGTGTCAATAACTGTGGAAACTACTGCCTTGCAGATACAATATTTAATCAATGATTATACCCACTGTCAATAACAGTTCAAACTGCTACCTTGTAGTTGGACTATTTAGTCAAATGATTATGCCCACTGTCAATAACTGTGAAAATTGCTGCCTTGCAGTTGTACTATTTAGTCAATGATTATGTCTACTGACAATAAATGAAAATTACAGCCTTGCAGTTTTATTGTTTAGCAATATATTATGCCAACTGTGAATAACTGTGAACTGCTACCTTGTAGTTGTAATAGCTAGTCAAAGATTATGCCCACTGTCAATAACTGTGAAACTTGCTGCCTTTCATTTATACTATTTAGTCAAAGATTATGCCCACTGTTAATAATTGTGGACACTGCTACCTTGCAATTAACCTATTCAGTCAAAGATTATGCCCAGAATTAATATCTGTAGAAAATACTGCCTTGCAGTTAGGCTATTTAGTCAAAGATTGTGCCCTCTGTCAATAACTGTGAAACATGCTGCCTTGCAGTTAGACTACCTAGTCAATGATTATGCCCTCTGTCAATACCTGAAAAAATTTCAACCTTACAGTTGTATTATTTAGTCATAGATTATGCCAACCGTCAATAACTGTGAACTGCTGCCTTGTAGTTATACTATCTATTCAAAGATTATGCCCACTGTCGATAACTGTCAAAATTGCTGCATTACAGTTAAACTATTTAGTCAGAGATTATGCCCGTCGTCAATAACTGTGGAAAATGCTACCTTCCAGTTGGTCTATTTGGTCAACGATTATGCCTACTGTCCTTAACTGTCGAAACTACTACCTTCCATTTGGACTATTTAATCAAAGATTGTACCAACTGTCAATAAATGTGGAAATTACTGCCTTGTAGTTGGACTATTTGGTGAAAGATTATGCTCACTGTCAATAACTATGGAAACTGCTACCTTGCAGTTACACTATTTAGTCAAACATTACACCCACTGTCAATAATTGTGGAAACTGCTGTCTTGCAGTTAGACTATTTAGTCTAAAATTAAACCCAATGTCAATATCTATGGAAACTGCTGCCTTGCAGTTTTACAATTTAGTCAAAGATTATGCCCACTGTCAATAACTGTGGAAATTGCTACCTTGCAGTTGGACTATTTAGTCAAAGATTATGCCTACTGTTCATAACTGTTTAAACTGTTACCTTGCGGTTGGATTATTTGCTCAAAGATTATGCCTACTGTCAAGAACTGTGAAAACTACTGCCTTGCGGTTGGACTATTTAGTCAAAGATTATACTGACTGTCAATAACTATGGAAACTGCTGCCTTGGAGTTGAACTACTTGTTCAAAGATGATGTCCAGTGTCAATAACTGTGGAAACTGCTACTTTGCAGTTGGACTATTGAGTCAAAGTTTATACCCACTGTCAATAACAGTGGAAACTGGTGCTTTGCAGTTGGACTCTTCAGTCAAAGATTATGCACACTGTCAATAACTGTGGAAACTGATGTCTTGCAGTTGGACTATTTAGTCAAAGATTATGTACACTGTCAATAACTGTGGAAACTGCTGTCTTACAGTTGGACTATTTAGTCAAAGATTATACACCATGTCAATAACTGTGGAAACTGCTACCTTGCAGTTGGACTATTTAGTCAAAGATTATACCCACTGTCAATAACTGTGGAAACATGCTGCCTTGCAGTTGGACTATTTAGTCAAAGATTATACCTCATGTCAATAACTGTGGAAACTTGCTGCCTTGCAGTTGGACTATTTAGTCAAAGATTATACCACTGTCAATAACTGTGGAAACTGCTGCCTTGTAATTGGACTATTTAGTCAAAGATTATGCCCACTGCCAATAGCTGTGGAAACTGCAGCCTTGCAGTTGGACTATTTAGTCAAAGATTATGCCCACTGTCAATAACTGTGGAAACTGATGTCTTGCAGTTGGACTATTTAGTCACCGATTATGGCCACTGTCAATAAATGTTTAAACTGCTACCTAGCAGTTGGACTATTTTGTCAAAGATTATGCCCACTCTCAATACCTGTGGAAACTGCAGCTTTGCTGTTGGACTATTTAGTCAAAAAATGTGCCCACTGTTAATATGTGGAAACTGCTGCCTTGCAGTTGGACTATCTAGTGAAAGATTATGCCCACTGTCAGTAACTGTGGGAACTGCAGCCTTGCAGTTGGACTATTTAGTCAACAACTACGCCCACTATCAGCAACTGTGAAAACTGCTGCTTGTCATTAAACTCTTTAGTCAAAGATTATACCCACTGTCAATAACTGTGAAACTGCTGCCTTTCTGTTAGACCTATTTGATTATTTAGTAAAAAAAATGTGGCCACTGTTAATATCTGTGGAATTTTCTATCTTGCAGCTGGACTATTTAGTCAAAAATTGTGTACACTGTCAATAACTGTGGAAATTACTGCCTTGCAGTTGGACTATTTGGTTACATATCATGTCTATTGTCAGTAACTGTTTAAAATGCTACCTTGCAGTTGGACTATTCACTCAAAGATTATGCCTACTGTCAATAACTGTGGAAACTACTGCTTGCAGTATGACTATTTAGTCATAGATTATGCCCACTGTCAATATCTGTGGAGCCTTGCTGTTGGACTATCTAGTCAAAAAATGTACCCACTGTTAATATGTGGAAACTGCTGCCTTGCATTTGGACTATTTAGTCAAAAATTACGCCAACTGTCTGTAACTGTGGGAATTACTGCCGTGCAGGTGGACTATTTAGTCAATGTAATGCCCACTGTCAATAACTGTGGAAAGTGCTACCTTGCAGTTAGACTATTTAGTCAATGTTATAACCACTGTCAATTACTGTGGAAATTGCTACCTTGCAGTTTGACTATTTAGTCATAGATTATGCCCACTATTAATAACTGTGAAAATTGCTGCCTTCCAGTTGAACTATTTGGTAAAAAATTATGCCTAATACCAATAAATGTTTAAACTGCGACCTTTTTGTTGGACTATTTACTCAAAGATTATGCTTTCTGTCAATGATTGTGGAAACTACTCTCTTGCAGTTGGACTATTTAGTAAAAGATTATGCCCAATGTCAATAACTTTCGAAACTACTGCCTTGCAGTTGGACTTAGTCAAATATTATACCCACTGTCAATAACTGTGGAAATTGCCAATTGCAGTTGAAATATTATGTCAAAGATTATGCCCAATGTCAATTACTGTGAAAACTGCTACTTTACAGTTGGACTATTTAGTCAAAGATTATGCGCACTGTCGATAACTGTGGAAACTGCTACCTTGCAGTTGGACTATTTGGTCAAACATTATGCTAACTGTCAACAACTGTGGAAATTTCTTCCTTGCAGCTAAACAATTTAGTCAATGACTAAGCCAAATATCAGTAACTGTGGGAACTGCTGCCTTGGAGTTGGACTATTTATTCAAAGATTATGCCCAGTGTCTATTACTGTGGAAACTGCTACCTTGCAGTTGGACTATTTAGTCGAAGATTATGCCCACTGTCAATAACTGTGCAAACTGCTACCTTACAATTACACTATCTAATCAAAGATTATGCTCACTGTTAATAACTGTGGAAACTGCTGCCTTTCAATTACACTATCCAGTGAAAGATTATGCCCACTGTCAATAACTTTTGAAACTGCTGCCTTGCAGTTGGACTATTTGGTCAAAGATATGCCCAATATCAATAACTGTGGAAACTAGTGACTTGCGATAACACTATTTAGTCGAAGATTATGACCATTGTCAATAACTGTGAAAATTGCTTCCTTGCAGTTGGACTATTTGGTCAAAAAATATGCCTAATGTCAATAACTGTTTAAAGAGATACCTTTCAGTTGGACTATTTACTCAAAGACTATGCCTTTTGTCAATAACTGTGGAAACTACTGCCTTGCAGTTACACTATTTAATGAAAGATTATACCCACAGCCAATAACTGTGGAAACGGCCACCTTGCAGTTGGACTATTTGGTCAAAGATTATGCTTATTGTCAATAACTGTGGAAAATACTACCTTGCAATTGGACTATTTAGTCAAAGATTATGCTTATTTTCAATAACTGTGGAAATTGCTGCCTTGCAGTTGGACTATTTAGTCAAAGATTATGCCCACTGTCAATAACTCTGGAAACTGCTACCTTGCAGTTGGACTATTTAGTCAAAGATTATGCCCACTATCAATAACTATGGAAACTACTGCCATGCAGTTACACTATTTAGTCAAAAATTATAACCACTGTCACAAACTGTGGAAACTGCTGCCTTGGAGTTGTACTATTTGGTCAAAGATTATGCCCAATACCAATAAATGTGGAAACTACTACTTTCCAGTTGGACTAATTAGTCAAAGATTACGCCCACTGTCAATAACTGTCGAAACTACTCCTTTGTAGTTGGACTATTTGGTCCAAGAGTATGCCCACTGTCAATAACTGCAGAAACTGATACCTTGCAGTTGGACTATTTGGTCAAAGATTATGCCAACTGTCAATAACTATGGTAATTTCTGCCTTGCAGCTAAACAATTTAGTCAAAGACTAACCCAAATGTCATTAACTGTAAACTGCTGCCTTGCAGTTGGACTATTTAGTCAAAGATTATGCCCACTGTCAATAACTCTGGAAACTACTACCTTGCAGTTGGACTATTTAGTCAAAGATTATGCTCACTGTCAATAACTGTGGAAACTACTGCTTTGTAGTTGGACTATTTGGTTCAAGAGTATGCCCACTGTCAATAACTGCGGAAACTGATACCTTGCAGTTGGACTATGTGGTCAAAGATTATGCCAACTGTCAATAACTATGGAAATTTCTGCCTTGCAGCTAAACAATTTAGTCAAAGACTAACCCAAATGTCAATAACTTTGGAAACTGCTGCCATGGAGTTGGACTTTTCAGTCAAAGATTATGCTCATTGTCAATAACTGTGGAAACTGCTGTCTTGCAATTACACTATTTAGTCAAAGATTATGCTTACTGTCAATAATTGGGGAAACCGCTGCCTTGACATTACACTATCCAGTCAAAGATTATGTCCATTGTCAATAACTGTGGGAACTCATGCCTAGCAATGGGACTATTTGGGCAAAGATTATGCCCACTGTCAATAACTATGGAAACTACTGTCTTGCAATTACACTATTTAGTCAAAGATTATGCAGACTCAATAACTGAAAATTTCAGCATTTAAGCAAAACAAATCAGTCAAATATTAGGCCAACTGTCAATAACTGTGGAAACTGCTGCCCTGCAGTTGTGTATTTTGTCAAAGATTATGTCCACTGTCAATAACTGTGAAAACTGCTACCTTGCAGTGGTAGTATTTAGTCAAACATTATGCCCACTGTCAATAACTGTGAAAATAGCTGCCTTGCAGTTGGACTATTTGGTGAAAGAATATGCCCACTGTCAATAACTGTTGAAACTACTACCTTGGAGTTGGACTATTTGGTCAAATATTATGCCTACTGTCCATAATTGTGATACTATTGCCTTGCAATTGGACCATTTGGTTAAAGATTATGCCCACTGTCAATAACTGTAGAAATTACTACCTTGCAGTTGGACTATTTAGTCAAGGATTAGGCCAACTGTCAATAACTGTGGAAACTACTGCCTTGCAGTACACTAATTATTAAAAGATTATACCCACTGAAAATAACTGTGGAAACTGCTACCTTGCAATTAGACTATTTGGTCAACGATTATGCCTATTGTTAATAACTGTGGAAACTACTGCCTTGCAGTTGGACTATTTAATCAAAGATTGTGCCCACTGTCAATAACTGTGGGAATTGCTGCTTTGTAGTTTGACTATTTGGTCAAAGATTATGCCCACTGTCAATGTCGGGAATTTTCGAACTGATCACTCGAAAATCCCGCCATTTAACTCCACCAACGTTACGTTAAATTGGAGGGAAGGTTGGGAGAACTCGTGGGGGCGTTGAGTCGAATGACTGGGGTTTGATACGAGACTGTTTTAGATCCTAGAAAGCAACCGCCTGGTAGGGAAGGCGCGGAGGTTAAAGAAATTGAGCATTTGTAATTTATGATTCAGAAATTTAATGTCATTTTATTGTACCAGGACGAAAATATCCTATGTAGAAATTTAGATTCAGAGAAAACGCGGGAAACAAAGGTGTCGTCAGGGTTGCGGAGCTCAGCTCGGTCTCTTTTGTCCAACGTCCTCAGCAGAAGTAAGTCCTATTAATTGTACTCTCTCTCCCCCCTATAGTACCCAGGTCGGTTTCCCTATAGGTTTTACAAGAGTTTTGTAAGATTTGTATCCATGTATATTTAGTTGATCCTTGTGATTGGGGATCAGTGCTGTCTTTTAAATTACGTGAAAAAGCCTTGGTATGCCGTTTACCGAGGCAACTTATTAAAATATAAGTTAATTTTGCTTAATTTTGAGTCCGGTGCGGACTTAGCTTTTTATAGCAACGCATGAGGTTATTTAGTCACGTGTTTCTTTAGTATGTTGAGTAAATGTTTGATTATGTATTTCCCTCGCATTAAATAATTATTTTTGTAATAAAATTGTTAAAGTGTAGCTGTATTTTGTTGATTCCTGGAAGGTTTTGGGAGTCTTACCTCTTCAAGGTCTTGCTATCGGCCCTTAACATCGGGCCAAGAACGTTATTATCTGTCGAAGTGAAAATCACGACAGTCAATAACTGTAAAAATTCCTTCCTTGCAGTTGGACTATTCAGTCAATGATTATGTCAACTGTCCATAACTTGAAATTTCAGCCTTGCAATTATATTATTTAGTCAAAGATTATGCCACTTGTCAATAACTGTGAAAATTTCTGCCTTGTAGTTGTGCTATTTTGTCAAAGATTATACCCACTGTTAATAACTGGAAACTGCTACCTTGCAGTTACACTATTTAGTCAAAGATTATGACCATTGTCAATAATTGTGGAAAGTCCTACCTTGCAGCTGACTATTTGGTCAATGTTTATGCCTACTATCGATAACTGTAGAAACTACTGCCTTGCAGTTGGACTATTTAGTCAACATTTGTGACCAAAATCAATAACTGTGGAAATTTCTGCCTTATAGTAGGACTATTTGGTCAAAGATCATGCCCACTGTTAATAACTGTGGAAACGGCTGCCTTGCAGTTGGACTACTTAGTCAAAGATTATGCCCACTGTCAATAACTGTGGAAACTACTGCCTTGCTGTTAGACTACTTAGACAACGTTTATGACCACTGTCAATAACTGTGAAAACTACTGCCTTGAAGTTGGACTATTTAGTCAAAGATTATGGCCAATGTCAATAACTGTTGAAACTGCTGCCTTGCAGTTGGACTATTAATTAAAAAAATGTGCCCACTGTTAATATGTGGAAACTACTGCCTTGCTGTTGGACTATCTAGTCAAAAAATGTGCCCACTGTCAGTAACTATGGGAACTGCTCCCTTGCAGTTGGACTATTTAGTCAAAGATTATGCCCACTATCAGCAACAGTGAAAACTGCTGCACGCAGTTAGAGTATGTAATCAAAGATTATGCCCACTGTCACTAACTGAGGAAACTGATGCTTGCAAGTTGGACTATTTAGTCAAAGATTATGCCCACTATCATTAACTGTGGAAACTGCTGTCTTGCAGTTGGACTATTTAGTCAAGGATTATACCCAATGTCAATAACTGTGGAAACTGCTACCTTGCAGTTGGACTATTTAGTCAAAGATTATACCTACTATCAATTACTGTGGAATTTGCTGCCTTGCAGTTACACTAATTAGTCAAAGATTATGCCCACTGTAAATAACTATGGAAACTGCTACCTTGCAGTTTTACTATTTAGTCAAAGATTATGCCCACTGTTAATAACTGTGGAAACTGCTAACTTGCTGTTGGACTATTTAGTCAAAGATTATGCCCACTGTCAATAGCTGTGAAATCTGATGTCTTGCAGTTGGACTATTTAGTCAAAGATTATGGCCAATGTCAATAACTATTGAAACTGCTTCCTTGCACTTGGACTATTTAGTCAAAAATTATGGCCACTGTCAATAAATGTTTGAACTGTTACCTTGCAGTTGGACTATTTTGTCAAAGATTATGCCCACTCTCAATACCTGTGAAAACTGATGTCTTGAAGATGGACTATTTAGTCAAAGATCATGCCCAATGTCAATAACTGTGGAAACTGCAGCTTTGCTGTTGGACTATTTAGTCAAAAAATGTGCCCACTGTTAATATGTGGAAACTGCTGCCTTGCAGTTGGACTATTTAGTGAAAGATTATGATCACTGTCAGTAACTGTGGGAACTGCAGCCTTGCAGTTGAACTATTTAGTCAACGACTACGCTCACTATCAGCAACTGTGAAAACTGCTGCTTGCCATTAAACTCTTTAGTCAAAGATCATGCCCAATGTCAATAACTGTGGAAACTGATGATTTGCAGAAGGACTATTTAGTCAAGGATTATACTCAATGTCAATAACTGTGGAATTTGCTGCCTTGCAGTTACACTATTTATTCAAAGATTATACCCACTGTAAATAACTGTGGAAACTGCTACCTTGCAACTTTACTATTTAGTCAAAATTATACCCACTGTAAATAACTGTGGAAACTGCTACCTTGCAACTTTACTATTTAGTCAAAGATTATGCGCACTGTTAATAACTGTGGAAACTGCTAACTTGCTGTTGGACTATTTAGTCAAAGATTATGCCCACTGTCAATAACTGTGAAAACTGATGTCTTGCAGTGTGACTATTTAATCAAAGATTATGGCCAATGTCAATAACTATTGAAACTGCTTCCTTGCACTTGGACTATTTAGTCAAAGATTATGCCCACTGTCGATAACTTTGGAAAGTGTGGCCTTGCTGTTGGACTATTTAGTCAAAGAATGTGCCCACTGCTAATATGTGGAAACTGCTGCCTTGCTGTTGGACTATATAGTAAAAAAAATGTGCCCACTGTTAATATGAGGAAATTACTCTCGCTGTTGGACTATTTAGTCAAAGAATGTGCCCACTGTCTAATATGTGGAAACTGCTGCCTTGCTGTTGGACTATATAGTCAAAAAATGTGCCCACTGTTAATATGAGGAAACTACTCTCGCTGTTGGACTATTTAGTCAAAAAATGTACTCACTGTTAATATGTGTAAACCGCTGCATTGCAGTTGGACTATATAGTCAAAGATTAGGCCCACTGTCAGTAACTGTAGGAACTGCTGCCTTGCAGTTGGACTATTTTGTCAAAGATTATGCCCACTGTCAATAACTGTGGAAACAACTGCCTTTCAGTTACACTATTTAGTCAAACATTATACCCACTGTCAATAACTGTGCAAACTGCTGTCTCACAGTTAGACTACTTAGTCAAAGATTATACCCACTATCAATAACTGTGGAAACTGCTACCTTGCAGTTGGACTATTTAGTCATGATTATACCCACTGTTAATTACTGTGGAAATTGCTACCTCGCAGTTGGACTATTTAGTCAAAGATTATGCCCACTGTCAATAACTGTGGAAATTGTTACCTTGCAGTTGGACTATTTGGTCAAAGATTATGCCTACTGTCAATAACTGTGGAAACTACTACCTTGCAGTTGGACTATTTAGGCAAAAATTATACCCAATGTCAATAACTGTGGAAACTACTGCCTTGCAGTTGGACTATTTAGTCAAAGATTATGCCCACTGACAGTAACTGTGGGAACTGCTGCCTTGCAGTTGGACTATTCAGTCAAAGATTATACTCACCATCACCAACTGTGAAAACTGCTGCTTGACATTCGACTATTTAGTCAAAGATTACGGCCACTGTCAATAACTGTGAAACTGCTGCCTTTTTGTTGGGCCTGTTTGACTATTTAGTCAAAAAATGTGGCCACTGTTAATATCTGTGGAAACTGCTACCTGGCAGTTGGACTATTTATTCAATGATTATACCCACTGTCAATAACTGTGGAAATTGCTGCCTAGCAGTTGGACTATTTAGTCAAAGATTATACCTATTGTCAATAACTGTTTAAACTGTTACCTTGCAGTTGGACTAATTACTCAAAGATTATGCCTACTCTCAATATCTGTGGAAACTCCTGTCTTGCAGTATGACTATTTAGTCAAAGATTATACCCAATGTCAATAACCTTGGAAACTATTGCCTTGCAGTTGGACTATTTAGTCAAATATTATGCCCACTGTCAATAATTGTGGAAACTACTGCCTTGCAGTTACACTATTTATCAAAGATTATACCAACTGTGTATAACTTTGGAAACTGCTGCCTTGGAGTTGAACAATTTAGTCATAGATTATTCAAACTGTCAATAACTGTGGAAACTGCTACCTTGCAGCTGTACAAATTAGTCAAAGATTATGCCCACTGTTAGTAACTGTGTAAACTCCTACCTTGCAGTTACACTATTTAGTCACCAATTGTGCCCACTGTCAATAGCTGTGGAAAATGCTACCTTGCAGTTGGACTATTTGGTCAAAGATTATGCCTACTGTAAGTATTTGAACTGCTACCTTGCAGTTGCACTATTTATTAAAAAACTATGACTACCATCAATAACTGTGGAAAATACTGCCTTACAGTTGGACTATATAGTCAAAGATTATACCCAATGTCAGCAACTGAGGAAACTACCGCCTTGTAGATGGACTATTTAGTCAGAGATTATGCCCATTGTCAATAACTGTGGAAACTACTGTATTGCAGTTACACTATTTAATCAAAAATTATACCCACTAATATTTAGTCACAGGTTATTCCCACTGTCAATAACTGTAAATTACAGCCTTGCAGTTGTATTATGTAGTCATAGGTTATGCCTACTATAAATAACTGTGAACTGCTGCCTTGTAGTTGTACTATTTAGTCAAAGATTATGCCCACTGTCAATATCTGTGAAAATTGTTGCCTTGCAGTTATACTATTAGTCAAAACTTATGCCCACTGTCAATAAATGTGGAAACTGCGACCTTGCAGTTAGACTATTTGGTCAACGATTATGCCTACTGTCACTAACTACGGAAACTACTGCCTTGCAGTTGGACCATTTGGTCAACAATTATGCCTACTGTCAATAACTGTGGAAACTACTACCTTGTAGTTGGACTACTTGGTCAAAGATTATTCCCACTGTCAATAACTGTGAAAACTACTACCTTGCAGTTGGACTATTTAATCAAAGATTGTGACCACTGCGTATAACTGTGGAAATTACTGTCTTGTAGTTGGACTTTTTGGTCAGAGATTATGCCCACTGTCAATAACTGTGAAAATTGCTGCCTTGCAGTTGGACTATGTAGTCAATGATTATGTCCACTGTCAATAACTTAAAATTTCAGCCTTGCAGTTGTATTATTTAGTCATAAATTATGCCAACTGTCAATAACTTTGAACTGCTGTCTTGTAGTTGTACAATTTAGTCAAAGATTATGCCCACTGTCAATAACTGTGAAAATTGCTGCCCTGCAGTTATATTATTCAGTAGAATATTATGCCCACTGTTAATAACTGTGGAAACTGCTACCTTGCAGTTACACTATTTAGTCAAAGATTATGACCACTGTCAATAATTGTGGAAACTGATAACTGGAAACTACTGCCTTGCAGTTGGACTATTTAATGAAAGATTGTGTCTGCTGTCAATAACTGTGGAAATTGCTGCCTTGTATTTGGACTATTTGGTCATAGATTATGCCCACTGTCAATAACTGTGGAAACTACTGCCTTGCAGTTACACTATTTAGTCAAACATTATACCCACTATCAATAACTGTGGAAACTGCCGTCTTGCAGTTGGACTAAATAGTCAATGATTATGCCCACTGGTAATTACTGTGGAAATTGCTGCCATGCAGTTGGACTATTTGGTCAAAGATTATGCCCATCAATACCTGTTTAAATTGCTAACTTGCAGTTGGACTATTTACTAAAAAATTATGCCTACTGTCAATAACTGTGGAAACTACTCCTTTGCAGTTGGACTATTTAGTCAAAAATTATACCCAATGTCAATAACTGTGAAAACTAATACCTTGCAGTTGGACTATTTAGTCTAAGATTATGCGCACTGTCAATAACTTTGGACAATACTGCCTTGCATTTACACTATTTAACCAAAGATTATACCCACTCAATAACTGTGGAAACTGCTACCTTGCAGTTGAACTATTTAGTCAAAGATTACGCCCACTGTCAATAACTGTGGAAACTGCTGCTTTGCAGTTGGACTATTCAGTCAAAGATTATGCCCACTGTTAATAACTGTGGAGTCTGCCACCTTGCAGTTGAACTATTCATTCAAAGATTATGCCAATTGTCAAAAACTGTAGAATTTTTTTCCTTGAAGCTAAACAATTTACTTAAATGTAAATAACTGCAAAACTGCTGCCTTGGAGTTGGACTATTTGGTCAAAGATTATGCCCACTTTCAATAAACGGGGAAACTACTACTTTGCAGTTGGACTATTTATCAAAAGATTATGCCCACTGTCAATAACTGTGGAAACTGCTGCCTTGCAATTACACTATCTATTCAAAGATTATGCTCTCTGTTAATAACTGTGGAAACTGCTTCCTTGCAATTACACTATCTAGTCAAGATTATGCCCATTTCAATAACTGTGAAAATTGTTGCCTTGCAGTTACTCTGTTTAGTCAAAAATTATACCTACTTTCAATAACTGTGGAAACTGCTACCTTGCAGTTGTAGTATTTGGTCAAGGTTATGTCCACTGTCAATAACTGTGGAAACTGCTGCCTTGCAGTTGTACTATCTGGTCAAGGTTATGTCCATTGTCAATAACTGTGGAAACTGCTACCTTGCAGGTAGATTACTTAGTCAAAGGTTATGGCCACTGTCAATAAATGTGGAAACTTCTACCCTGCAGTTGGACTATTTGGTCAAAGATTATGCCTACTGTTAATAACTTTGAAAACTACTGCCTTGCAATTGGACTATTTAATCTAAGATTATGTCCATTGTCAATAACAGTGGAAATTTCTGCCTTACAGTTAGGCTATTTGGTCAAAGAGTATGCCCACTGTCAATAACTGAGGAAACTGCTACCTTGTAGTTGGACTACTTGGTCAAAGATTATGCCCACTGTCAATAACTGTGGAAACTACTGCCTTGCAATTGGACTATTTAGTCAAAGATTATGCCCATTGTCAATAACTGTGGAAATTGTTGTCTGCAATTGGACTATTTGGTCAAAGATTATGCCCACTGTCAATAAGTGTGGAAACTGCTACCTTGCAGTTGGACTATTTGGTCAAAGATTTTGCCCACTGTCAATAACTGTGGAAACTACTGCCTTGCAGTTAGACTATTTAGTCAAAGATTATGCCCACTGTCCATAACTGTGGAAATTGCTGCCATGCAGTTACACTATATAATCAAAGACTATACCCACTGTCAATAACCCTTGAAACTGCTGCCTTGCAGTTGCACTATTGAGTCAAAGATTATACCCTTTTTAATAACTGTGGAAACTGCTGCCTCGCAGTTGGACTATTTAGTCAAAGATTATGCCCACTGTCAATAACTGTGGAAACTGCTACTTTGCAGTTAGACTATTTACTTAAATATTATGCCTACTCTTGATAACTGTGGAAACTACTTCCTTGCACTTGGACACTTTAGTCAAAGATCATACCCAATGTCAATAACTGGAATTTACTGTCTTGCAGTTGGACTATTTAGTCAAAGATTATGCCCACTGACAATAACTGTGGAAACTATTGTGTTGCAATTATACTATTTAGGCAATGATTCTGCCCACTGTCAGTAACTGAAAATTTCGGCCTTGCTGCTCAACTATTTAGTCATAGATCAATCCAACTGTCAGTGGCGGTGAAAACTGTTACCTTGCAGTTACACAATTTAGTCAAAGAATATGTCCACTGTCAATAGCTGTTGAAACTGCTATCTTGCAGTTGGACTATTCATTCAAAGATCATGCCTACTGTCAATAACTGTGGAAACTACTGCCTTCCAGTTGGACTATTTAGTTAAAGATTATGCCCACTATTAATAACTGTAGAAATTGCTGCCCTGCAGTTGGACTATTTACTCAAAGATTATGCTATTGTCAATAAATGCGGAAACTACTGCCTTGCAGTTGGACTATTCAGTCAAAGATTATACTCAATGTCAATAACTGTGGAAATTACTGCCTTGCAGTTGGACTATTTAATCAAAGATTATACTGACTGTCAATAAATGTGGAAACTACTGCCTTGCATTTACACTATTTAATCAAAGATTATACCAACTGTCAATAACTGGGGAGACTGCTGCCTTGGAGTTAGACTATTTAGTCAAAGATTATGCCCACTGTCCATAACTGTGGAAACTGCTACCTTGCATTTGGACTATTTAGTAAAAGATTATGCCCACTGTCAATAACTGTGAAAACTGCTACCTTGCAGTTTGACTATTTAGTCAAAGATTATGCCCAATTTCAATAACTGTGAAAACTGCTACCAGGCAGTTAAGCTATTTAGTCAAAGATTATGCCCACTGTCAATATCTGTGAAAATTTCCACCTTGCAGTTGTACTATTTGGTCAAAGATTATGCCCACTGTCAATAATTGGGAAAACTGTTACATTGCAGTGGGACTATTTTGTCAAAGATTATACCCACTGTCAATAACTGAAAATTGCTGCCTATCAGTTGGACTATTTAGTCAAAGATAACGGCAACTGTCAATAACTGTGGAAACTATGGTCTTGCAATTATACTTTTTGGGCTCAAGCCATGGCGTCCTGATGGAAGGTTCCTTTTTGGTAGCTTCCTTGGGTAAATAACTACTAGATATTTCCAGAGAATTTAACCACAGGTTATCACAGAATTCTAACTTCTGGAGCGAGTATCCTAAAGGTTTCCCTTTAAGACATCGTATATCAACAGGGGACGCATGTATTAACGCGCCACATAGCTATCTGCACCCCACATAGAGTTAACACTTCGATGTGTAGGGGCAGAGAATAGCTGGGGAGCCGTTCCACAGCTAATCTCGTCCGTGGCTACTTTTGGTACTCGAAACGTAAACAAACGGGCGCCATTGCTAAATGACGTCACATCCGTCCTCATCCTTCGCATAGTAGCTTGCCTTACTAAGACGGATTTTCCCTGTGCTTACTTTATCGACTTGCATCTTAGCCATGTCTCTACCCTCGGCCTCGCCTTCTTCTGGAAAGTTGAGTACCAGGTTCCAGTATTGTTTAAATGAGCTCTGACCGTAAAGTAACTTTTACCTTTCGAGATATTTTATGTTTTTTGGCAGAGCTGTGCTGCTACCGGACACGCCATTTTATGGCGTCGCTGTTGTCTTGCATGCCTTATTTAGCTAGCCTCAACAGCTTTTCCGGCCTTATTAACTAATCGATACTATTAGTTATTTAGTCTTCATAGCTAGGAACTTCATATATCGTGTTTTGACGCTCTTTTACTGGTCATCGCCTGACCCCATACCAGATCGCTAGCCTAGCCCCTAGGCCAGAGTGCCTATCATCAGTGTTCATGCATGATATATTACAGTGATCCTAGGTTAAGTTATGAAGATAGTGGCATTATTTTATGATACTGTTTAATGTGATACAAGTGTTTTCACCTTCAGGGACCATATAGGGGATAGTTTTGATAGTGTGCCTTTCTAACCTAACCTAAATGTAGGACCCCTATATGCTCCCTTCACCCCCTGCCTTAGGCATTCCCTCTGCGTAGCCTTGCTCCCTCTACCACGTAAGGGGATCAAGCTCATACCAGAGTACATATCGCTTCTCTGTCCTCCCTAAGGGAATGATCCCCCCTTAGGGTTGCGTCCGAGAATGAGGAACGGCCTGCCCTTCCTCTATTGCTGAGGCAAGGTTACCTGACCTTCCCTGCATTGCGATACGTCTTCCAACCTTCCTGGTTCAGGGTGTAACATCCCTGCTCTAGGTTAGGCTTGGGGGGAGTTAGTCCTGTGTCTTGTTGAAATGGTACCCATGCACCGTTCTCAGACAGGCTGCCTACCTTAGGCTAGAGAGCGTCCTCCCTTCCTTGGTGGCCGCTTTGGTACAGAGCCTCCCCTTTGGAAGACCCTTCTTCTTCTCCCCTCCCCACCTATCTCTTGTATGGCCTAGCCTATCCTTAGGTTAGCCTATACCCAGCTGTCCCCTGTCCTACAACTCCTCCTTAGGGTGGAGTGATAGGGCTATCTTGAGTCCCTGTGTGCAGTCCGCTCTGGTACATTTAACCTTCATAGTGTCCTATGGGGTTAGCCACTGGATGCGTTTTGTCTGCAGGGGTTCTCCCCCCCCTCTTGGGTGTTCTCTAGCCCTCCCTTGGGCTACATTGGCTTCCGGCTGCCTGCGGCCCCTGCCACTAGATGATAGGGCTAGCCTCTATCATGGGTACACCCATTCAGGTGGGATGCCTTGGAGTTCGTGTCCGTACCCCTACATCCCTCCTTCTGTCTCTTTCATTGTCCTGGTGCCGGTCCCTTGCCGCCTCTACTGTCGGTGATACCAACCTCCCCCCTTGGTGACTCATTCCTTGCCCCCCGGGCCGTCAGTCCTCCGTGTGCCGGAGGGCTGCCGCCTCCTGTCGGAGTACAGCCTATGGCCTACCCTCATACCTCCTAGCTTCGGTCGTCCGTCCATCGGACCGGCCCCCGGAGTGCCGGCATCCATTGCCGGCAGTCCGGTTCTGCTATAGCTCCTCCTTGTCCCTGTCACCAAGCCGGCAACCTTCAGCTGCCGGAGCCGCCGGCGTGCCGCCGTTGTGCCGGCGGCCGCCATCCTGGCATTAATCCTGACTTTTATAATTGTCTTCCCTAATGCCAGAAACTCTGCTGGAGCGGCCTCCGGCGTGCCGCCGGTCTGCCGGAGCATTCCGGAGGCGCCAAAGTGACTTGCACCCCTTCTCCTAGCTATCAACTCATGCTGATAGCCCTACTTTGCAACCAGATGGTTTGACTACATAAATAGATAGGTATTGCCTTACCGTTCCATTAGTAGCCGTGCTGTCTTCTTGCATATCACAAATTTCCAGCATGCTGTGTGTATCTTAGCACGGCTGGTTGCCGGATACTGTTACCCTATGGGATCTTCCACATCCCCAATTCAATGGTCTGAGTGGTCTCAGTCCCAGATTTATATCCTTGGCAATTCCTACTAGAATTCCCCCTGCCTCCCTGGCAATCTATGAAGAATTCTGCCTCGTGCCCTCGGTCACAAACAAATTGCCTATGGATAAGGTTACGGTAACCAGCCGGGCGGGTTACACGGAGTATGTGTCTATCTACTTCATTTCCCGCTCCACTCTCAAACATCACAATGTTTATATCACTTGAAATTAAGTTAAAATTAAGTTAAAAATTAACCTTTTAATATTTAACTTTAGAATATAAGTCATTGATATGACTTCCCCATGCTCATGTTCTCTTTCTCTTACAGGAGGAGTACGTGAAGTGCGACCACGGCTTCTGTGGAGTGAAGCGCCCGCACTTCTACGGGCATACGGCGTGTAGGACCCACGCCCCTTGCGCCAACAAGAAAGGCGATCTGAAGTTTTGGGACCCGCAGAACTGTACAGTCTGCGAGGACCGCCTGGTCGAGGCGTTCAATAATCCTCCCTCAGCGGAGGTTAGGGACGCTTCTTGAGAGAAGCTATGCAAGTGGGTGCGTGGCTTCCAGAAGAATGCCACTGGACCATACCTTGCCACCGAAGATTTGAGGGCCTTGCTTTTCCCGAAGGCATCCCCAGACTCTGTGGTCCCCAAGGATCAGATCCCCACAGTCCAGATAACGGTGGAACCCGATGTAGTCATGGCCCAGTCCATGCACGAGTGTCGCCTGGATACCGACAACGCGGAACGTATGTCGGAAGTGTCGGAGAACACGGAGAGGAACCTCATGGCCGAAGAACTGGACTATGAGGAAGACCAAGTGGAATACACCGAGTCGGAGCAGGAGGTCGCTCCGCCTTCCACCCCCACCCCGACTCCTACACTGACGGATGTATCACTCCCGTCTACCTCCGCCACCCCGGACCCCATCCCATCCAGCACCCAGGAGATGTTCCAAATGCTCGAAGCTCTCATGGACAAGAAACTCCGTGAGACACACGAATACATCAGGACCATGGGAAGTTCAAAGGAGCCGAAAAGGATTTCGGTTAAGGACCTCCCGGCATGTTTGGACGCCAACCCCTGGAGGTATGCCGAGCACATGCCAATCACAACGGGCAGGATCTTCATCAGTGAGAAGGTCGGCTCGGTTGCCCTGGAAGAAGTGGAATTCTTCCCGAGTTTTGAGGCTTATCCGGACTGTTACGTCCGACTTCGATCCGAACCTGCCTCTAAAGAAGAGACCGAACCGAAGGAGGTGATTGTGTTCGATCTCCCGAAGGCCCAGGCTATGCTGGCCAATGCTGTTAAAAGTAGGGGTTTTACCTGCTTAAAGCTTCCGGCGCTGAGCAAGAAGCACCCGACCTACGTCGCACCAGACGATGCGATCCTCCCCTTCATGGAAAAGGCCTTCACTGCGGTACACAAGGCAGTGGAAGAAGGAAAACCTTGCCCTGCACTGGAGGAGTGCAGACCCTTCTCCCTGATTACTCCCCCCGATGTTCGACACTGGAAAGATGTCAAGCATACAATCGTGGTAGGGAAACTAGACCCCGACGTTGCTGGACGTCAGTTTAACGAAGACCTCCCGAAACTTAATGACCATCTCCTTCGTCGGGAACATGACACGAAGGAAAGGCTCGCCGCATCCATGTCCCTCCAGGTACAGCTCGACGTCATGGCCGGTGACACTAGAGTCCCCGACCACTACATGGTGCTCGCCAAAACGCATTTGGCGACTGTAGTAAAAGACCTGTACAGCTTCATGAAGGCTCGTAGAGCCTGTCGTGAATTTGTGTTCTCCAGTGCCACAGTGAGACACGAACCCCGGAGGCTGATTTCCTCCAACATCTGGGGTAAGCACCTCTTTCCCTCTTCCCTTGTGAAAGAGATCACCAACAAGGCCGCCACGGAGAACAGGAACCTTCTCCACAAGTGGGGCATGTCGAAGAAAAGGAAATCCTCTCAGGACGACGGCCCTCCCTAAGAGGAAATCCTCCAAGCCGAAACCCCAGCAACGTCAACAGAGACGGCAGTTTCCGGCATCCACTACTCCCCAAGTGGCAGCTCAGCCACAGCAGACCTTTCAGCTGGTCACCCAACCGGTTTTGTCACAGTCGCCGGTTTTCACCCCTGCTTTCGAGCAACAGTCGACTACCTTTCGTCCCAAAGGTAGAGGCTCAAACAGAGGTGCAGGCAGAGACGCATCTCGCCGTCCCTCCAGAGGTAGAGGAGGAAGGGGAGCTAGCGGCCGAGGCAGTAAACCCTCGGGACACCAGAAGCAATGAAGTGCTTCCGGTGGGAGGAAGACTCCGCCAATTCCAGGATCGTTGGACCTTCGATCCCTGGGCACACAGCATCATCAAGAAGGGTCTAGGCTGGAGTTGGACTCAACCACCCCCAACCTTCCAGCAATTCTTCCAACAATCAACCCCCCTTCTGGAAGAATATGTCCTAGATCTCTTGAACAAGAAGGTGATAAGGAGGGTAAAGTCAACCAGGTTCCATGGGAGACTGTTTTGCGTCCCCAAGAAGGACTCCGACAAACTCAGAGTCATTCTAGACTTATCCCCCTCTCAACAAGTTCATAGCGAACAACAAGTTCAAGATGCTGACTCTTCAACAGATAAGGACCCTTCTGCCTCAAGGTTCCTACACGGTCTCCATGGGCCTGGCGGATGCCTACTGGCACGTTCCAATGAACCACCACGCTTCCTCCTACCTAGGATTTCGACTCCAAAGGAAAAGCTACGCCTTCAGGGCCATGCCCTTCGGCCTCAACGTGGCCCCTCGGATCTTCACAAAGCTGGCGGACGCCATCGTTCAACAGCTTCGCCTCCGAGACGTCCAGGTGATGGCCTACCTCGACGACTGGCTAGTCTGGGCTCCATCGCCCGAGGATTGTTTAAGATCCTGCAACAAAGTTACCCAGTTCCTAGAACACCTGGGATTCAAGATAAACGCGAAGAAATCTCGCCTCTCTCCAGCTCAGAAGTTCCAATGGTTAGGAATCCAGTGGAACCTTCAGTCACACCGCCTTTCCATCCCCCAAAAGAAAAGGAAGGAAATAGCAGGGTCTGTCAAGCGACTGCTGAAATCCAAACGGATCTCAAGACGTCAGCAGGAACGAGTTCTAGGCTCTCTACAGTTCGCCTCAGTGACAAACCCAGTGCTACGTGCAAAGCTAAAGGATGCCGCGGGAGTCTGGAGACGTTCCGTATCCATCGCTCGAAGAGACCTCAAGAGACGGCTCCCAAACAGACTTCGGCTGCTCCTAAAGCCGTGGTCGGAAGCAAAGGCCCTGAAAAGGTCCATCCCTCTTCAACACCCACCTCCATCACTCAACATCCACACGGATGCTTCGCTGGAGGGTTGGGGAGGTCACTCCCACCAAAAACAGGCTCAAGGAACATGGTCTCCCTATTCAAGACATTTCACATCAACATCTTGGAGGCCATGGCGGTCCTTCTAACTCTGAAGAAACTCTCCCCGCCTCCCTCGATCCATATTCGTCTGACTCTGGACAACTCGGTGGTAGTCCGATGTCTCAATCAACAAGGCTCAAGATCTCCCCAGATAAATCAGGTGCTTCTAACAATCTTCCGTCTGGCAGAGAAGAAGAAATGGCACCTGTCTGCAGTTCACCTACAAGGATTCCGCAACGTGACGGCGGACGCTCTATCTCGAACAAGCCCAATAGAGTCGGAATGGTCTCTAGACGCAAGATCCTTCTCTTTCATCTCTCACCAAGTCCCAGAACTCCAGATTGATCTCTTCGCAACGAGCGACAACAATCAACTTCCTCGATATGTGGCCCCGTACGAGGACCCCAAGGCAGAAGCAGTGGACGCCATGTCACTGGATT
This sequence comes from Palaemon carinicauda, assembly GCF_036898095.1. Classification (NCBI taxonomy): domain Eukaryota; kingdom Metazoa; phylum Arthropoda; class Malacostraca; order Decapoda; family Palaemonidae; genus Palaemon; species Palaemon carinicauda. Next base: position 67,709,662 of record NC_090747.1, read on the forward strand.
GGAACAGATGGTCCAGGATCTACCTGTTCCCTCCCACCAACCTTTTGCTAAAAGTCCTCTCCAAACTGAGAACCTTCAAAGTAACAGCGGCCCTAGTGGCTCCCAAGTGGCCCCGGAGCAACTGGTACCCCCTAGTCCTGGAGCTACAACCCACGCTGATCCCTCTCCCGGGCCCAGTTCTCGCCCAGCAAGTACAGAAGTCGACTGTCTTCGCTTCATCATCGAAAGTCAGGGACCTTCATCTCATGATTTTCTCTCCCTAGCCATGAAGAAAAGGTTTGGGATCTCGAAGAAAAGTCTAGACTTCCTCGAGGAATACAAGACCGAATCCACACGACGGCAATACGAATCATCCTGGAGAAAATGGGTCTCATTCATTAAGGCAAAAAATCCTACGGAAATCACCATCGATTTTTGTATGTCCTTCTTCATTCACCTTCATGGACAGGGCTTAGCAGCCAACACGATTTCTACTTGCAAATCGGCCTTGACTAGACCACTAATGTATGCCTTCCAGATTGATCTGTCCAGCGACATCTTCAATAAACTACCGAAGGCATGCGCTCGTCTACGCCCAGCACCCCCACCAAAACCTATCTCCTGGTCTCTGGACAAGGTGCTCCATTTTTGCCTCCACTTTGGACAACGATTCGTGCCCTCTCAAGGATCTGACTCATAAGGTTATATTTCTTTTTGCTCTTGCTTCAGGAGCCCAAGTCAGCGAAATACTGGCATTATCAAGGGACGAGGGTCACATCCTGTTTACAGACTCAGGAGACCTTACCCTCTTCCCGGATCCGACGTTTCTCGCTAAAAAAGAACTACCCACCAAAAGATGGGGCCCTTTGAGATCTGCCCCCTGAAAGAAGATGTCTCTCTATGTCCAGTAGAGAGCCTTAAGGTCTATCTTCGTAGAACTTCTGAGTTTGGTGGAGGCCAACTCTTCAAAGGAGAAACATCGGGCAGCGACCTGTCACTGAAACAACTAAGAGCGAAGATCACCTACTTCATTCGCAGAGCGGATCCTGACAGTACACCCGCAGGTCATGATCCTAGAAAAGTCGCATCGTCTCTGAATTTCTTTCAGAGTACGGATTTCGAAAGCCTCAAGAGTTTCACAGGATGGAAATCCTCGCGTGTTTTCTTCAAGCATTACGCGAAACAAGTGCATGAAGTCACACATTTCGTGGTAGCCGCAGGTAGTGTTATGAAACCTGCACCTAACTCTGCATAGAACAGTGAGTTACTTGGGAATCTAACTCCTCGGGTGCCTATGTTGACCCTCACGTGATACGTAGTGAATTCAAAGACACTTAGTGTTTTTCATAGACTGTTCTTCTCTCTCAGGTGAAATGTCATAGTCGTCACATGAGTGCCGTATGCCTAGTGCATGATGTGTTTTTTCTTTTAAAAGACTAATGTTCCTCTGGAACCCGTGCTTTCTAATAATTTGAAATTTCCTTTCAGATTCAAGAGCGAAGTCTTTCATTACTATGTACATTATAATTTTATTGTAAATACCTTTACATACCTTATTGCATTTATTACCATATTCTGCAATTGTGAAATAAAATTTCTATTTTATTTACTTGTGCGTCTCAATCCGCTCCTACTTATACTATGAACTACATGGTTGTCATAGTTTCATTATCCTTCCCCTTTTTTCCTCTGTAAAGCAAATGAAGATAATGGGGTCAATCCCTATTATATACTCACCCTTGCTATGTAATATTCCTAACTGAATACTTACTTGCGCTATACCTTCGAGACCAGACTGTTCTCTTTATAATATACAGTGCCTAACCACCACTTGTCTGTTTTTTGAGAATGTTCCTATACGAATAGCAACCATTCTGTCTTGTCTCCGAGTTCTTCACGTTCTCCCCTCAAGGTGGGTAGCCCTTCAAGAACCACTTTGATCCTCAGCATGGTCCGTTGGGACTTCTCTGTCAAGGGGGGGCAGGGAGTTTCAGCCCCACGGTACCTCTATCAAGATTACCATGCTTACTATATTCAAAGCCCTCGGCACTTACACTAAAGGGGAAAATCTACCACGATACATTGATTCTCTGGTATTCTTCCATCAGGACGCCATGGCTTGAGCCCAAAAAACGGATTTTGAGCGAAGCGAAAAATCTATTTTTGGGTGAGATAGCCATGGCGTCCTGATGGACGCTCCCTGCTACTTCGTCCAGCCTTTCAGGTCCCACCCTGTCCTGCTGTATCATGGTGATCAGCAAGCAACTGGCTTCAGGATGAGGACGGACGTGACGTCATTTAGCAATGGCGCCCGTTTGTTTACGTCTTGAGTACCAAAAGTAGCCACGGACGAGATTAGCTGTGGAACGGCTCCCCAGCTATTCTCCGCCCCTACACATCGAAGTGTTAACTCTATGTGGGGTGCAGATAGCTATGTGGCACGTTAATACATGCGTCCCCTGTTGATATACGATGTCTTAAAGGGAAACCTTTAGGATACTCGCTCCAGAAGTTAGAATTCTGTGATAACCTGTGGTTAAATTCTCTGGGAATATCTAGTAGTTTATATACCCAAGGAAGCTACCAAAAAGGAACCTTCCATCAGGACGCCATGGCTATCTCACCCAAAAATAGATTTTTCGCCTCGCTCAAAATCCGTTATTTAGTCAAAGGTTTGATACACTGCAAATAATAACTGTGGTTGAGGACTGCAAGAGCATGCAATCGTAAAAACCATTAGCCAAAAGGAATTGGAATGAACATTAATTTAGGTATGCACACTAGTGATGGGTGATTATTTTACTAAATGGTAAAAAAATAGAATCGCAACTTTCGTTTTAAGGGGAGTGTTTCGGTTAAGACAATTTCAATACTTATATTAGTCCTTAACAGTAACATAGTTCCAACTAAAGATAGGTTCTTGTATGAAAAACTTCTGGACCATAATGCAGTAGCTTTGTCAACTCTGGTCACGGGATGCAAGAATTTTCACTCTGCTCTTCTTACCAGTCTGAGCATTGTCATCCCGGGTTGCCAGCTTGCCAGTTCTCTCCTGTAGGGATGATGGTGGAAAGAAGAGGTATTATTATCATTATTATTGCCAACTAAGCTACAACCCTAGTTGGAAAAGCAGGATGCTATAAGCGAAGAGGCTCCAACAGGAAAAAGTAGCTTAGTAAGGAAAGGAAATAGGTAATAAATAAACTACAAGAGAAGTAATGATAAATTAAAATAAAACATTTTAAGAACAGTAACAACATCAAAAGAGATTTTTAATATATAAACTAAAAGCTTCAAAAAAGAAAAAAAAGAAGAGAAATATGATAAAATGGTCTGCCAAAGTGTATCCTCAAGTAAGTCGTGGAAGAGGAATCTTGGGAGATTAAAAAAATTTGGCTTATGGAAGAATATCATAAGTTAAATGACAGAACAGAACGAGAAGTTATTGATACCATAATTCTGAATGTGGATCAGGCATTGAAGAAGAGACACTTAATACTGCACAAAAAAGAGTTGGGAGACCTAAATAGACTTTGGTAGATAATGAGATGGAGATCTATGGCTGTGACAATAATTATGGAAGGTCCTCCCCTAACAAATATTCAGATACAAACACAAATCCAACTGGAATAATAAATTTTGTTTATTGTATCAAAAGTTCATAATGAAATAATATAACTAAAAAATATTATATAGTTTAATGCAGTGAGCAAGAAGAAATTTGCAATATGAAATGGGAGCATTTGTTGACTTTTGCAACTGAAAACTGTAGGGATGTGAGTTAGGTGAAGACTACCCTAAGCCAAAATTTAACAAAATTCAACATGCAAACAGCTTCTCGGAACCTATCAATTTTGTGAGTTGAGGACTTTCACTTAATAAACAGAGGAACATTTTAAAATGTTTTGTGTTGGCGTTTAGACGTAGAGGAGGAGTACTGTACTGTAATTACAATGGCGAGTGCACAGGGAAAAAACAGGATAATCAATAAGTTACAAAAATTGCAATCTGTGGAAAACAAAAGCTACACAAAATCTACACAGAAATTGACATGCAGTAAAATACACTTGGTTTGTATTAGTGTACAGATTACAATACTGGACAGCCTTTTACAATTACAGTAATACCTTGAGATATGAGTTTAATGCGTTCCGGGACCAAGCTCGTGTGTCAATTTGCTTGTATCTAAAATAAATTAATCCCTTGCCACCCTCTGAAAAAAAAAACCCTAAAAACAGTCTATTACAGTGAAAAAAAAAAAACTGTTTTCAATTGTTCTAATTAACATTCTACGCTCACAAAATAACAAATACCTATGAACTGGTTATGATGCTCAATAAAATGTAAGATTATTATGGAGTTCTTACCTTTGAGACAGATGGAAACGGCTAACGGCGGTGTGTGCGGAGGAGGAGGAGGGAGAGAGGACGGGAAGGAGAGAGACTTGATGGCAACACTTTTGTAATACTACGTACCAAAACCTTAACTTTAAATTCAACTTAAATGAAATTAGCAACTGTAAATTTAACTTAAATGAAATTAGCTTACTGTACACACACTTAAAAACAAAATGTTAATCTTACGTTACACTAAACTTAAAGCTAATTTTGTTTTCATTTTAATTTTTTTACTTTTCTTCTTCCGGCTTGGATCTTTTTGCCTCGCTTTCACCTTCACTTTTTGACGGCCTTTTTAAAAGGAACCAATCTAAGGATGTTTGCTTTTGTCTCCCCTTCAAAATGTTGCGAAAATGACACACGTAAGTGTCGTCACAATAGGCTAACGCATGACCACACGCCAACTTGTCCGGGTGCCTCTTCTCCATAAAATTAGAAAACACCTGCCACTTCGCTAACATGTCTTTGATTTCTGCAGTAGAAAGGTGGCCCTCATCTTCCACCTCCTCCTCGCTACTGAGCTCCTGCAACACCTCCGAATGTTGCATTTCCTGGACTTCTATCAATTCCTGGGTCGTGAGCTCTTCCTGATGTTCCTCGACGAGGTCGCTCATGTCTGGCTAGTCTACCTCCAGCCCCATGGACTTTCCAAGAGACACGATTTCATCCATCACAATAGGTTCGGGGTCATCAGGGTCTGTCGTATCGAACCCTTCTAAGTCCCTCTCAGCGACGGAAGCTGGCCACAATTTCTTCTAAGCTGAATTAAGAGTTCTTCTTGTGACACCCTGCCATGCATTGTCAATCATTTTTAAGCAATGGATGATATTGAAATGTTCCTTCCAAAGTTCCCAAAGGGTGAGATTGGTGTTGTCTGTGACATCGAAGCATTTCTTGAACAAACGCTTCGTGTACAGTTTTTTGAAGTTGGAAATAACTTGCTGGTCCATTGGCTGGAGGAGTGGCGTGGTGTTGGCCGGGATATAAAGGACCTTGATGAACCTGAAATCATCAAGAATGTCCTCTTCAAGACCAGGAGGGTGACCAGGGGCATGGTCGAGGACCAGGAGACATTTCACTAACAGGATTTTCTTGGCCAAATATTTCTTGACTGCCGGACCAAAGCACAGATTAACCCATTTTGTAAAGAAATGCCGCGTAACCCAAGCCTTAGCATTAGCGCGCCACATCACTTGCAGTTTTTCTTTCAAGATCCTTTGGCTCTTGAAAGCATGTGGGTTTTCCAAGTGGTACACCAGCAGTGGCTTGACCTTACAGTCACCGCTGGCATTGGCACACAACGCTAGAGTTAACCGGTCCTTAATGAGTTTGTGGCCCGATAAGTCTCTTCTCCTCTGCCATGATGAATGTCCTCCTAGGCATCTTCCTCCCGAAAAGGCCAGTTTCATCACAGTTGAAGACTTGTTGGGGGATGAAGCCATGTCGGGCGATAACCGAAGCAAAGGTTGTGACGAAGTCCGCCGCGGCTTTCGAGTCGGAACTTGCTGCTTTCCCATACCTCACAACCGAGTATATCCCAATCCGTTTTTTACAGTTATCCAACAGGCCACGGCTGGCATTGAAGGTTTCCGCTAGCGTTGAAGTCACCCCTCTCTTGGCTGCTTGCTTCCCTTTCAAATCATCATAGATTCTGCTGGCCTTTTCACAAATGATAATAAAAGAAGCCTCTCCATCTCGTCGTGAATATCACTGCGCAGCTTAGAAAGGATAGTTACTCCTTTGGAAGGCTTGGTGCTCTTTATAGCAACCTTCTGCTTGAGGATGGTACATATTGTCGATGTACTCCCTTCATATTGGCGCACCAGCTAAGTCACTCTTACGCCACTCTCATGTTTTTTTATCATTTCATGCTTCATCTTGTTTGTCATCATACAGTTTTTCTTTTCACTACCCTTGTTTGTACTCGCTTGCTTTGGACCCACTGCTTATTCACTGAATTCTGCATTGATTAATGCAAAAAACACGTAAAAAAAAAAAACACTATGGCCGATGCTTGGAGATAAACTTTACGCGAAGGAGATCCGACGGGAAAGACCAAGCGATGCTGTCCTGGTGAGTAGCCTCTCGCACACTCAGGCACCTAGCGGCCGCATAGGGAACTACCTCATATCTCAAATTTTTTCTTGTAATTCAGGACAAAAATTTTCTCGGAACTTCCCTCGTATCTCAAATTTTTCGTATGCTGGGTCACTTGTATCTCAAGGTATTACTGTAGTAGTAATTTTAAAACAGGTTTAATTACCCAAAGTAATGTAGTTTAAGTCAGAAATATCATGAATTAGTTTACTTTTTATCTTTACACAGTTTACCTCACTAAATCAACTATTTTCATAAGTTTGTGAGCCAAAGATTGTCGGTGTATGAACAAATTTCATTTCCTGCTTATTTACTTACGAAATACAGTTCAAATCCTTACAGTATACCACTGAAATATAAAAAACTTTTGCCGATCAAAAAGTGAAGAAATGAAAGTTTTTAAGTTTATTGTAATATCATTGAGGATATAATCTTGCTTGATATCATCAAAGACTAACAAGTACAAATAGTAAAGTGAAAAATTATCTGTCTTCCAAATCCATTTTCAACTAGATCAGGTTACTTATGTAAACAAAATAAAAAAAGCTTTAATTTCTTGGAGTAAAAATAGTGTTAACAGGTCACCTAAATTGTTTACCAACATGGAATGGTGTAACCATGTCCCCTCGAGTATTATAAAGGAATCTCAATACAATAAAACTTTCACCCACTTGCTCATGTGAGTTCAGAGCTTCATGGCTTATGCTCTTCTTCTTTGAATTTTTGTTTATTAACTACCAATGTCTCAGATCTAGAAGTAAATATCTCTAATTCTAAATACTATCAGTGAATATGTTAATAAGGAAGTGTAAAAGGAACTAAAGTGTAAATTAAATACGTAAATTGTTATAAAAATAATTTATTCAATTATAAAATACATGTTAAAAATACAATATCACAAATTAACAATTACTTTCTATAAGTAAAGAATATTACAACATATTCTTTAGTTATATACAAAACAGCATAAAGAAAATAAAAAAAAAAATATTCAGTCAATTTCAAATTTTACACAGACAAAAACATGACCACTTTGTAAGTAATTTGTATTTTTCATAACTATATAAACCTGAAGTTCTTAACAGGAGATAAGTCAGCTTAGTTGGCTGATAACAACCAGAAAAGGGATTTTGACGAAGAAAAAATCTATTTCTGGGGAGAGACCTGTGGCGCCCGGTGAAAAGAGTCCTTCTTATATACCTTTTCTGATAAAACCTTCCAATTATACCAGAGAAAGATAAAAGCATGGAATGCTGAGGTTACAACCCTCGCGCGAGCACCTTTTGGGTGTCGTGTATAAAGCAAAGGCGCGTGAAATCCACTATTCACAGGTTGTCTTCCATTTAGTTAATTCCTTCGTCAAAGGGATGGGCCGATACAAAGGCCCTAGCCAACCACCAGCGCCACACCACCCACGAAACGACGCGAGCGCCATCTGAACAACATCCTTCTGTATTGGCCATGATGGCTTGGAAAGGAAAGGGTGGGATCGTGTAAAATAAAGGGGAAGGGTTTCACCGGGCGCCACAGGTCTCTCCCCAGAAATAGATTTTTCCTTCGTCAAAATCCCTTTTCTGGGTCGACCTGTGGCGGCCGGTGAAAATGTACCAGAGAATGCCTTCCAAGCCCAACAACAACTACTAATTTAATGAGGGGAGAGAAACAACACCATGTAAAGAAAATCATCTATAATTAAGGTAAGTAGGCATAAAACATAAACTAGCCACAGGGCATAGTGAGAGTAAGGTTAAACAAACATGATAACAGGGAAGCCTCCGAGTATCAGAGCAAACATGCAACAAAACTGACATGGCTAAGAATATCCCAACCCTATAACTACGGTAAACAATAATAGTTACAATCATATTAACCTAATATGTAATAAACTTAGGGCTAACGAACCACCAAGGAAGCGGCGTCGTGGTGCGAGTGGCGGGTAGGAGGGAGAAGAAAAGAGATGGATGAAAGGAAGAACAAAAGATCACTGGGGAGAGATAAGGCTCCCAGCTGCAACCGTTGGGTATTTAAGAGCCTGTAAGTTCTTTAGATAGTGGCGTTTGAAGACCATAGGAGATTTCCAACCCGTGTACTTTTTAAGGTCATCAAAGTCCATATTCTGGAAATAATTGATGGAGGTAGCTACCGACCAGATATCATGAGCATGGGGAAATGATCCCGGATTGGCTTGTTTAATGAAGTATAGGATCTGTTGCCTAATACCACGTATGGAAATGGTACCTCCTTGTTCTCTGATAAACAAGGGGCCAGACGATCGGGTAGCAGTCCTGGCTAAAAAGGCCCTGAGAGTGGTGACCGGACATAGAGAAGTATCTTGGAAAAGAGGAATAATCTTCCAAGGGGACCACCTATTTTGGGGGTCCTCGTTTTTAGCTAGAAGTACTTCACCTGAAGGGAGGAAATCCATGTTTTCTGAGTTTCGTGAGAGAGCTGCTAGTTCTGAGATTCTAGAACCCGAGGCCAAAGCTGTTAGAAATAAAGTCTTCCTAAGAAGAGTGATATAGGAGCAGGATTCGTTGTCCGTGTCAGAGGCCAGTTTGAGGACATCATTTAGAGACCAAGAGACCTTTTGTGGACGAACCAAAGGTCGAAGTCTAGCACATGCTTTTGGAATAGACGAGAAATAAGACTCCGCCAGGTTAATGTTAAGCCCAACCAGGAAGACTTTCCTCAGAGCTGACTTAATGGTGGTTATAGTGCTAGCTGCTAGGCCTTTGTCAAATATGGACCTAAAGAAGGAGATGGCTAAATTAGGAGTCATAACCGAATGGTCTGAAGTCCTTAAGAAATCTGCTAGTTTCTTAACTGCCGAATCATATTGGCGAATCGTAGAGTCCCTTTTGTCTGATTCTATAAAGAGGACATTATCTGGGTCGATGTTTGTGTCCCTACGCGCCGCAAACTTCATGAAATCCACAAAGTTAGGGTTTTGGCTATCCTTGAGGAATCTGACACAGTCCGAGTTTGGACCACTTGGGTCAGTTTGGGGAATGGGATCCGGAAGGGACGGAGTTTCAACTCGAGGAGGAGAGGAAACCAACTGCTCTTTGGCCAGTGAGGTGCCACTAAAGCCACTGCCCCGTTGAAGGAGCGGAGTTTGTGCAAGACTTTCAGTAGAAGATTCACTGGAGGGAATAATTAGATCTTCTGCCAATGGTTCCAATCCAGGGTTAATGCGTCCATGGCATAAGCCTGAGGGTCCAGGTTCGGTGTCACATAACATGGGAGTTTGTGATTGAGTCGGGTCGCGAATAGATCTACCTGGAGACCTGGAACCAGCCTGAGTATCCACCGGAAGGAGTGCATGTCCAGGGACCACTCCGATTCCAGAGGGCTCGTCCTGGATAATGAGTCTGCTATCACATTCTGGACTCCTGCTATGTGAGTTGCTGACAGGAACCAGTCTTTGTCGGCTGCCAAGGCGAAGATAGTGACCAGGATCTGATTCAGGTTGGGTGATTTGGACCCCCCTCTGTTGAGGCAGTGGACTACGGCCGTGCTGTCTGAGACTACTCTGATGTGGGTCGACCTCGGAGGAGAGATTCTCTTCAGGGTCAAGAACACCGCCATGGCTTCGAGAACATTAATATGGAACTGCCTCATGGCGGGTGACCAAGAGCGCTGAAACATCTGATGTTGGGAGTAACCCCTCCATCCACTCAGAGACGCGTCGATATGAATTGTCACTTGTGGAGAGGGGAACTGTAGAGGAACCGATTTGGAGAGATTCCTCCGTTCGGACCATGGTCGTAGTCTCATTTTCAAGACAGAGGGGATCTTCGAGGTCTTGTCTCTTAAAGGTATTGTCGCTCTCTTTCTCCAAACTCGATTGATGTCTTTGAGTTTGGCTTTTAATAGGAGATCGGTCAGTGAGGCAAATTGGAGAAGGCCGAGGATTCGTTCTAAAGCTCTTCTGGACACCTGTTTGTGTTTGAGAAAGTTCCTGACCTTGGAAGCTATCTCCCTTACCTTCTTGGGAGGAAGGGAGAGCTTGTGCTTTGAGAGGTCCCAACGGATGCCTAACCATTCAAAGAGGCTTGATGGTTGTAGGCGGGACTTCCGGAGGTTGACTTGGAAGCCCAGTTTGGCGAGAAAATGGAGTACCTTCAACGTAGCTATGTTGCATTCCTGGTGCGACTGGGCCCAAATGAGCCAATCGTCCAGATAGGCGACGATCTGTATCCCTTGGTGTCCGAGTTGCTCGAGCACCGTCTCCCCCAGTTTCGTGAATATCCTGGGGGCAATGCTGAGACCGAAGGGCATGACTTTGAATGCAAAGGCTCTCTTGCCGAGACGGAAGCCTAGGTAAGGAGAGAAGTTTCGAGCTACTGGGACAGGATAATAGGCGTCGGTAAGATCGATAGAGGTGGTGACGGCCCCACGGGGAAGTAAGGTCCGTACCTGAGAGATAGTCAGCATACGGAACTTGTCGCAAAGGATGTAAGAGTTGAGCTTCGACAAGTCCAGAACTACCCTCAACGCCGACGAGTCTTTCTTCGGAACTGTAAACAGGCGGCCTTGGAATTTCAGGGATCGAACCCGTTTGATTGCTTTCTTCTTGAGTAACTCCGCGGTGTACTCTTCCAGGATGGGAGTGGGTCTCTGGAAGAAGGTCACTGGTGGAGGAGGGGATCCTTGTGACCGTTTCCAACCCAAGCCCCTGGATATTATGCTGTGAGCCTATGGACTGAAGGTCCAATGGTCCCGGAAGTGATAAAGTCTCCCTCCTACCGGCATCACATCATTGGGAGGGAGCGAACTTAGGGCCCCTCCCTCCACGGGAACCCCTTGCTCTAGGCCCGCCGCGTTGGCGGAACTGTCCTCTACCTCTGAAACTCCCTCTTTGGTATCCACGAAAGGAACCGGAGGATTCGTAGGCAGGGTTGTATGCAGGAGAGGACATCCAAGAGGGGTTGGGCTGTGTACCAGGGGGAGCAGCGAGGTAGACTACCTGCTGAGGAGGCGCCTGTTGCCGAGAAGTCGAGGCAGCGGAAGACTGTGGGGACGAGGTATCCCGGGCAGTCTTGTAAGGACTAACCTCTGCTTCTTCTTGAAGAACGTGTGTCTCTGGGGTTCGAACCTCTTTTTGGCTGAGAGACCCCACTTTACCTGCAAATTTTGGTTTGCCCTCGCCGCGTCCTGAAGAACCTTATCCACCTCGGTCTGAGGGAAGAGGGTCTTACCCCAGCAGGAGGAGGCTATCAGCCTGTTCGGCTCATGCCTGATGGATGCCTCAGACAGAACGAACTTCCTGCAACTAACCCGAGCTGACCAGAAGTCATGGAGGTCTATTTGGTAGGACAGCAGCTGGTTCTTTGTGGCGACTCTGAACAGCGTTTCCTCTGGGTAAAGAGATGCTAGGGACTCCATGGAGGTGATGGATTGGAGGGACCTAGCTAGTCTAGTACGGGTCTCGAACTCAGTTTTGAGAAGACTCTCTATTAATCTGGGAAGCTTCTCAGAGAAAAGAGTAGAGGCACAGTCCGGGTCTAGCTTCCCAACCGTGAAGGTAGAAGCCGCAGCATCCCAGGTTGCAGAGGTACCCGGAATAAGCAATGAGGTGGGGTCCGTCTCTTTGAGAGCCGGCATGGAAGAGCCTTCCTTGATGGCCTGTATAGTCAGCTCTGTGACTTTGTCTATGAGCGGCAAAGAGATGGAGGCCGCTGTCGTAAAAATAGTGTAGGCACCTTTGTGAGGGTGAGCTTGGAGTTAATACACCCCCACTCTGATAGTGTTCTGGCCCAGATAGCCTGGGCCTGCTCTATTGGAAATATCACCGTTTCCTTCGGTACCTTGTCCATACGGACCAATGCATGTTCCTTTAAACGTACAAAACCATTGAACGGGAATGCTAGGCCCGGGGGGTAGAACTCCAGGTCCTCTAGAGGGCGGGTGCCTATGCCCTCCAGAGTTAGGGAACCATCTAAGAATGGGGCATGCAAGGCAAACCGCCAAGGATTGTTTTTATCGAAGGGCGGCAGCTTCGATGCGTCTGGGGCAGAAGGGGGAGGAAACTGAGTTCTGGCGCGGATCAGAGTAGCCATCATATCCTTAATCTCTGTTATCGCCCCAGAGTGATGTTGAATTTGATCTCTGACCAAATCTCTGACCAGTTCGATGGGGACGAAATCGCCCCAGGGTACCTGAAAGCCACCCGTTGGTTTTGTCTTGGATTTGGTAGACTTAGACTTCTTAGGAGTAGTGGTTTTACGAGGAGCAATATGAATATCAGGAGCTGTCAAGGGTCCGGGGACCGGTGACGTTGATACTGGCAAAGCTGAAGTCTTATAAGTTCGAAGTGGCTTCACCTTGAGTCGTACGGAGGCAGAGGGATCCCGAGGAGAAGCCTTAGAGTTATCAAAACCTAGAAAGGAAGAGGTAGGAGAGGGAGTAGGAGAGAAAAGGGTTTCCCCCAACTCGGCACCACTTACCTGCTCGTCCCTGGGTTCTATGTCTATATCCAGATCTGCCACGTCCAGCGGTACGAGGGGTTCGCCCTCCGCGGAAATGGTGGCCCTGACTTCTTCAATTAAAGGGGCAGCAAGGTCAGGGGAGACTGCAGCAGTAGTCGAGCCTGGGAAGAGGCGGGAGGCCATGTCTCCATCGAGGAGATAGGGTGCGCCAGACGGGGCATTCCTGCCGAAGCCCGACACCCACGGACGAAGAGTAGCCCCTGCTGAATGAAGAGAGACATCATCGGCCTGTAAGATTTGCAGTGATTAGTGATGCAGGAGGGGGTTTGCTCTCCAAAATATAGTGTGTATATCATATTCATGGCTAAATTAGTGTCTGCCAACGAGAAATAAGGAACAAAGGGAAAACCCACTTACATCATCGTTCAGAAGAATTGACGACAGCTCGTAACAGAGCGAGCACAAACCCAGGAACCAGACCATGTATTGGGCCTGGCCCGGTTCCTGGATAAAGGGGATGGAGCAGTGGGCATGAGACCGACAGAGGTCATGCCCAACGGGGTCGTTGTACGAGGCAGGGCATCCTTCGGCAGTAAAACGGACCTTCTGTAAAAGAAAGGAGACATGAGTCTGGTGTTTCTTGAAACTCTGATAAGGGGATAAAAAACCCTATTATTCTAGAGTTCCGGCACTCACTGAATTCCCTAAGCTCCAATATTGCATTTAACTAATAACCGAATATTACTTTTAAGATGATACTGCCCCATACCATGGTTGGCACTTTAATATTCAATTGTTTGTATATTTGTAATTTACCTAATGTCTGTTAATGACAGAAGGATAAATAACTTAAAGCAATCTGCCGACCTCCGAGGGTCGGGGAAGCAGTGACATGCCCTTAAAATAAATATAAACACCAGCCTTAGCTAAAGGCAAGGCAAATATAAGTGTGAAGTGTATGGGCGACCTCCGGTGAAGCCGGAGAGTAATGAGATGTCCTGAATAATGCAGCCTTAGCTAAAGGCAAGGCAAATATAAGTGTGAAGTGTATGGGCGACCTCCGGTGACGCCGGAGGATAATGAGATGCCCTGAATAATTCAATTGTGGCTAATAATTCAATTGTGAAAGATATAAAAGCCAAGCCGCAGCTAAAGGCTAAGGCTTAGATCATAGCAAAGCGTATTTACGATCTCCGGTGAGGCCGGAGGGAGAAGAAAGGTCCTGAATAATCATTGTGAATAAAAACACAATTGTAATAACAATGGCTATTGTGGATATGGCCGTGGCCTGAGACCGCAGTAAGGGCCACCGGAGGGTCGTATCTAAACAATATGAAGCCCGTCCCATGTAGTAAACAATATAAAAATATAAGAATAGAACGAAAGTCATTGAGAATCCCTCATGGCGGAGTAGAATTCAAGGCGGAGTGGAAAACGTTCATAACTACTCCCGAGCTGTAACGGGGAGAGGACGAAACACGGACCTAAAATAACGCTAACAATTGAAAAGTAACCAAAAATAAATAACTCGTAAGTTATCATACACCCGGAAGGGGAGAGGTGAGGGAGGGAGAACCCGTTGAACACACAAAACGGAAAACGGGAAATCCGCTCACCCACCGGAGCTAAGAAAGAAAATGAGAGAAAGGGGTAACTCGTGACTGCGAACAGAAAACGGGAACCCCCAGCTCTCGCTCTCTTGGACACAACACTATTATAAACGTATAAAATAAAAATGTACATCAAGAAAAGACTACGAACGAAGAATAGCATCTGCTAAAACTTAAAATAAATAGCACAGTCGAGTGACGAACGCCCCGGAGGGGCGGGTACTAAACAATAACAAAGCTAGACCGCTATCTCGTTCGTAGGCTGGACTTGCTAGCAAAAAGTACCATGAGCATAATAACACAAAAATAATAACGGTTCTAAAGGCATAAGGCCAGGGACTTAACCAAGAACCTAAGTGACAGAGTACTAAACGGGCAGACAAAGAAGAATTCCCAAACAAGTGAACAAACAATGGCCGCCGTGAAGGGCCTGACGGGAATAATAAAACAAACTATACTGGATATAAAACAAAAGCCCGGTACTATAAAAAGCTGTCAAAACAAACTATGGTACTTAACATTGGGATGTGTGAAGATGGAGCTTCGGACATGACGAAATAAATCCACGAATGTTAAAAAAGGTCGAGAGCACCACAAAACAATTCCGCACTAACAAGTCCAAAAAGAAGGATGATGTTCAGATGGCGCTCGTGTCGTGGCGTGGGTGGTGTGGCGCTGGTGGTTGGCTATGGCCTTTGTATCGGCCCATCCCTTTGACGAAGGAATTAACTAAATGGAAGACAACCTGTGAATAGTGGATTTCACGCGCCTTTGCTTTATACACGACACCCAAAAGGTGCTCGCGCGAGGGTTGTAACCTCAGCATTCCATGCTTTTATCTTTCTCTGGTATAATTGGAAGGTTTTATCAGAAAAGGTATATAAGAAGGACTCTTTTCACCGGCCGCCACAGGTCGACCCAGAAAAAGCTTACACGTTGTGCAGCTAATTCCCCTTCCCAACGTTAGCGAATGGTAGCAGGGCAGGTTCCAGCTCAGCCCACTACCTAACACTTGACCTCCACCACTTTGGACCAAGCTGTTGGATTTACTAGGGGAAGGTGATAGTGGGACAAGTATGTGTGAAGAACTCTAGGTTTGTATAATTAGGAAATATACAAATTACTTTCAAATTTGTTCAGGCACGAATACAATCTCTTCGTTCTTTACAGGACACTCATCAAAGGTGGGTGGAAGTCTTTTTAACTGGCTAAACACTTACTTGGAATTGTCACATCTAACCAGAGAAGTGTGGGATGTGAGTCCTGTCCCCTTGTGACCCTATAGGTATGAGCCTATGCGAGGTTAACGGTCTGAGCAGTAGTGGTCAGTGAGTGCGAAACTGCTCTGTGAGCAGGGTTTGAGAAATATGACAAATTCGTTGATAATTTGTATTTTTCCTAACTATACAAACCTTAGCTAATTAAAACGGGTATTACTTTCGGCGTAGCTGAAATGACGAGCCATTTAACAAGGGTTAACTACCCAAACTGCTAGTTAGTGGGGGGTAGGGAGGGTAGCATGCTACCGCTCCCCCTCACACACCTGTGGTTGAGCTCACTTTGTTTGGAGGTAGGACTTCAATGGGGATAGGGCAGGTGGGCAAGTTTGGTTGAATAACTAAGGTTTGTACAGTTAGGAAAAATACAAATTATCTACGAATTTGTCATTTGTTCCGTAACTGGACTACAAACCACGCTATTTAATAGGGGTGACTCACCCATTAGGAAGGGTGGACGTCCCAGCCAGTCTGGCTATTTGGCTTTACCTGAGGAATCCTTATCTGAGTGTGTTAGCACTCAAGAAATAAGGAGCCCCTGCACCTCGCTAAAACCTTGCTATGCAAGGTTTGCGGCCTACGCAAGCTGTGTGTGAAGGTATGTAGAAGTGTGACTCGTCCTAGAAAGTTGTTCTGAAGTTCTTTAGATGGAAAACTGAGCACTAGGACTTTCTCAATACCACCTCGTCAGGGTATGGGGACGCAACCTTAATACTAGGTACACAAGGGAGCATGGTTTACCTGCAGTGGTTTGAGGTCAGCTATGCAGAGAACCCAGGATGCTGCTTTCCCCAAGAGAGGGGATGATGAAGAAAAGAATAAGGGCCAGTCAAACCTTTACACTCATGCAGACTAAAACCGGGTAACAATGCTCTCAACCTTCTGCTACTTGCCCAATAAGGAGCTTGAGGTTTTAAACCAGCTGTTGTGCAGCCACCACAGGACCGATAGAAAACGTACCGAGTCTCCTGTGGGTCACGTCTTGCAGGTATTGGGATGCGAACGTGTTTTGACGTTTCCACACCCCAGCTTGAAGAACCTGCGTCACTGAATAATTTCTTTTGAAGGCCAAGGGCGTAGCTATGCCCCTGACATCATGTGCTCTAGGGTGACGTGACGGAAGAGGGTCTAGATTCAGTGCAAGGTCACTGACCCTGCGAATCCATGCTGAAATGGTGTTCTTGGTGACCCTCCTCTTAGTCCTTCCTGTGCTGACGAAAAGTGCAAGCACACAAGGACGGGCTGCGGCTGTTCTCTTGAGGTACAGCCTCAAACTCCTTACTGGGCATAGTAAGAGATGGTCTGGGTCATCTGTTACAGTACGGAGACTGGAAATCTGGGAGGAGACAAATCGAGGATCCGCTACTCCCGGGTTCTGAGTCTTAGCAATAAACTCAAGGACGAAGCTGAACGTTACCTCTCCCCATCCCCTTGAATGGGCGATGTCATATGAGAGACCATGAAGTTTGCTGCCTCGCTTGGCCGAGGCCAAGGGAGCAGGAACACCGTCTTCCCAGTCAGGTGGCAATCTGTTGCCTGGCCTGAGAGGTCTCTTAAGAGACCTGAGAACTCAAACCACGTTCCATGGGGGAGGTCTCACTTCTGACTGGGGGCAGGTAAGTTCATAACTCCATATGAGTGGAGAAAGTACTAGCGATGAAGAAATGTCCATTCCTTTCAGTCTGAGGGCGAGGCTTAAGGCTGAGTGATAGCCTTTCACTGCCCAGACTGATAGGCGCATTTCTTCACGCAAATACACGAGCAACTCCGCTATTGCTGGAATAGTGGCATCGAGAGGAGAGATACCCCTTCCATGACACCAACCACAGAAGACTTTCCACTTTGCCTGGTAGACTGTTGCTGATGATTTTCGCAGATGTCCAGACATCCTAATCAAAACTTGTTGCGAAAATCCTCTCTCAGAGAGATGTTGGATAGTCTCCAGGCGTGAAGTCGTAGTGAAGCTATGGCTTTTTGGAAGATGTTGGCGTGTGGTTGTTTGAGTAGATTGTGTCGTGGAGGGAGTTTTCTGGTGGCTCCGTTAGGAGTTGCAGAAGGTCCAGGAACCATTCTACGTGATGCCATAGAAGAGCTATGAGGGTCATTGAAAGATTGACCGATGTTCTGGTCTTGTTGAGTACTCTCCTCATCAGGCAGAATGGGGGGAAAGGCGTAAATGTCAATGTTGTCCCACCGTTGTTGGGAAGCATCTTGCCAGAGAGCCTTGGGGTCTGGGACTGGGGAACAGTACAGCGGGAGCTTGAAGTTCAGGGCCGATGCGAAGAGGTCCACAGTCGGAGAACCCCACAAAGTCAGAACTTTGTTGGCTACTAGATGATCCAAAGACCACTCGGTACTCACTATCTGCGATGCTCTGCTCAGGTTGTCGGTGAGCAATTCCTTTTACCTGGAATGAATCATGCAAATAGTGGTATTGAGTGGATTTCGGCCCATCTCAGTATCTCTACTGCTAGATGGGATAGTTGCTGCGAAAAAGTACCTCCTTGTTTGTTGATGTAAGCCACTACTGTGGTTTTGTCACTCATCACCACAACAGAGTGACTTGCCAGGTACTGTTGGAACTGTTGAAGGGCCAGAAAGACGGCCTTCATCTCTAGGAGATTTATGTGGAGGTACTTTTCTGACTCTGATCAGAGGTCTGAGGTTGTGTGGTGCAGCATGTGGGCCCCCCACCCTAATTTTTGAAGCCTCTGAAAACAGCATCAAATCCGGGGGGAGGACGAGAAGATCCACTCCCTTTCGTAGATTCTCGTCTGTCACCTACTACTGGAGGTCTCTCAGTTCCGCAGGTCCCATGGGGATCTGGATGTCCGGGGATCATGTGCTTGATTCCACCGGGACTTGAGTCGCCACTGGAAGGATCTCATCCTGAGGTGACCATTGGGAACTAGACGGGCCAGCGATGAAAGGTGACCGAGGAGACGTAGCCACGATTGGGCTGGAAGTTCTTCTCGTCTGAGAAAGTCTGATGGGAAGGCTTAGTGGAGAATGGTGTCTACAATCATACCTAAGTATACCAGTCTTTGAGTGGGAAGCAGAGAGGACTTCTCGAGATTTACCATGATCCCCAGATCCTGGCAGAGTCTCAGAAGTTTGTCTTGATGTTGAAGAAGGGTTGACACCGTGTCTGCTAGAATTAGCCAGTCGTCCAGATAACGGAGGAGACGGATGCCGATCCTGTGTGCCCAAGATGATACTAGAGTGAACACTCTGGTGAAGACTTGTGGTGCTGTGGAAAGACTGAAGCACAGCACCTTGAATTCTGTTGTCTAGGCTGAATCTTAAGTACTTCCTTGAAGACGGATGGACTGGGATCTGGAAGTACGCGTCCTTTAGGTCCAGTGTGCACATGAAGTCTTGCGGTCTTACTGCTAGTCTGACCGTGTCTGCCGTCCCCATGCTGAACGGAGTTTGTTTGACAAACTTGTTCAAAGCTGAGAGGTTGATGACTGGTCTCTAGCCTCCAGACGCCTTCTTTACAAGTAAGAGTCGACTGAAGAAGCCTGGGGATCCGTCGAGGACCTCTTGGAGAGCGCCCTTCTTCAACAAGGTTTGGACTCCTGCCCGAAGGGCTTGCCCCCTTGCCGATGCCATGGCAAGGGAGTTCAATGACACTGGATTCCTGGTCAGGGGAGGTAGAGATATTATGAACGGGACGTGATATCCTAGACTGATCACGGATATTGTCCAGGAATCAGCCCCGAGTTGCTTCCACCTGTTTGCGCAACTCTGTAGGCATTCCCCTACTGATGGAAATGCAGGGGGACTGCCGATCTTAGCATTTGTGGCCTCGGCTGCTCCCTCTAGGATTTTTACCTCCCCTGGAGGACTTCTTGCCTTTCCTGTTTTGACAGGAAAGGGCTAAGACACCGTTGTCTTCACTGCAGTTGTCGTCGTTCTGGTCTTGGTTGGACGGGACTGCTGTGGTGCTGGAGGTTTATAGGGCTTAGATGTTAAAGCCCTATGGAGGAGGGAGTCTTGATGGGACTTCCTCCACCTCTCAGCAGCATGTTCCACATCCTTAGGCTCGAACAGAACATACCCCTCTATGGAGGAATGTCTGAGCCTATTGATCTCGGCGCTAGGGACCTTCTTGTGGAATCTCTCAGCTACTGCATCCCGACATTTCAGGATGGTATTTGCCCACAAGTTCGAGACTTGTTGGGCAAGAAACTCGATTGTGCGAGTACCTGATTGATTGATTTAAAGTTTTCAGGCATCCTGACATCTAAGGTCATTGACGCCGGTAACATTTAATTTATGTATACAAAAATAAAAAATAAAATAAAATGAAAAATAAAAGAGTATTCAATTAAAATCATAAAAGTTGAATGTCATAAAAGTTAAATAGTTTTCAGAAGACCTGCTTCTGAAATAAATCTAAAAATGCCACTTGCATGGTAGGACACATCATTTCCAAGATTCTTGGCAAGGATGAACCTGCCACCCTCACCTCGAGCCTCAAACAAATATCTATTCCGCAAGTTGTTATAATTGGGGCATTCGGTCAACAAATGCCTCACTGTTAGAGGTACTAAACAGTCGTCACAATATGGTTGGTGTTGGCCCTTCAGCAGAAACTCGTGTGTCAACCGAGTGTGACCAATACGGAGACGACAAAGAGACGTCTCCCATTTTCGGGGCATCATATTATACCTCCAAGGAGATATGACATTTGTTACCTTTCGCATTTTATTCCCATCTAGGCTATCCCATTGCTGTTGCCATTTATTGCAAACCAATTTCTTGATGTCAGGTAAGAAATCATTACAGGGAATGGGATACCTTCTTGGCAGCAACTCGGATGCAGCCTCCTTAGCCAGTGAATCTGCCTTCTCATTCCCAGACACACCTACATGTGCTGGAACCCAACAAAATTGAACTGTTATACCTCTCCGTCCAATAATAAAAAGCCATTCTAAAACCTTTAAAACTAGAGGGTTATTAGAATTAAAAACTTCTATAGCTTGAAGGACACTCCTTGCATCACTAAAAATTGTAAAATTACCCTCCTTCTCCAACGCTATTTTCTCAATAGCGGTTAATATGCCATACAGTTCCGCAGTAAATATGGAAGCGGTCAGAGGAAGTGCACCTCTACAATTAAAACCATTACTATGTACTCCAAATCCAATGCCAGCATCAGATTTGGACCCATCAGTATTGATAAAAGTTGATCCTCTATGTTCTTTAACATGATCATTAAAAAGAGACCTGGCCTCTAGGTCTGACACATTCTTCTTATCTCCAATAAAATATTTACAAAAAGATATCTCTGGTAACTTCCATGGAGGCATTGATGATACCTTGAATGGAAGTACCTTATTTCTAATTATATCCAGACTATTCAATAATCGTTTCACCCGAAAGCCATAAGGGTGAGGAGATTTTGGGTGCAACTAAAAGTATAATGCGTGTCTTACAAGGCTTGCAGTCTGAAAGGCTAGAGAGTTAGGGAGTCTTTGCAATCTAAACCAATACCGAATAATGGAAGACATTCGGTAAAGTTCTAGAGGTAACTCTCCAGCATCAACAAGGAGACTTGGGATAGGCGAGGTTTTAAAAGCTCCTGTAGACAATCTAATACATGCATGATGTATCGAGTCTAATATTTTTAACCGGCTTGGGGTGGCTGAAGAATATATTTCACATCCATAACTAATTTTGGAAAAAATCAAGGCCTTGTATAATTTTAAAATAGTATTGCGGTCTGGCCCCCAAGATGTATGGGACAATACTTTTAAGATATTCAGAGCTTCAACACATTTAGCTTTTAACGTTTTAAGTGAGAAACCCATGTAAGCCTACAATCAAATATCAAACCTAAAACTTTAGCTTCACTTGCACATGGTATCCGTTGACCTTTAATGTATATATCCGGGTCTAGATGTACTCCCCGGATACGACAAAAATGGACATTGGTAGTTTAATTGTCGAGAACTTAAATCCATTCATGTCAGCCCACTGGATAATTTTATCAATTGAGAGTTGGATTTTTCACTCAACCATTGCCATTCTAGTGCCAGCAAATGATATTGAGAGATCATCCACAAATAATGTTGAGAGAACATCCCGGGGAATGACTGAGGATATCCCATTAATTGCTAGTGCAAACAGGGTTACACTCAGCACACTCCCCTGAGGAACTCCTTCTTCCTGACACTTACTCTCTGATAGAGTTTCCCCCACTCTCACTTGAAAAACTCTATGCGAAAGAAATGACTGAATAAATAGTGGTAGTTCTCCTTTTAATCCTAGTTCATGAATTGTTTTAAGTATACCATATCTCCATGTGGTATCATATGCCTTTTCAAGGTCGAAAAAAACTGTCACATAGTGCTGTTTGGAAGCAAAGGCTTCACAAATAGAGGAATCAAGTCTTATTAACACATCAGTTGTTGAGTGCATTTTTCTGAATCCACATTGAATCGGTGATAAAATACCCTTCTTTTCAACGTACCACATCAACCTTACATTGACCATCTTCTCCATGATTTTACATAAACACGAAGTCAATGCAATAGGTCGATAGCTTGCTGCTAAAAACTTGTCCTTACCGGGTTTTAAAATGGCTAAAATAATGGCTAGTTCCCAAACACTTGGGTAACTATGATCATGCCATATTCTATTAATAATACTTAAAATAAATAACTTTGTATTAAAAATGTTATTTTCATTAGTAAAATAAATTTTTGAATATACTTACCCGATAATCATGTAGCTGTCAACTCCGTTGCCCGACAGAATTCTACGGAAGGGATACGCCAGCGATCGCTATACAAGAGGGGGGTGTACTCACAAGCGCCACCTGTGGCCAGGTACTGCAGTACTTCTTGTTGACACCACTTCAATTTTTCCTCGGTCCACTGGTTCTATGGGGAGGAAGGGTGGGTCAATTAAATCATGATTATCGGGTAAGTATATTCAAAAATTTATTTTACTAATGAAAATAACATTTTTCAATATTAAACTTACCCGATAATCATGTAGCTGATTCACACCCAGGGAGGTGGGTGAAAACCAGTGTACATGTATATCAAGAAGCTAAGTATCCCGTATTTCATATTATCAGTTATTCAAAATAACAATGAAATTACAAGTACCTGGTAAGGAAGTCGACTTGAGCCATTACTCTGCCTTAAATAAGTTCGTCTTCCTTACTGAGCGCAGCGTTCCTCTTAGGAGGCTGAACAACTCTAAGGTGCTGAAGTATCAAGGGCTGCAACCCATACTAAAGGACCTCATCACAACCTTTAACCTCGGCGCTTCTCAAGAAAGAATTGACCACCCGCCAAATCAACAAGGATGTGGAAGGCTTCTTAGCCGACCGTACAACCCATAAAAAGTATTCAAGAGAAAGGTTAAAAGGTTATGGGATTATGGGAATGTAGTGGCTGAGCCCTCGCCTACTACTGCATTCGTTGCTACGAATGGTCCCAGGGTGTAGCAGTACTCGTAAAGAGACTGGACATCTTTGAGATAGAATGATGCGAACACTGACTTGCTTCTCCAATAGGTTGCATCCATAACACTCTGCAGAGAATGGCTCTGTTTGAAGGCCACTGAAGTAGCCACAGCTCCCACTTCATGTGTCCTTACCTTCAGCAAAGCAAGGTCTTCTTCCTTCAGATGAGAATGTGCTTCCCTAATCAGAAGCCTGAATAGTAAGAAACTGAGTTCTTAGAACTTGGAAAAGAAGGTTTCTTGATAGCACACCATAAGGCTTCTGATTGTCCTCGTAAAGGTTAAGACCTTTTTAGATAGTACCTAAGAGCTCTAACTGGGCAAAGTACTCTCTCCAGTTCATTCCCCACCAAGTTGGACAGGCTTGGGATCTCGAACGACTTAGGCCAAGGACGTGAAGGAAGCTCGTTTAGCAAAAACCGAGCTGCAAGGAACATGTAGCCGTTTCAGATGTGAAAACAATGATCCTGCTGAAGGCGTGGATCTCACTTACTCTTTTAGCTGTTGTCAAGCACACGAGGAAAAGAGTTTTTAATGTGAGGTCCTAAAAAGAGGCTGATTGGAGAGGTTCAAATCTTGATGACATAAGGAACCTTAGGACCACGTCTAGATTCCAGCCCGGAGTGGACAACCGACGTTCCTTTGAGGTCTCAAAAGACCTAGGGAGGTCCTGTAGATCTTTGTTGGTGGAAAGATCCAAGCCTCTGTGGCGGAAAACCGCTGCCAACATACTTCTGTAACCCTTGATCGTAGGAGCTGAAAGGGATCTTACTTTCCTTAGATATAACAGGAAGTCAGCAATCTGGGTTACAGTGGTACTGGTTGAGGAAACTGCATTGGTCTTGTACCAGCTACGGAAGACTTCCCCTTGAGACTGATAGATTCTGAGAGTGGATGTTCTCCTTGCTTTGGCAATCGCTCTGGCTGCCTCCTTCGAAAAGCCCCTAGCTCTTGAGAGTCTTTCGAAAGTCTGAAGGCAGTCAGACGAAGAGCGTGGAGGATTGGGTGTACCTTCTTTACGTGAGGTAGACGTAGAAGGTTCACTCCTAGAGGAAGAGTCCTGGGAATGTCGACCAGCCATTGCAGTACCTCTAAGAACCATTCTCTCGCGGGCCAGAGCGGAGCCAACCAACGTCAGCCGTGTCCCTTTGCGAGAGGAGAACTTCTGAAGTACCCTGTTGACAATCTTGAACGGCGGGAATGCATACAGGTCGAGATGGAACCAATCCAGCAGAAAAGCATCCACGTGAACTGCTGCTGGGTCTGGAATCGGAGAACAATACAACAGGAGTCTCTAGGTTAACGAGGTAGTGAACAGATCTATGGTTGGCTGACCCCACAGGGCCCAAAGTCTGCTGCAAACATTCTTGTGAAGGGTCCACTCTGTGGGGATGACCTGACCCTTCCGGCTGAGGTGATCTGCCATGACATTCATACCGCCCTGAATGAACCTCGTTACCAGCGTGAGCTTTCGATCTTTAGACCAGATGAGGAGGTCCCTTGCGATCTAGAACAACTTCCACGAAAGAGTCCCTCCCTGCTTGAAGATGTAAGCCAGGGCTGTGGTGTTGTCAGAGTCCACCTCCACCACTTTGTTAAGCTGGAGGGACTTGAAGTTTATCAAGGCCAGAATAACCGCCAACAACTCCTTGCAATTGATGTGAAGTGTCCTTTGCTCCTGATTCCATGTTCCCGAGCATTCTTGTCCGTCCAAAGTCGCACCCCAGCCCGTGTCTGATGCGTCCGAGAGGAGACGGCGGTCGGGTTTCTGAACAGCCAAAGGTAGACTTCCTTGAGAAGAAAGCTGTTCTTACACCACGCGAGAGAAGACCTCCTCTCTTCGGAAACAGGAACTGAGACCGTCTCTAGCGTCATGTCCTTTATCCAGTGAGCAGCTAGATGATACTGAAGGGGGGGAGGTGGAGTCTCCCTAACACGATGAACAAGGCCAGCGATGAAAGTCTCCCTGTTAGACTCATCCACTACCTGACTGAGCATCGGTTCCTTCTCAGCATGCTCTGGATGCATTCTAGGGCTTGGAAGATCCTTGGGGCCGACGGAAAAGACCGAAAAGCTCGACTCTGAAGATCCATACCCAGGGAGACAATGGTCTGGGATGGGACGAGCTGAGACTCCTCAAAATTGACCAGGAGGCCCAGTTCCTTGGTCAGATCCATAGTCCATCTGAGAATCTCCAGACAGCGACGACTTGTGGGAGCTCTTAAAAGCCAGTCGTCTGACGGAGCCGGACACAAGATCATGGTACTGCTGCACAGTCTGTGAACTGTCAACCATGGGGAAGCGAGGAAGTACAGTGACAACCCGAAGCTGTCTAGACTGTCTGGGTCGTACAGACAACTCCTTATCGGGTTGCTGAGGTTGCCGCACTGCGTCACAACAAGTCACTTCTGCTGGTTGTTGAACGTCTTCCCAGTGACACACTGACTCCGTAAACAAAAAATCCTCTAACAAGGACTAAGCTTGGACTGCATGTCTTGCAACACAGCTCAAGGTCTATGGGAGCAGGTGTGGTAACAGACGGGATTAGCGACTGAAGTGGAACCATTACCTTCCCTGGAAGCATGTTATGCTTAAATAAAAGTCCATAGGAGGCTACGCAGCTAAAGGCTCCTCTCCAAATGACAGAGTCCTCAAGGGAATATCAGAAGGAGGGAGAAAAGCACTTTCTCATCTACAGGGACCATATCCGAGAAAAGCTAAGTTCTCTCAGTGAGGGTTTCACTGGTGCAAAAGCAGCAGACTAGAAGGCAACGTTATGAAACTGCTTGACAGTCTAGTGAGTTGGCAACAACCAAAGATTTGTGACTGAGAAGCATGCGGTAAGGTATGCAGAGCATGTTGTATGCAGAGCATGCTGTATGCAGAGCATGCTGTATGTAGAGCATGCTGTAAGGTAAGCAGAGCGTGTTGCATGGCGTGTAACATTTCTCAGAAATTCCATGACCAGTGCTAGAGTGAGTAATATCGCATTACTGTCCATTGAAAGTGCACGTGCCGAGGGAATTGATTTAGACTGTTTTGTTGATGAATTTGATAGCCGGCATGATAATCGTAGAATTAAGCTGCACTAAATGTACTATAATCTACTTCACCTCAGGAAAGGGAAACTCGCCCTGTTGGCAACACTGCACTACTTCATGCATGCTTGCATGGGGTTTTAATATCAACATAATATTTACCTTACATTCATAACTCATGATTCATTTTTGTTTTGAAGATATTTTTGCCATATTTTGTGATTTTGTTAAAAATATATTGCAAGGAATACATATATATTTTTATATTAAGTAATACAAATAACCTCCATTATCATAATGTTTGTGTTGGCATACATGTATATGATTACAAATGCAAGTTATGAAAGTAATGAGGTGTTATTATTGTCATTTGTTATTTCCAAGTTGAATGGGAAGAGGCTCAAGTTGAGGAGAAAGTGGCAGATGCATGCGTTGAGGTGGCTGACTCATAGCATGAGGTTGCTGCCTCAAGAGTTGCGCTTGCTGTAAGGGTTGCGGATACGCAGTAGCAGGTTCCTGAGGAACGAGTTGAGGTTCCTGAGGTGTGAGCTGCGAGAGTTGAGGTAGCGGCTGCGCAGAACGCAGTTCTTGTCTCGCGAGTTGAGGTTCCTGAGGTGCTAGCCTAAGGAGTTGAGGCTCTCGCCTTGAGGAGAGTTGAGGTCGCTGCAGCGAGTGCTGAGGTGGCTGCCTCATGGATGGAAGAGGTTGTCGTACCTCAAGAGATTGTTGCCTCGCTGGTGGAACCGCAAGCGGAAGCGGAGGAAGTAAGGTATAAGATTCCTGCTCCCATTGCTGAGGTTGCCTTAAGGAAGGCGGAGGTTGCTGCACACCGCTGGTAACTGGCAACTCAGTACGCGGTAAGGTATCCTGAGGAACCTCAACATAGTACGCCTGGCAGACTGGACTGCGGTGAGGCGGAGCGATCGCAGGAGGAGGTGTAACCTTCTCAGCCTGAAACTCACGCATTAAGACCGCAAGCTGCGACTGCATGGACTGCAGCAAAGTCGTCTTGGGATCAACAGACGATAAGGTCTGATGAGGCAAAGCATTAATAGAAGATGAGGTCTGTTGAGGCATCGCCTTACCTCTCTAAGGAGGTGTGCAGTCACCTGATGACTGCGGAGAGTCAGAGCTAACTCAATGACTGCATCCGGGTTGTTGAACTCTAGAGGTCTGGACTTTACGTTTAAGAGGTCTTGAGACCTGAGTCCAGCGTTTTCTCCCCGAAATTTCTTCTGCAGACGAGCAAAATAAGGGCTCAATCGTCTGCGGGTGGGAGTGACGGTCTCTGTAAGACACGCCCGCAACCACCGAGGATACTTCTGTGCGCCGTTCAAGGCCTGCCGAACCCTTTTGCCCTTCGACATTGCTTCTCCCCTGGGCTTGGGAGCTTGCAAGAGGTCCCGGACTGGGAGGACGACTGGCACGCACAGAAGTACCCTCACGCACAACACTGACACACTTTGCGCTAATCACTTATCACTTTTGAATTTCTGTTTGCACTTATTTCACTGAACTCGAAACTTTAAGTGGTTTGTACCTGAAACACGCAATTCTATCCTTCCTTAAAAGTTAGTAATTGCGAAAACAGAATTACAATGTAACAGAAAAATCTAATGAAAGATAAATAATTCAGTGGCTGGAAAGAGACTAAACACTAGATCAAATAAACTACGTTTAAAATCTCTCACCGCATAAAGCTTGAGAACAAGAATAAACTCTAGAAACGTTTACCTTCTTCCCCTAAAGAGACTAGGGAGAAGAGCAAAAACGATAACAACGTTACTCGCTTGAACGAAACGTTTATCCAGCTCTCTCTCCCTCCGTCTCTATCTCTCTCTCTCTCTCTCTCTCTTGACTTAGAACCTGAGAGAAGAGCCCAATCATATATATCGTTAAAACATATTATTGTTAAAGGAAAAAAACTGAAATATTTCCCAAATAAAAAGTTCCTTTATTAGAATAAAAACCATTAAGCTAAGAAAGAATGAACAAAACGTTAGAAACGGTTACTCTTACTGCAACGTGACACCGTGAAAATTCTCTCTCTATCGTAACGATAGAACGCAAGTTGAACGTTCTGAACGTCAACAACTGCAGAGACAAAACAAAACGTTAGTTCAACTTTGAAAACAGTACGAGACTATCAAAGAAATTCTTTCAAAAACATTAAAATAGCATAATATGTTAACAGGTAAAACCGAAATGACGGGCTCAATGTTAATTAACTTCGGTACAAGAAAAGACCGCCTACTGTTAGGAAAGGTCGAATATAAACAAATATAAAAATTAATTTTAATAAGTTTATAAAAAAGGAAGTTAATCGAAGAGGCCTATAAAAGGCGGAGAGATATAAAATAAATCTATAACTTTTGTTAAGCAAAATTAAGAAAGAGAGTCTATACTCTCTTAGACACCAACACTTCCGTCTAAGGGAAGGGTCGGCCATTTAAAGGTGAAAGAGAGTTCATACTCTCTTCGTCACCATAATTAATCAAAAGAATTCCAAAAGCTAGCTAAGCTAATAATAAAACTTCCTGAATAGCGAAAGCTGAAATCTTAGAGCAATACTTCACCAAAAACCGTGAACAAGACTCCAAAATTATAAGCGTATCCATGAACGTCTTGCCGGAAGCACGACAGAGGAAAAATTGAAGTGGTGTCAACAAGAAGTACTGCAGTACCTGGCCACAGGTGGCGCTTGTGAGTACACCCCCCTCTTGTATAGCGATCGCTGGCGTATCCCTTCCGTAGAATTCTGTCGGGCAACGGAGTTGACAGCTACATGATTATCGGGTAAGTTTAATATTGAAAATGTACATGTTTAACCATTGCATATGGAATTCCATCGGGTCCAGGAGCTGTATCGTTGCAAGTAGCGAGTGCTGAATCAAGTTCTCTTTCAGTAAATTGAGAATTATACGATTCTTCCCTTCCTGTTGCAAATTTTCTTTTCTTCAATGCTCCTGTACTGGTCACCAGGAGCTGCTACACTCTTGCACGATACATTTGAAAAATGGTCAGCCAGGGCATTGCTAACTTCATTTCCTTCAGTCACAAACTGACCATTCACTTTCAACACTGGTGGTGGGTTCGGGGTAAATTTGCCTGCATTTTTTTTTATTTTCCTCCTTACAGAAGATGGTGGTGTTCTACTATTAATGGAGGAAACAAAAGCCACCCAAGATTGGCGTCTAGCTTCTTTCATGGCACGACGGAACTGTGCTCTACACTTTTTGTATGATATCAAATTTTCATCAGTACGGCATCTACGCAATCTAGTCTGGGATTTTCTGGTGGCTCTGTGCAAGGCTGTTAATTCTGAGGACCACCACGGGACTGGTCGTCTTTTGAATAGTCCTGTGGTTTTGGGAATCGAATTGATTCCTGCTGTATGAAGAGTTCCATTCAGTAGGTCTATGGCATCATTAATACTTTCAAACTGTTCTGCTCTCCCTTCAATTTCACTTAGCTCGGAAAATTTAACCCAGTCTGCCTTGTCTAGATTCCAACGTGGCGATCTTTGCAAAGGCGGACCCTTGTTGGTGTTTATAATGATTGGTGCATGATCACTAGTATGCCAATCATCTAATGTCCTCCAATCAAAATCAAGAAGGCAGTTAGAGCTTGCAATTGAAAGGTCAATGCATGACAAAGTACCTGTCTGAACATGGAAGTGCGTGGGCTCTCCTGTATTAAGGAGTCCCACATCCTCATTCTCCACAATTGATGAGATAAGATTGCCCCTTGTGTTGGCCAAAACATCACCCCATAAAGGATGTCTACCATTCATATCTCCCAGTAAGAGAAAAGGTTGAGGGAGTTGTTGAATGACCTCTGCTAAATCATCATATAAAATATTATCATTTGGAGGTAAGTACAGAGAACATATTATATATTTTCTCCCTATATCAATTTGTATAACAACTGCCTGCAGGGTTGTACGTATAGACATAAGTATTTGGGGAACATCTCGACGAATGTACATGAGACTTCCGCCATGGTTCCCTGCTTGTTGATTATATGGTGTTCTATAGCTAACATACTCTCGAGGAGTAGGAGTGTTAGAATCAAGCATACTTTCCTGTAAACATACAATTATGGGGGAATGCTCATGAATTAGGAGCTTAAGTTCTTCATATTTCACCCTCAAACTCTGACAGTTCCATTGCAAAATGGAGGAGAAAACTATGGATTATTTCTGGAAGACATCTTGGATGAGGTCTTCCCATTAGCAGTTTTTAATCTAACATTATTACCTGTAGGTTTCTTCAGAGGTGGTCTAGTTATGTTGGGTTTTACGTTTGTGTTTTTCTTTGTATCCTTTTGATCTATCTGTTGAGGTGGATGGTGGACCTCAACTTGAATTGCTGATTTATTCAGTTTATCTTCTGGTTCATTAGAAACATCAACAGACAAAACATCAAATTTATTTGATGTCATAACCTTAACGTTTCTAATGGAGGGTGGAGAGAGAGATGGAGGTCTCTCTCTTTTACGATTAATAGATGGTGGGATTCGAAGTTTTTGCACCTTTCCCACTACAGGTGCATCAGGTAAGTTAGTCTTAAGTGGAACCTCCATCAGATCAGGCAAGGACATGGCCTGAGAGAGGTTTGTATTATTTTTTGTAATGGCGGCTGAAGGCTGTACAGCAATGGGCAATGACCTAGTGTTAATACACCGTGGTAAAGCCTCAGGAGGTAATCTGGTTACCTCGTCATTTGACATTTTGTCAGATAGTATACTTTTTTTTTTAGCTATTGGCAGCGCTAGGTTGGTTTGAGTTTAATGCCTTAGCATATGTATTAGATTTATTTAATAGTCTTTTGGCATAGGTCACACTTACATGTTCTAAGCTTGATTTGTTGAGGGCAGCTTCCTCCAACTTATATAGCTCGCAGCTCTTGTCTGTGGATTTGTGATTCGAGCCGCAATTTAAACACCTGGCTCCAAGTGCACAATCTCCATGGTAAGATTTGGAGCAAATACCACACATCTTCTCATTTTTGCAAACTTTGGACGGGTGCCCAAATTTAAAACAATTAATGCATTGCAATGGCTTCTGCTTGAAGGGTCTTACTTTAATCCTTTCGTTCTCAATAATAATATACAAAGGTACATCAGCATCCTGGAACATAAGGATTATCATTGATGTACCTGGGACTTTGTGAACTTTTCATACATTTAGTGGACACATGGCCAGTATCTCCTCCTCTGTAAAATCATATAGATCTCTGTTAAAAACTACGCCCCTTCCGTAGCTAAAATTTAGGTGCGGTTTGACATCTAACTTAAATTCATCATTACTTATTTTCATATTGGACAATATTACCAACTGTGTACTGGATTTGGCATGGATAAGGAAACTATTTTTTCCAAAACGAGATATATTACCTGGTGCAATAGTTCCTACTTTTTTCTGAATCAATTTGCATATTTTAAAATAATTCCCTGTAACCCCCTTTGATTCAGCTATAAGCCACATCGGTGGTTTTGGATTTCTCTGGGAGGGCATAACTAAATCTGCGTCTTTTTCCAACCAATCGGCAGGCCTATACACATCCAAATCTTTTGGTACCTTATCGCAGAGAGCAGCCGCGATATTCGTTATTAATTTTAATATTATTCAAGTTACTTATTGCACTAAATGCTTCGTCATAACTACTATAAAATATCCATGAATCCCATGTTTCAGCTTCAAGTTTCATCCTTATTTCTTTTATGCATCCATAGCATTCAAATGCTTTACATAAATCATCATAATTTGTCTTTATTGAAATTTGTGTAACATGAAGGATTCGAAGCTTCCACGTGTTACCCAAATTACTCGATTTTGAAATATCAGTAGAATGGTCCTTTCCCGTTCCGAGGTCATCAACAGAACTTTCCCTTATCACATTAGCAGAGGTCATCAACAGTGCCGGGGGGGGGGGGGGGGGGGGTCAGCAAATCCAGGGGATGGGGAGTCAGTATTTGAAGGGTCCATAGTAAAGGGTAGGATTTTCTTTGTTTTTTGTTGGTTTTGTTGGTTTACCTGCTTGAGAATTTTAAGAAAGTATCATACGTTGGAAAGGAATTTGCATTCTCCACTATCGGCTCATTAAGAGTATACTTCCCAGATGGTCCACTCCATACCCTACCCGAAGGATAGCATCAAAACAGATATAGAGGCACAGGTGTAAGCTAAACCCGCCTGTTAGGACTGAGACCAAGGATATATGGAATCATCCTCCCCATATCTGTAATGATGGGCTTCCGGCCAAAAGCCAAGAGTCCCACCTCAAGGATTGGATCCCCTGGATTCCGATGACCCAACCCTTGAGAGTAGTTCCGCCAAAAAGGTCCAAACCATCTTTGGGATGGCTGAGATCATCCAATACTCTCATATATAGCTTTGAATGCAAATACCTCCCAACCGTGATCCCTTCTCTCATTCATCTAAGCAGGCAGTAATAACGAATGTGGAAATATCCACGCCATCTAAATAAAATAAAAACAAATAGATAAAAAAATAAATGAACAAATAAAATAAATAAATATATATATATATATATATATATATATATATATATATACATACATGCATACATCTACACACATATATATATATAACTTAAGAGAAATAATACTCAGAGTTAGGACAGCAAGACAAAAGAAAGTTGATAAAATTAGGAGAAGGTCAAAGAAATATTGAGCAGAAGGAATAGAGGAAAGGGAGAAAAATTTAGATTCGAACTTGGGGAGTAATTTCCCCAAGTTCGAGAGCCCTCTTGCCCGTCTTCAAGTTTAAGCACGGGAATGAAATGCCGTGCTGAAGCTCAATGACTTCATCAAGGCATTCTCTCATTAAGAGGGGCGAGTACCTGAGAGAAGGAAGGTTTCCATAGCTTTCCTGGTACATTCCTTGGAGAAATTCTCAGATCGTATCAGGAAACCTGAGGTCCCCAACCAGATATCAAGCCACGAAGTAGCTTGCATAGCACACTTCGTGACCTTCTCCTGGTTGAGGATCTTGGCTGCCGAGAACGAGACCTGCCGGTTGGAGATTGATTGATTGATTGATTTAAAGTTTTCAGGCATCCTGACATCTGAGGTCATTGACGCCGGTAACATTTAATTTATGTATACAAAAATAAAAAGATAAAATAAAATAAAAAATAAAAGAGTATTCAATCAAAATCATAAAAGTTGAATGTCATAAAAGTTAAATAGTTTTCAGAAGACCTGCTTCTGAAATAAATCTAAAAATGCCACTTGCATGGTAGGACACATCATTTCCAAGAATCTTGGCAAGGATGAACCTGCCACCTTCACCTCGAGCCTCAAACAAATATCTAATCCGCAAGTTGTTATAATTGGGGCATTCGGTCAACAAATGCCTTACTGTTAGAGGTACTAAACAGTCGTCACAATACGGTTGGTGTTGGCCCTTCAGCAGAAACTCGTGTGTCAACCGAGTGTGACCAATACGGAGACGACAAAGAGACGTCTCCCATTTTCGGGGCATCATATTATACCTCCAAGGAGATATGTCATTTGTTATCTCTCGCATTTTATTGCCATCTTGACTATCCCATTGCTGTTGCCATTTATTGCAAACCAATTTCTTGATGTCAGGTAAGAAATCATTACAGGGAATGGGATACCTTCTTGGCAGCAACTCGGATGCAGCCTCCTTAGCCAGTGAATCTGCCTTCTCATTCCCAGACACACCTACATGTGCTGGAACCCAACAAAATTGAACTGTTATACCTCTCCGTCCAATAATGAAAAGCCATTCTAAAATCTTTAAAACTAGAGGGTTATTAGAATTAAAAACTTCCATAGCTTGAAGGACACTCCTTGCATCACTAAAAATTGTAAAATTACCCTCCTTCTCCAACGCTATTTTCTCAATAGCGGTTAATATTCCATACAATTCGGCAGTAAATATGGAAGCGGTCAGAGGAAGTGCACCTCTACAATTAAAACCATTACTATGTACTCCAAATCCAACGCCAGCATCAGATTTGGACCCATCAGTATAGATAAAAGTTGATCCTCTATGTTCTTTAACATGTTCATTAAAAAGAGACCTGGCTTCTAGGTCTGACATATTCTTCTTATCTCCAATAAAATATTTACAAAAAGATATCTCTGGTAACTTCCATGGAGGCGTTGATGATACCTTGAATGGAAGTACCTTATTTCTAATTATATCCAGACTATTTAATAATCGTTTCACCTGAAAGCCATAAGGTTGAGGAGATTTTGGGTGCAACTCAAAGTATGATGCGTGTCTTACAAGGCTTGCAGTCTGAAAGGCTAGAGAGCTAGGGAGTCTTTGCAATCTAAACCAATCCCGAAGAATGGAAGACATTCGGTAAAGGTCTAGAGGTAACTCCAGCATCAACAAGGAGACTTGGGATAGGCGAGGTTTTAAAAGCGCCAGTAGACAATCTAATACCTGCATGATGTATCGAGTCTAATATTTTTAACCGGCTTGGGGTGGCTGAAGAATATCCCTCGCAACCATAACTAATTTTGGAAAAAATCAAGGCCTTGTATAATTTTAAAATAGTATTGCGGTCTGCCCACCATGATGTATGGGACAATACTTTTGAGATATTAAGAGCTTCAACACATTTAGCTTTTAATGCTTTTAAGTGAGAAACCCATGTAAGCCTACAATCAAATCTCAAACCTAAAAATTTAGCTTCACTTGCACATGGTATCCGTTGACCTTTAATGTATATATCCGGGTCTGGATGTACTCCCCGGATATGAAAAAAATGGACAATGGTAGTTTTACTTGTCGAGAACTTAAATCCATTCATGTCAGCCCACTGGATAATTTTATCAATTGAGAGTTGGATTTTTCACTCAACCATTGCCATTCTAGTGCCAGCAAATGATATTGAGAGATCATCCACAAATAATGTTGAGAGAACATCCTGGGGAATGGCTGAGGATATCCCATTAATTGCTAGTGCAAAAAGGGTTACACTCAGCACACTACCCTGAGGAACTCCTTCTTCCTGGCACATACTCTCTGATAGAGTTTCCCCCACTCTCACTTGAAAAACTCTACGTGAAAGAAATGCCTGAATAAATAGTGGCAGCTCTCCTCTCAATCCCAATTCATGAATGGTTTTAAGAATACCATATCTCCATGTGGTATCATATGCCTTTTCAAGGTAAAAAAATACTGTAACATAGTGCTGTTTGGAAGCAAAGGCTTCACAAATAGAAGACTCTTGTCGTATCAACACATCAGTCGTTGAGTGCATTTTTCGGAATCCACATTGAATCGGTGATAAAATACCTTTCTTTTCAAGGTACCACATCAGCCTTGTATTGACCATCTTCTCCATGATTTTACATAAACAAGATGTCAATGCAATAGGACGATAGTTTGCTGCTAAAAACTTGTCTTTACCGGGTTTTAAAAAGGCTAAAATAATGGCTAGTTCCCAAACACTTGGGTAACTATGATCATGCCATATTCTATTAATAATACTTAAAATAAATAGCTTTGTATTAAAATGTACAAGTTTAATCATTGCATATGGAATTCCATCGGGTCCAGGGGCTGTATCATTGCAATGAGCAAGTGCGGAATCAAATTCTCTTTCAATGAAAGGAGAATTATACGACTCTTCCCTTCTTGTTGCAAAATTTAAAATTTTCTTTTCTTCAGTGCTCCTATACTGGTGACCAGGGGCTCCTTCACACTTGCTGGATACATTTGAAAAATGATTAGCCAGGCCATTGCTAACATCATTTGCTTCAGTTACATACTGGCCATTCACCTTCAACACTGGTGGTGGGTTGGGGGTGAATTTGCCAGCTATCTTTTTTACTTTCCTCCACACAGAAGATGGTGGTGTTCTACTGTTAATGGAGGAAACAAAAGACATCCATGACTGGCGCCTTGCTTTTTTCATGGCACGACGGAACTGTGCTCTACATTTCTTGTATATAATTAAATTCTCATCAGTTCTGCGTCTACGCAATCGTGTTAGAGATCTTCTTGTGGCTCTGTGGAGGGCAGTTAGTTCTGAGGACCACCACGGGACTGGTCGTTGTTTGAATAACCCTGTTGTTTTGGGAATTGAATTGACTCCTGCTGTATGGAGAGTTCCATTCAGTAAGTCTATGGCATCATCGATATTTTCAACTTGTCCTGCATCCCCCTCAATTTCGCTTAGCTCACGAAATTTATCCCAGTCCGCCTTGTCAAGATTCCATCGTGGCGATCCCTGTAAAGGTGGACCATTGTTGGTGTTTATAATGATTGGTGCATGATCACTAGTATGCCAATCATCTAATGTTCTCCAATCGAAGTCGAGAAGGCAATTAGAGCTTACGATTGATAGGTCAATACATGACAAGGTACCTGTCTGGACATGAAAGTGTGTGGGCTCTCCTGTATTAAGGAGTCCCACATCTTCATTTTCCACAATTGATGATATGATATTTCCCCTCGTGTTTGCTAAAACATCACCCCACAGAGGATTTCTACCATTCAAATCTCCAAGTAAAAGAAAAGGTTGAGGGAGTTGTTGAATCACCTCCACTAAGTTATCATACAAAATGTTATCATTTGGAGGCAAGTACAGAGAACAAATTGTATATTTTCGCCCTATGTCAATCTGTACACCCACTGCCTGCAGAGGTGTACAAATAGACAGAGAAACTTGGGGAACATCTCGACGAACGTATATGAGACTTCCGCCATGGCTCCCCACTTGGTGATCATATGGTGTCCTATAACTAATATATTTGCGAGGACAGGGGGTATTATGATCAAGTTTGCTCTCCTGTAGACAAATAATTATGGGGGAATGTTCATGAATAAGGAGCTTAAGTTCTTCATATGTGGCCCTTAAACCCTGACAATTCCATTGCAAAATGGAGGAAAAAACTATGGTTTATAATTTGGTAGACCCCTTGGATGGAGTCTTCCCATTAGCAGTTTTTGATCTAACACTATTTTTAGGTGGTTTTATTAAAGAGGGTCTTGATAGATTGGGTTTAGCATTTATGATTTTCTTTTTGTCTTTTTGATCTGATTGTTGAGGAGGTTGGTGGACCTCCACTTGAATTTCCGATTTATTTAAATTGACTTCCAGATCAGAAATGTCAACAGACAAATCATCATATTTATTTGACGTCGTAATATTGATATTTCTTATGGAAGGGGGCGAGAGAGATGGAGGTCTCTCTCTTTTCCGATTAGTAGGTTTTGAGCTACCAGGTTTTTGCACCTTCCCCAATACAGGTGCACCTGGTAACTTGGTGTCAGGTGGCATCTCCATCAAATCAGGCAAGGACATGGCCTGGGAGAGGTTAGTACTATTGTTGGTAATGGGGGACGAAGGCTGTACAGAAATGGGCAATGACCCATCTTTAATACGCTGTGGCAGAGCCTCAGAAGGCAATATGATTACCTTGTCCTGCAATACTTTATTATCAGAGGTTGTATTTCTTTTCTTAGGATTACTGGCAGTGCTAGGTGGGGTTGCTGTCTCATGTGGTAAAATTACCTTTGATTTTAAGGCCTTTGCATAGCTGGTTGATTTATTCAACAGTCTTTTTGCATGTCCCACACTTGATTTGTTTAGGGCAGCTTCCTCCAACTTATACAGTTCGCATCTCCTATCAGTTGATTTATGATTCAAATTGCAATTTGAACACCTGGCCTCAAGTGTACATTCTCCATGATAAGTTTTGGAGCAAATACCACACATTTTTCCATTTTTGCAAACTTTGGATGGGTGTCCAAATTTAAAACAATTAAAACATTGCAGGGGCTTTTGTTTTGAAAGGCTGAAATTTAATCCTTTCATTTTCAATAAAAATATGGAAAGGTACATCAGCATCCTGGAAAGTAAGTATAATCATTGAAGTTCCAGGAACCTTATGCACTTTCCATACATTTAATGGACACATAGAAAGTATCTCCTCTGTAAATTCGTACAGGTCCTTATTAAAGACCACTCCCCTTCCATAACTAAAATTTAGATGAGGTTTCATTTCCAATGTAATTTCATCACTGCCTGTCTATAAGTTAGACAGTATTGCAGACTGAGTCGAAGATTTGGCATGGATGAGATAACTATTCTTCCCAAAACGAGATATATCTCCAGGTGCTATGGTTCCTACTTTTTTTTGGGATAAACTTACATATCTTAAAATAATTTCCTATTATCCCTTTAGGTTCAGCTAAGAGCCACATTGGTGGTTTGGGTTTTCTCTGTGAAGGCATGGGTACATTTCTATCTTTTTCAAACCAATCAGCAGGTTTGTACACATCCAATTCCTTTGGGACCTTATCACAAAGAGCTCCCATGACGTTCAATTCGTTAATTTTGATACTACTAATATTACTTATGGCATTAAACGCTTCATCATGACTTTCAAAAGATATCCAAGAATCCCATTTTTCATCTCCAAGTCTCATCCTTATTTCCTTTATCAATCCATAGCACTCAAATGCTCTATATATATCATCATAATTTGTCTCTAATGGGATTTGGGAAACATGAAGGAATCGTAGTTTCCCTGTGTTACCCAAATTGCTAGATTTTTTAACATCAGTAGAGTGGTCCTTTTTAGTTCGAAGGTCATCAACAGAACTTTCCTTAATTACAGTAGCAGAAGTCGTCAACAGTGCCGGGGGGAAGTCAGCAAATCCAGGGGATGGGGAGTCAGCATTTGAAGGGTGGGATTTTCATGTTTTATGTTGTTTAGTTGGGGTACCTGCTTGAGAATTATAAGAAAGTATCATACATTGGAAAGGAAATTTGTATTCTCCACTATCGGCACAATGAGAGTATACTTCCCAGATGGTCCACTCCATACCCTACCCGAAGGATAGCATCAAAACAGATATAGAGGCACAGGTGTAAGCTAAACCCGCCTGTTAGGACTGAGACCAAGGATATATGGAATCATCCTCCCCATATCTGTAATGATGGGCTTCCGGCCAAAAGCCAAGAGTCCCACCTCAAGGATTGGATCCCCCTGGATTCCGATGACCCAACCCTTGAGAGTAGTTCCGCCAAAAAGGTCCAAACCATCTTTGGGATGGCTGAGATCATCCAATACTCTCATATATAGCTTTGAATGCGAATACCTCCCAACCGTGATCCCTTCTCCCATTCATCTAAGCAGGCAGTAATAACGAATGTGGAAATATCCACGCCATTTAAATAAAATAGAAAAAAATAGATAAATAAATAAATGAACAAATAAAATAAATAAATATATATATATGCATACATCTACATATATATATATAAGTAAAAAAGATAATAATCATAGAGATAGGACAGCAAGATGAAAGAAAGTTGATAAAATTAGGAGAAGGTCGAAGTAATATTAAGCAGAAGAAAAAGATGAAAGAGAGAAATTTAGATTCGAACTGGGGGAGCAATTTCCTGAAGTTCGAGAGCCCTCTTGCCCGTCACCAAGATTCAGCATGGGAATGAAATGCCGTGCTGAAGCTCAATGACTTCTTCAAGGCATTCTCTCATTAAGAGGGTACCAGTTGGAGAGTCTCTCAAGAGGGACTCCCCTGGTTAGCTCTTCCAGCGAGTGTGGGAGGAGCTTGTTCGTGGTACCGGAACGGTTGGAGGAGGACATCTCGGAGAGCTGCTGGGTGATCTTGTCCCTGGTACTCTTTACCCCTTGAGACCAGGGCAGGGCTGTACTGGTCTTAGAGGGTTATTGAGTACCAAAGACACTGTCTAGGACCGTGTCTTTACCCTCTCGTGGGAGGATCTCCGGATCGGAAAACTCGTTGAGAACCTTCGTTAGAGTCAGAACCTGCCAGAATGCATCTTCTGACCCCTGCTGGTCGCCTCCTGTTGTTGGACTTGCAGCGAAATCTCCTTCTATCCCCAAAGGCTCTTTTTGGGGAGAGTCGCGGACATTCCCTGAGTGGCTGGTTGGCTCCATACTAGCCCTAGTGGAGGACTTTGGCAATGTTTTGGAGTCTTTAGATTCCTTTCGAGGAAGGATGTAGGACTCCAACATCGATGAGTGTGACATATCTCTTCTATTCTCGGACTGTGAGGAACTCTCAGCGTGAAGAGAGATTTCCTCCATTGGTGCGATGGGGGAAAGTCTCTCTTCGCGTGGTTTCCTAGGTGACGGGAGATCTTCGTCCGAAAGGGATGGAGAGATAGTCCGAGAAATATGAGGAACTTGCCTCGATGGTCTGAGTGGAGTCAGTTTCGCCCTCAGGGAAGTGACCGGGTCCAGAACTCCTCTTTTCCTCTTCAAAGGGGTAGAGGAAGCCATGGTTCCATGTCCTAGATCAGACAGGACAGGCTTGAAAGCCTGGGTTACGGTTCTGATCAAGGCATTGAACCAGGGCTGCTGGCTGACAGACGCACTGTCAGACATACCCCCTGAAGGGAAAGGGACCGAAGGTTCCCTGAGAGGAGTTATTGGAATGGGTGGGTTTCGCCTTAGGATGTAGCTTTGGGATCCTGAACCCTTCTGCAAGTTTCCATTCTCCCACAATGCGCGGTGGTATGCGCTTGCGGGGAGGGGAATGAGGCAATGGCGACCTTACCAGACGTCGTTCCTTCTGGTGCGCATGCTCGCGCGTGGGAAAATATTAGCGCTCGCACGAGGGAGAATAATGGTGCTCACACGAGGGAGAATAATGGTGCTCACGCGAGGGAGAATATTGGTGCTCGCGCGCAGGATACTGTTGGCGCGCGCGCGTGGGGGAGAATATTCGCATGGGAGTGGGCACGCCGGAGAATCATGATGTGGGCACGGGAGCGTGTTCGCGCACTTTTGTAGAAGAATTAGTGCGTGCGCACGGGAGAATGTCTCCGAGCGCGTGGGCGCGCAGCAGAATCATGATGGGCGCGCGGGAGATTGTTGGCGCGCGTCTATAGGAGAGAGAGAGGGCGCGCGATCTGTGTGTGTGCGTGCAGGAGAAAGATGGCGCGCAGGTGAGCGCAAAGCTGGTGAGCGCAAAGCTGGTGAGTGCTGGCGCGCCAGTAAAAGTTGGTGGGCAGGTGAGGGCTACAAGGTTGTTGCCTCACCTACGAACTTGCGTGCAGGAGAGTGATGACACGCAGGTTTTGACTGGCATGTTAGTTGGCGCACAAGATGACGCTCAGGAGAGCGTGATGTGGGACGCACATGTTGGCGTACAGGAG
This sequence comes from Palaemon carinicauda, assembly GCF_036898095.1. NCBI lineage: Eukaryota > Metazoa > Arthropoda > Malacostraca > Decapoda > Palaemonidae > Palaemon > Palaemon carinicauda. The sequence goes on from NC_090747.1 coordinate 67,751,146, forward strand.
AGCGCTGTTGCGCAGGAGAACGTTGGCGTGCAGGTGAACGTTGGCGCCCAGGTGAGCACTGCCGCCCAGGTGAGCACTGCCCCGCAGGTGAGTGCTGGCGCGCAAGTGGGCGCTGGTGCGTAGGAAATCGTGGGCGAGTAGGCGCATCGGTGCAAGAGAGCGCTAGCGTGCATTAGATCGTTGGCGCATGTGCGCATGTGGGCGCGCATGGCGCGTAGGAGATCTCTGATCTTGTTGGCGTGTAGGCAATGTTGGCGCGTAAGGGCGTGAGGTTTCTGCCCTGTGTAAGGGCGAGCAAGATGGGTGGTGCGCCGAAGCGTTGGTGCCTGATGAGCTGCTAGTGAGCGCTGGTCAGGGTGCATGGGCACATGATGTGCAGTACAATGGCACGCAATAGCGCACTTTGGTGGAGCCTTGTTTAGCCCATGTAGGAACGGCGATGGAAGGTCGGCCTGTCTGTCGGATGGATGGTCGACATGTCCTTTAAAAGGACGACCATCAACCGAAGGAGATCGCAAACGATCTGCAGAGAGGTCCAGGACCGAAGTCACAAGACTGGTTGCAGGTGCAGTGATGGACGATCGGTCTACAGGTTCCTCTGCGGGGGACTGCATAGACGTTGAACCAAAGAGGCGCCTCCTCACCGCAGGTGAAGGAAGGCCTCTAAGGTGAAGAGGAAGGCGAGCCCTCCTACGGATGCGCCCTCTGGGGGCCGTTGGATCAGCAAGCTGACCGTCAGCAGTCCTCCGAAGAGGAGTCTCTGTAAGTGAACTCCCCCGAGGGAGAGAAACACTAGCAGGAGAGACTAATGATAAACTTAGTTTCCCCCTCGGAGGATGGTCAGGAATGGGGGAAACTAAGCCGGCAGCTACCGTAGAGTCTGGAGTGGCAGAGGAGATGGGTGAAGCCGCATGAGACACCTCTGACACAACAACGTCGACAAGTGTCAGGGGATCTACCTTTGACAGTGACGACGACTGCTTGACAGAAGCACCCATGCAGATGAAATCAAGCAAAGCCTCCTTGGAGGGCGAACCCGTGAGCCCCAAGGAGGGCCAAATCTGAAATACAGAAGTTAGTGACCAGGCCTCCCCGGGGGGAGAGGTGGTGCTGCTTCGCTAGGGGAAGCAACCTCATCTCTCGGGACCCGGGGTTGGACAGAAATAAATCGGTCTACGCTACTACTCGACGGTCTCTTGAAAGAGACCAACCGAGTAGGAGCTTCGGAGGAGGTTTGGGCGATGGAAGAAGAGGCCTTGGGTTTTTCTTCCTCCAAAGCAACCTTCGAAGGAGAAACATCCCGCTTGGACTTCTTCTTCGCCGTTGCGAAAACCTCTTCCACTGGGACGAAGACCACTCCCTACACTTACTACACTTGTTGACACTATCACACTGTTGGCCTCTGCAAGTAGGACTAAGGGCAAGAGGATCGGTCTCGACCGCCGACATGAATGTTCCACTGGGGCGGTCGGGAAGTCCAGGGCAGGTGTGCATGGTCGCAGAAGCCAACTTCACACACACAGTCCAAGAGAAAAAAAAAATCAAAAAGCATTAAAGGCTGCCAATTGTCGGCGAGGATGAGGAGCGGCAACGTCCGTTCACCATCCGAGGCAAAAGGAAAGTGAGCTCAATCACAGGTGTGTGAGGGGGGAGCGATAGCAAGCTACCCTCCTTACCCCCCGCTAACTAGCTGTGTGGGTAGTTAACCCTCGTTAAAAATCAATAGCTCGTCATTTCAGCTACACCGAAAGTAATACCCCTATTAAATAGCGTGGTTTGTATTCAGTTACGGAACAAATAAGGTTTACTTATAAACATCGAAACCCTTGAACCTAAACTCCCCTCGCTGGGAGAATGGGGACATGACATAATTTATATGCATGTAGGGGCAATTTATGTAAACGGGCAACTTAGCAGAGATGGAGCTTACCTGTAGTCAATGGAAGCCAGCTTGCAGGATTCTTAGCTGCTGTGCCCCAGGGGAGGGGAAGATGAAGAAAGAAAAGGCCAATCATTCCTTTACTGTCACCCCAGACTGAGACCATAACCTTTGCCTTCAACCGATTGCTAATTCTCCTGTGAAGAGCAAGGAAGCTAAACCCCTTACTGTGGGGCCACCTCAGGGATATAGAAAACGTGATAAGGGACCTGTGTGTCCTGCCTTGCAAGAAGCGGGTGGTGAAGGTTGTTTGTCACTTCAATGCACCTACTTGCAGTACCTGCAACACATAGAAGTTTCTTTTTAAGGTGAGGAACATGCTAATGCCCCTAATGTCACGTACTCTGGGTCATCTCCCTTGATGTAATGGGATAGATCAGTGGCATGTTCAATAACTTGTCTGATCCATGAGAAGATTGTGTTCTTAATAATCTTCCTTTTGACCCTACCTGTACTGACAGGAAGTTGCTTGACATGTGAGCGAGCACTACTGGTTGAGGTAGTGCCTCAGTGGCCTCACAGGACCAAGTAGCAGTTGATCCGTATCATCAGTTACAGCCCGTAGAATCTCAATCAGGAAGGACCTCAACCTAGGGTCTGCTACAGCCGGATTATTGGTCTTAGCAATTAACTCTGGAATTAAACTAAATGTTACTTTCCCCCATCCCTTAAATGGTCGATATCGCAGATCCCTTGGCAAGGAACGGGGGACTTGATGGGTGACAAATCAGGGGAGGGGATGAGATGGTGAAAGGTACAGTATGAAGCACCATACCCGAAGGCCAAGTACTGTCCAAGGTTCGGCCACCTGGCTCTCTCAACGCTGCCACCTGAATTGCAGGCATGCCCTAGCTGGTGGTATGGGGGGTGGTGGGGGGGGGTGCCCCTAACAAGGGCGTTGTCCTCGTCCGGAAGTTTTCCCTCCCCTTCCTCTGTGTCCTTTCCTTTAAATGGGCTGTCTGGGCTGGGAAGGTCTCTTGGCAGAGAAGTGCCGAGAAGAGATTACCTAGGTGCTTCTTGAGTTTTAGGAAAGGGTGGCGCCGATGAGGAAGGGTGGATTGAAAATGTCCAGAGGAGTAGTGAGTGAGTATTGGCTACCTTTCCTTCATCTCTGTGTTACTGGCTCAACTTTGTCCATCGAGAACAAGGAAGGGGAGGAAACGGGGTAGTTGCATAAGAGGAGGGCATCCCTCTTTGACAAATGTTTCATAAATTTGGAGACACTAGTCTCTACGCTTCAGGACGAAATTGGCCTACTGACTAGCTGCATTGAATGCCACAACTCAACAGCCCTGGATCCGAACATAAGATTGTCCCTAAATAACTTCTTCCTCTCAGGCTTGGACAGTTCTTCATTGTCAGCCACGTAGCTGACTGTACGAGATAAATGGTCCACCCATGAGTAAGCATGAAGTGTTGCCATTGTGAGCCTCTCCATCATAAGGGCATCTCTAAAAGTGAAGGTGGCTGGCTGTACAGAAAACTTGTCTGGGGAAATGTCTTGGGCCAAGGCCGATAAAGCTGGATCAACTGGCAGAGCTGTAGGGATATCCGTTAAGCTATCTTAATATTTCCGCTGCCTGACAAACGGTTTACATAACAATCTTAGAGTATCATGTTACATTGACACAAAAATTTGTGAAAAATAATCATGTCGTATACTGTATACTAACATTTTCATTTCCTTAATGACAGCTGCTTGACTGCCAAAGCTTTGGACTGAGAAGGGCGTTTAGGTCCAAAGTGAAAGCAGGGGGGGGGATAACAGATTTGGAAATAGAGTAATTTGTTTTTTTCTAACTATAGTATACAGTAAAAACCTTGAGTTCTTTACAGTGGGATACTATTTCAGAAAATGCTGTAAACTTGCCAAGACTTTTTAGTGAGGTAAAATTACTAACCACAAGTTAGTGGTGGGTAGACAAACCAACCACCTCACACCGGTGAAATGTGCTCACTTTTTAATTGCAGGCAGGAATTTATCGAGGGTTAGGAGTTAGCAGGACAGGTATGTGTAACGAGCTCAAGGTTTGTATAGTTAAAAAATATGGTATTTTCATTATAAAATAAATTTTTAAATATACTTACCTGGTAGTTACATATATATAGCTTAAATCCCGCGTTTCGTCACTCGCACGGCAGAAATTCAAATTTCGCGGCAATCGCCGCCATGACAGGTGGTCATACATGAGTGCCATCTCTCATAGGTTACTAGAACCATTCCCAATATTCCTCAGAAATTCCAAGCCCCTGTTTTCAGAGGGGAGGAGGGAGGGCCCTTTTATATATGTAACTACCAGGTAAATATATCTAAAAATTTATTTCATAATAAAAATACCATTTTTAAATATGTAACTTCCCTGGTAGTTACATATATTATTATTATCATTATTACTATCCAAGCTACAACCCTAGTTGGAAAATCAAGATGCTATAAGCCCAGGGGCTCCAACAGGGAAAAATAGCCCAGTGAGGAAAGGAAATAAGGAAATAAATAAATGAAGAGAACAAATTAACAATAAATCATTCTAAAATAAGTAACAACGTCAAAACAGACATGTCATATATAAACTATTAACAACATCAAAAACAAATATCTCATAAATAAACTATAAAAAGACTCGTGTCCGCCTGGTCAACAAAAAAGCATTTGCTCCAACTTTGAACTTTTGAAGTTCTACTGATTCAACCACCCGGTTAGGAAGATCATTCCACAACTTGGTCACAGCTGGAATAAAACTTCTAGAGTACTGCGTAGTATTGAGCCTCGTGATGGAGAAGGCCTGGCTATTAGAATTAAATGCCTGCCTAGTATTACGAACAGGATAGAATTGTCCAGGGAGATCTGAATGTAAAGGATGGTCAGAGTTATGAAAAATCTTAAGCAACATGCATAATGAACTAATTGAACGACGGTGCCAGAGATTAATATCTAGATCAGGAATAAGAAATTTAATAGACCGTAAGTTTCTGTCCAACAAATTAAGATGAGAATCAGCAGCTGAACACCAGACAGGAGAACAATACTCAAAACAAGGTAGAATGAAAGAATTAAAACACTTCTTCAGAATACATTGATCACCGAAAATCTTGAAAGACTTTCTCAATAAGCCTATTTTTTGTGCAATTGAAGAAGACACAGACCTTATATGTTTCTATATACAGTATATAGCTGATTGACACCATTGGTGGCGGGTAGAAAACCTCATCCCATCGGGAATTCGTATAATTATTAATAGCTACAATCAGTAGTACCAATAATCTGGTTCTTACCTGATAAGGAAGCTGGCTTCATAGTTATTCTGCCTCATTTGCCTGCATTCCTTAAGAGACTCAGCGATCCACCCAGGGGGCTGTAAAAGTCTCTGTGGGGCTGCCACAAGGTCCTCGACCTTAACGTGGCTAGACCTCCACCCTTGCTATCCTGGCATACCTGATAAGGAAGCTGGCTTCATAAGATTTTATTCCTTATTTACCTGCATTCCTTAAGAGATTCAGCGATCCACCCAGGGGGCTGTAAAAGTCTCTGTGGGGTGCCACAAGGTCCTCGACCTTAGCGTGGCTAGACCTCCACCCTTGCTAACCTGGCATAGCCATGGATAATGATTCTGACCACATACTCCAAAGTTAAAAACACACACCATAAAATAAACTAACTTGACATGCATCCCAGACTGTGGAAGGCTGCAACAACCTTCAGAGACAGCCTGTGAACACAAGTACAAGAAAAAAGGCAAGGGTATATAATAAAAGAGGTTATAGGGAAGAGGCAGTAGACCCTTCTCCAACTACGACGCCGGAGGTAACATAAGGACCCAGGGAACAACAATCTTCATATTGTGTCTGGACATCCATGAGATAACAGTCTGTGAAGACTGATTTACTTCGCAGGAAAGTAGTCTCCAAAATTGACTTCATTGACCTATTGTGCTTGTAAGCCATAGAAGTTGCTACAGCTCTATCCTCATGTGGTTTATCTTAAGGATAGGGAAACTTCTTTTCTCACAATTCTGGTGAGCTTCACTTATCAAATCCTTAATGAAAAAAGCCAGGGCATTCTTTGATAAAGGCAAAGAGGGCTTTTTAACTGAACACCAGAGGTTGTCTGCTTGTCCTCTCAGGTGTTTGGACACATGCAGATAAAATTTCAAAGCTCTCACTGGACAAAGGCCTCTCTCTTCCTCCCTTCCAACTAAGTGAGATAGCTCTGGGAAGGTAAAAGATCTTGGCCAGGGTCGATAAGGACTCTCGTTTTTGGCGAGAAAGCCTAGCTGAAAGGAGCAAACTGCATTGTCTCCATTACAGCCCACTTTCTTGCTGATGGCTCGTAATTCTCCTATTCTTTTGGCTGTAGCCAATGCAACTAGGAATAGAGTCTTTTTGGTAAGATCCTTCCAAGGAGTTTTGTCAAGGGGTTCAACCCTGCTTGAGGTAAAAAAGGCCAGGACTACATCCAGGTTCCAAGAGGGGGTTGGATTGTCCTTTCTCTTAGCGGTCTCAAAAGTTCTCATGAGATCCGAGAGATCTTTGTTACCTGACCCGTCAATGTGTCTGTGATGAAAGACGGAGGCTAGCATGCTGCGGTAACCCTTGATGTTAAGTACCGCCAGCTTCTCTTTTGTTCGCAGATGCAACAGAAAATCTGCTATTTGGGCTATAGAGATACTGGTAGAGGAAAATGTGTTAGTCCTGCACCATTCTCTAAACCCGTCCCACTTAGATTGGTAAACTCTAATAGTGGATGTCCTTCTAGCTCTCGCAATAGCTCGTGCAGCTTCCCTTGAAAAGCCCTTCGCTCTTGCCAGCTTTTCGATAGTCGAAAGGCAGTCAGATTGAGAGCGGGGAGATTCTGATGGTACCTCTCTATGTGTGGCTGTTTGAGTAGATCGCTCCAACTTGGTAACGTTCTGGGGGATATCTACCAGCCACTCCATCACTTCTGCAACCCAAGGTCTCATGGGCCAAAATGGAGCTACCAGGGTCATGCGGGCATTATGCGATTCCTTGAACTTTTTCAGGACTCTGTCCAGGATTTTGAATGGTGGAAAAGCATACACGTTTATGTCCCCCCAGTCCAAGAGAAAAGCGTCCACTGCAGCTGATTCCTGGGTTGGGACTGGAGAGCAATACACTGGCAACCTCTTTGTCAACTGTGTAGCGAAGAGGTCTATCGAGGGTTGACCCCACAACATCCAAAGGCTGGTGTACACCTCGTGATGTAGGGTCCACTCTGTAGTTAGAACTTGTCTTCCTCTGCTGAGAAGGTCTGCCCTTACGTTCTTTCCCCTTCTATGAAGCAAGTTATCAGGGTTGTCCCTCGCTTTCGCCCACAGTAGTAGATCGCTCGCAGTCTCGTAAAGTGAGTCTGAACGAGTGCCTCCCTGCTTCTTGATGTAGGCCAACGCTGTGTTGTCTGCACTGACCTCAACTAAGTTTCCTTGGACTTCCTCCTGAAAGTGTATTAGTGCTAGGCTAATGGCCACTAGCTCCTTGATGTTTATGTGCCATTTCCTCTGAGACTCCTGCCACAGTACCGATATCTCGGCCTTCCCCAGTGTTGCACTTGGTCGGGGTTCCTCTGATAAAGTTTGAGGCCTTCCAGGAGTTTGATGGGATCGTGCCACCAACTCAAGTGATTCCTGATCCCCAGAGGAATCGGAATCCACTTTTCTAGACTTTGACCTCTCGTCCAAAATTTTGCAAGATGAAAATGAAGAGGCCGTAACTGAAGTCTTCCCAGGGAAAACGAACTAATCGATCGATGAGAGGGTTCCCAGGAGACTCATCCATTCTCTCACCGAGCAGGACCGTATGTCTAGGAAGTGTCGCCCCTTACTAAGGCAATTTAGAATGCGTTTCAGGGCTGGAAAAGCCCGAAAAACCACTGAGTGAATTCTCATCCCCAGATAAAAGATGTTCTGAGAGGGTGTCAGTTGAGATTTGGCCAGGTACACCATCAGACCTAACTGTTGCATCAAGGACATTGTAATTTGAAGAGCCTCCAGACACTTTTCTTGCGACCTTGCTCTGAGTAGCCAGTCGCTAGGTACAAAGATATCCGTACTCCCTTAGATGCAGCCAGCGAGCTACGTTGGCAACCACTCGGGTAAAAAAACGTAGGGAGCCGTGCTCAGTCCAAAACAGAGTGCTTTGAACTGATAAGTAGTTTTAGGAACACAAATCTTAGAAATTTTCTGTGGTTTGGGTGTATTGGGATGTGGAAAAATGCATCCTGCAGATCTAATGACACCATCCAGTCTACCTGTCTGGTGCCTGCTAGGACTGACGCAGAAGTTTCCATGGCAAATTTACTTGCTGAAGAACTTGTTCAAGGGACTGACGTCCAGAATAGGTCTCCATCCCCCCCGAGTTCTTTGGAACTAGAAAAAGTCTGTTGTAAAATCCCTCTGACGAGAGGACTTCTACAACTTATATTGCTGCTTTTGACAGCATCTGGTTAACCTGCTCTTGCAAGAGCTGCTGCTAGTATTGGAATACTTGTGTCTGGAGATTGAGATCACTTTTAGGTTTTGGTTGCTGTTTGGGGTTAAGAGGTTGACCTCCAGCAGCCATTCTCTGTCTTCTTCTAGACAAGCTCTACCACAAAAGGGCTGACGTGTGGGAGGAGCTTCCTTCTCCTTCCTGGCTAAAAGGTTAGTCGGGAGCACAGCCTCGGAGTCCTTTGTAAGAAGATCTTACGTTGCTTGTGCGTAATAGCTGCCGATAAGTCCTTCACTAGCTCTGACGGGAAGAGGAATTTGGTTAAGGAAGCATACAAGAGCTCTGCTCTCTGAGCTAGAGTCAATCCTGATGACAGGAAAGAAAAACAGCATAGCTCTTTCTTAATAAAACCTGTTGTGAAAAAGGGTTGTGAATTCGACCAACCCGTTCCTAACGGCTTATTTAGACAGGCAAAAATCATCTGTGACGTCTGCGAGGACTCCTAGAGTCCAGTCCATCAAGCCGAAGACCTCAATTGTTCTGAAGATGTCCTTCAGCAAGTGAACCATTTCCGACGTGGACCGCATCACCTTAGCCTTAATCATGGCTGAACTACGTGAGGCGTCAACGAAAAGGAGAAGTCTCCTTGGGAGAAGGTAGGAACTTCCAAACCGAGAACCTCCCCAGGCTTATACCACAAACAGGATCTACAAGCAAATCTCGTATGGGGAAAGGAAAAGGTTGTCCTTCCTTGTACTTTCTCTTGAGAATCCAATCATTCAGAGTCGAAAAAGATCTCTAGATCGATCTGGCTAACACTGTTTCCTTGAAAGAGGAAGATTCCTGGGGTCTACCCTTCAAAAACTGCGAGGGAGGGGCTCCGAGGTACAGCCTGCTGAAAAATCCTCCGGATATAAGTCCGCCAGAACTGCTGCATGAAGAGTTTTCTGCGTTTCCTCCTCTGAGATCTATCCTGGCATACCTGATAAGGAAGCTGGCTTCATAGGTTTTAATGCCTCATTTGCTAGCATTCCTTGAGAGACTCAGCGATCCACCAAGGGGGCTGTAAAAGTCTCTGTGGGGCAGCCACATCTCTAAAGGGTTAGTGATCTCTGAAGGAGAACGAGTGGGAGAAAACACACGCCTCGCCTTGCATGCTTGTGACCCGCAAACGTTCAGCATGCTGCAAAGAAGAGTCATGCTGCATCCAGCATGTCTCAAGGGAGAGTTATGTTCAAGTGCTTACAGCATAAGTCCATCATGCTGCAAGGAAGCGTCAACAGACCCTCCCGCATGCTGCGAGGGTAAGTCCAGCTCGCGTGCGTCCAGCGTGCATCCTGCATGCTGAATGCACGTCCAGCATGTTGCGAAGGAGAGACAACTGCTTGTCTGACATGCTACGGGGACAAGTCCTGACTGCATGCGTCCAGCATGCGTCCAGGTTGCTGTAAGCTTCCAGTGTGCTGCATGCATCCAGCATGCCGCGAGGGAGAACCTTGCCGCCTCCCGTAATGCGTCCAGATCGCTGCGAGGGAGCGTTAATGAGCGCTGCAGCTCGCGTGCACTCTTGCCGTGAGAGCGCGCTTGGAACTATGACGTACGAGATTCTGACGCGGAGGAGCGTCCTGCTCGCATGTGTACAGTATGCGTTCAGCTCGCGTGCATCCAGCATGCTGCATGCGTTAAGCATGCTGTGAGGGAGCGTGAAAAAACCTTGCCGCCTCCCGTAACGTTTCCAGATCGCTGCGAAGGAGCGTCCATGACCGTTGCAGCTCGCATGCGTTCTTGCCGCGAGAGCGCTCTTGGAATTATGACGTTCGCAAACCTGATGCGGGGAAGTGGCCCACTCACCTGCGTCCAGCATGCTTTATGCGCCTAGCTTTGAGGAAGCGACAAGATCTATGCCGCCTCCCAAAAACGCGTCCAGATCGCTGTGAGGGAGCGATCTCGACGCTCGGTCCCATGACGAGCAACTCTCTTGTCTGGCGGGAAGGGAAAACGTAAAACACCAGCCTCGTGTCAACCGACGGCGAGGATAACACTTTTACCTCGCCTTTCCAATGGCGAGGGTGAGCGTACTGGGATACGTCAACAGGATCGCTCGAGGGGACTTCGTTCGCTGATCAAGGTCTAACATCTACCTTCGCCTTTCGACTTTCCTTCTTCCAGGGGTTGGGGAGCATGGAAGAGGTCCCGGGCTAGGAGTATGACGGACACGAACGAACACACCCTCCACTGCACTTCGTCATTTTACGTGCCACTGAACACTAGCACTTTTAACTATTTCACATTAGATCTTAATAGACCTCCCCGTTGCAAGAGATCATACTCTTTCGCCAAGGGCTAGAAAGAAAATACAATAGGTTATATGATTAATATTAGTATTCTCAAAATCAAAATGTTAAATAAGGATACAAGTATTGTGAAACAATAACGATCGTCAAGAGTACTACGTGGCGTAAATTGACTGTACTGCATTGCGTCATTTTACGTGCCACTGAACACTAGCACTTTCAACTATTTCACATTAGATCATAATAGACCTGCCCGTTGCGAGAGATTATACTCTTTCGCCAAGGGCTAGAAAGAAAATACAATAGGTTATATGATTGATATTAGTATTCTCAAAATCGAAATATTAAATAACGATACAAGTATTGTGAAACAATAACGATCGACAAGAGTACTACGTAGCATAAATTGACTGTACGCTGGGGAAATCTTTATATAAATCGGAAATTAATTAAAGGAAATATACTAATAGGACAAATATATACTTAAAAATAATATATTTCCCTAAATTATAAAAATTAAAATACTTATGCTTAGTAAGTTAATATCTTAAACATTTCTTGCAAGAAAAAGAAAATAATTCACATATTTGCAAGTCATACTAAGTAGATTACATCACAGGATTGTGACGTCATCGCGATGGCGGACTGATTTCCTTCAAGGCATTCAGATCTCGCCCTGCTAAGAGTTTACATTACATAATTGTGACGTCATAATGTTTTAATGTTTAAATGTTTTTCCTTCCATTATATCTTTAAGAGTTGTTCGTTAGTTAATAAAGTAGAGGGAAAAAATTCCTTGATCCTATCCATTTCAATCTTACGAACATAGAAAAGAAAACAAATATACACATGCCCTCTGCTACATACTGTGTAGGAATCAAGAGCAGCTCGAAAGCCGGTCTAGCCCAACACACAAAGTTTAGCAACAGAGGGGCCATCTTGAAAATCAAATAAAATTAAACTGTCCAAGTTGGACCAACATAAAACTATCTTATTTTGTGTGAAAAGGAAAATCCAATATCTTCGATAGTTGAAAGGCAGCGAAAGCCATTAACAATAATCAGACAAAAAGTACTTCACCAAATTATAGAATAAAGTAATATATCAGCGAAACGAATTTCCTAGGTGTTGACTCGATCAACGGCAGGGAATTTCTGAGGAATGTTGGGAATGGTTCTAGTAACCTATGAGAGATGGCGCTCATGTAAGACCACCTACTGTCATGGCGGCGATTGCCGCGAAATTTGAATTTCTGCCGTGCACGCGACAAAACGCGGGATTTAAGCTATACAGTGATCCCTCGCTACTTCGCGGTTCGACTATCGCGGATTCACCACTTCACGGATTTTTTTCATAACGCATGTATATACATATATCGCGGATTTTCCGGAAATTTCGAAAATACCACGATGTGACCGATGGTGCGAGATTGGAGAAAGTAAGGAAAATTAAATCATGATTGATTTTCAATATAAATGAAACTATGAGGAGCAACAAAGATATCATTTGTTAGAGAGATAGAGAGAGGTAAGGAATGGGAGGTAGTGAAAAGTAGCCCACAGAGAGAGAGAGAGAGAGAGAGAGAGAGAGAGAGAGAGAGAGAGAGAGAGAGAGAGAGAGAGAGAGAGAGAGAGTGTGTGTGTGTGTTGTTTTAAATGTAATAAACAAAAAAATTTGATAGGTTATAACACATTGGTGCTTATGTAATATCAACTGTATAGACAGTTTGAATAAGTTAAGAAATGGTATAAACGATACTTTGTTAGTGTATTCGTACGCTCTCAAGAGCGGCAGCTAGACGTCAGCTGATCTGATCACAGCCAAAAGTAAAACAAAAGAAGTCAACAATACTCGATTTTTAAAACACACCCAAAATTTAAAAACAAAAGTACAGTACTGTATACGCTTTCTTAATGTGCAATTAACTATTTAAAGAGTAGCAATTTTCTAGAATAAAATGATGTTTCCCAAAAAATAGTGGTTTGCTAATGAAATCGGATGCCGTATTTTTAGCAACGATTGAAATGGATGTAATTTTAGTTTCTTCATCTATATGTAAGTATTGTATAACACGAAGAGAGAGAGAGAGAGAGAGAGAGAGAGAGAGAGAGAGAGAGAGAGAGAGAGATCAGCTGTTGTAATCGAATGCCGTGTTTTTGTTTCGTGAGAATTTCATCGCCACGACTAACAACAACATACTGTACTGAACTTGACAGTATTATACAGACTACTGTAATATGATAAAATAAAATATTTGTAATAACCTATTTTATATGAAATGGGGCTATTTTTTTGTTTAAAATTTACATTTACATACGTAAAACAACTCTCTCTCGCTCTCTCTCTCTCTCTCTCTCGTAAATTGTTTACCTGCTTTGCTACGTATGTATGATTTTATATAGATACGGTAAATAATATTTGTAATAACATATTTTCTAAAAGCTTTTACTGTAATACCATTATTTATCACTTTCATCATGCGCGTTAAATGCCTTCGTTTGTTTATTACGATCGGATATGGAGCGTACTTTATGACGCCGCCGTTTCAGGCGGTGTCATAAAGAAAAACATTTCATTTGGAAGTCCTAAGAAAAATTAAGTAAAACATTGGTAATAACAAAATCAACATAATGTATAATCAATATAATCGATGCAAAAACTAACCTATACACAGATGTGTACACTAAATGCATTTGTTTCTTCATTATGATCAGAGATAAACGTATACAAAACATTGGTTGCCATTTTTATCGTGCTTTTTGGCGTGTTTAGGAAACGCATGATATAAAATCGCCTTTAATATTTGTGCCTGTTTTAGTTTAGGGTACTGTAGTACATGCATTAAGTGTTCTGTACATTAAAGGGTAGTTTGTTAACAGTACTACGTACAAGGGAATATACATGTTAAATAAATACGTAAATATGGTGTTACTACTTCGCGGATTTTCACCTATCGCGGTCGGGTCTGGAACCTATCTACCGCGATAAACGAGGGATCACTGTATATATGTAACTACCAGGGAAGTTACATATTTAAAAATGTAAATTATTTCCAAATTTGTCACCTGTTCCGACACAAATACAAACCCTATTGCTCTTTACAGTGGATTCTCAACCTTAGGAGGGTGGAAGTCCTAAACCAACTGGCTGATTTCAGACCCAGGGAGAGATTCTATGCTTCACACAAGTTTAATAGAGACATCCTGACATCTCGCTTACTTTGAGAATGTGAGAGAGAGCTAATGGCCTGGGCAATTGGTGTCATTGTGTGTGAACTAAGCACTGTGAATTGACCAGTAAGGATTTTTTTGGAGTTGAACTCTACACTTAACCTATCCATTGCCCAACTCCCTCTCGATGGAAGGAAGGGGACGTAATAAATTCATATTCTAGGCTACACAAGGGATATGGTTTTTTACCTGAAGACAGAAGAGGTCAGCTTGCAGAGTTCCATGACTGCTCTGTGCCAAGAGGGGACGATGAAAGGATAGAGGATAGTTACTGGACCATTCATCTCAGACTAATCCCGGGAAACGTCTGCTCCCGACGGACTGCTACTTGTCCTGCAAGGGAGCTGAGGTATCTTAAACCATATGTTGTGCTTCCACCTAGGTATCCATGTTCCTCTGGGTTATGTCTTGCAGGTCATGGCTGTGGAGGTCATTTAACACTTCCACACACCAGATTGAAAAGCCTGCATCACAGAACAGTTCTCTTTAAATGCTAGACATACTGAGCCCCTAACATCATGAGCTCAGGGTCTAAGAATTTTTGGAGGAGAGAGTCTGAGATCAGGGACCAATGTACTGTATATCCTGTCATATCCAAGAAGAGATTGTATTCTTGGTGACTCTCCTCTCAACCCTGCCCCTGTTCATGGAAACTTGTTCACGTCTGGGTGAGCTACATAGTAACAAATGATCTGAGACAAAGGATAACATACGGAGATATTCCATCTGGAAGGGCTGGGACCTCTGGATAGTTACATTTGGAGTCTGAGGCTTGGCAACAGACTCAGGGATGAAATCAAATGTTACAAGACCTCCATCCCCAGGCTGAGATATGTTGTAGAAGAGACCATGTCCTTTGCTGGCACTCATAGTTGCGGCCAAAGCAAGAAGGATAGAACTGATTTTAGAGAATGAAGTCATGTTCTGAGGACTGACTAGCGGCATGAAGTACTCTTTTACGAGAGCGTGGTACAAGAACTACGCTCTGAGGCAGTGGTCTAACTTCTGATTTGGGAACCAGTAAGATTGATACTGAAAGAGGAGTGACAGTTCTGTTGAGGAAGAGTTGATTCTGTTTAAAAAGTAACACTAGGCTCAAAGCCAAGCGGAATCTTGTAATTGTCGACACCGAGCAGGTCTTCCCTCGCTGAGTTACAGCAAGATTCGCTGTCCCGGGGGAAAGATGTTGATTAGCGCGAGACTTCTTTCCACAATCTCAATCTTAGTTGATAGACCACTTTGCCTATTTGACCTATTGGGATATCCAGCCATTCTTATTATTGCTTGCAAATAGCCTCTCTGAAGAGGGTGATGTTGAATATCCTCTAGGTGAGGGGTCACAGGGACACAACTGATTGTGTTATGAGTAGCTCTGAAAAGGAGAGAACAATTCTCTTGATATCTCTGCAGGTAAAAATAAGAGGATCTGGGTGTTATTCTGCTTGCTGCCACTCTGGAACTATCAGGGTCATTGATCGCTCTGTTAGTGTCCTATGAATGAGTCTCCACAGACACAAAGGGTAAGGAGCGCATAGGTATTCCAGAGATGTCAGACGGCCTCTACTAGAAGTGCATGGTCACCCCGTACTGGTTAATCGTACCACGGAAATTTCCGGACATGAGATGTCAGGGACAAAACTTAAATGGTTAACTGAGGGAGCCCAATATTTGAGCCCGCTTGGTACGAGTAACTACTAAGAAGTTTCCTTGTCTGTGAAGGTTGTCTGACACTGAATTAGGTTGCTGAAGGTAACTGAGTTGTCTCCTGTTCAACTCCACCTTCTAACGGCTAGATGGACAGTAATCGTGCAAAAAAAATCTTAGACCGAGTATTCTATGCTGTGCCAAGAATACCTTATCTGGGTATTTTACCACCATTGTGCTCTGATGAAAACACTATGGTATTAAAGGAAGGGAGTTGTTAGAAGAGATATAGAATAAAAAACATTACGCTCTAATCGATGAAGGCTTGTGTGGCACTGCCAATAGGTGTTGGAACATAGCTCAGAGGCTATGTGCCATGACAGATGAGCACCCCCTTTCTTTTGATGAATCCCTTAAGAGCATCGAATGTGGTGGAGGAGAGAGAATGTTAACTCCCCTGAGAAGGTTAGTGATTTCTACCTCCCAACTCGTGTGTCTCTATTACTTTGATCCTACTGAAATCATAAGTACACTATGTAGAATCTCTGCTAATACCTAAAGGAACAGTTGCCCCTAGAGGGGACTTAAACGATGACTTTCGCTGGGCCACCAAAGTCGGTCAGACACCGCACTGGGAGTAGCCATTAGGCATCCATAAGAAGTCTCTCTTGAGGAAGGGGCATGCTGTTTCCCTGGGTCATTATGCCTGATTTGGACAGAGCAACTTTGTCTCTATTTCGAGGTTATTTACATTTTTTTTTTTAAATGCCACTTCTTATGGCGATTGCTGGGATAAATTCTATGGGTTTAACCCAAATGAGGAAAACTACAGGCTGACTTAATGTCGGAGAAATCTCTCCACCGAGTCTGCTAGAATTCTGTCACTTGGCTAAGGGACGAGGATGAACGCCGGTTGCAACTGGAGTGAATGTTCTTGTGAATACTTGAGATGCGTCTTCCCCCGGTGAGATGGGTGAGAGTGATGCCCTTTCAAGCGAGAGTGATCCCGGCCTCCACTTGCTCCCCAAGAGTTAGAGGCGCCGTTGATTTCCTTCCTAGGAGTGCAATTCGGTATGCTATAGTTTGTATCATGATTTGAGGAAAGGAGAGACAGTTTAAAACAGCAACCCTTTCAGGAGAATAACTAGTCTTTACTTTCAATTCCATCAGACAATTGAGAGGAACAAGGATCATTTGACTCTCGAGCAAAAGATCAGCTCTTATCCGAGTGCCCGAGGGCACTGAGAGGTTGCTGAAGTAAACATTCATGTTGATCGCTGTCATGATATGTGATCGGTTGCATGCAACTGTCTGTAAAGGGAAGGTGAACCCTATCCTCCAACTGCCTTTGCTACAATGAGAGTTGGTCATGTCTGTCCACTATGGATTAGTAAACACTGGAGCAGTCAGTAATTTCTAGCAGGTAATGGCACTACAGCGATTCTCTTATCAGATCACTGTTAAGCAATCGATTGATCGCCAACGATCGGTCGTACCTACAATTTAATTTGTTAGACAGGTAGTTGTGTACATAAGTACTGCAATAAACCACTACAGAAGGTAAATTTCCTCTGATTTGCAGCAGGAATCCTGTATTGGGTTACCCTGAGGCAGAACGTAGATCCCCGTGTGGCCCGAATAGTTTGTTGCATCTGAAACTCAATAAATGTTAGCAAACGTTTCGTATCTCTCCGTTCCCGATTGACAAAACTGTCATAAGCTCTGAATATTCCCTCTCAAGGAAACAGACTTGCTTACGGGAAGTTTGGAATCTAAGTACTTTTGATACTTGGAAGTACGATCCGCAAATGTAAGGGAGGACCTGACTGGGCTGACGGGGGCACCAACTTGAGGGTAGGCGAGTTATGAATAACTCACCTTCCCTTCAGGGAATAAAACCATTGAATGAGAAAAGAATGTATTGAAACAAAGTTCCAATTGTTCTGTGTGATGGTAAGTAGCCATTGCTACTACTCAAGGGCATGCACGCAACTGATGGAGTATACAGCCTTCGTCAGGTGTAGTAGCTTGCTTGCCTGGATGCGGATGTGTCAAAACGCAACTTCCCCGACTCAGGGTAGGCGTTGGTCTACGAGTCTGAGCTCCTAACACATTTCCGTGTATGAGCACCTACACGATAGCTCGTGGAGTCACTTGTGGGAATAATGTATGTGCGACAAAGCATAACGTCATTATTCAAAAGGAAATGATTGTTGACTAGCTATAGCATTGTGGACATGAAAATGTTCATTAGCATATACAGCTAACGAAGCGATCAGATGTCTATCTGTAGTAGGGACTTGTCTGCCCCTTGGGTGAAACAATTGTACTTGTAAACAAATATATGTTTGCTATTGTTTGTAAACGCATGACCCGATTCCATCCCATATGGAACATAGGCTTAAGTCTCACAAGAATCTTGTGCCTTGAGGGCATGACAGAGTGAGGCAGAGATTGCAAGGAATTGGAGGCTGATAGCATATGAGTGTTCTGATGAGTTCTCTAACCCATAAAGAGGTGAAATCCTAGATAACCCTGAAGGATTATGTTTCCTGAGACACATTTCCGAACCACGGTGGGATGCGGTGGCCACAAGTGGTTAGAAAGCATTCCTATATGCTGCAACAGCTGGGTTAGACTACATCTACCGAGACTTGTTGTGTCCTGGGAGCACAATGGTGGCATGCGGTGGCCGTAAGTGATCGGCAGGCATCCTAAATTGCAGGCAATAACCCTTGATGGTTTCATGCAATGAAACTCCTCGTAGAATTCTAGGTTTCTACCTTACTGGTGAGGTCTGGCGGCCGTATGGGTGAGTGCGCATGCGCAACCAAAGTAGTTCATGTCATCCATTTACCATTTATTATAAGGGTTTTAGCTTTGAGGGTAATTATATACTAATTAAAGTAACAAAATATTAGAAACAGTGAGTAGTGGAGGTGCCTGACTGCCAACGTCAAAGACACGGTACTGTACTTCATTAGTAGTAGTAGTAGTAGTTAGTGAGCACTTGTAGTTGTGCAGACCTCGACAGCGGAGGTTGGTAAGTAAAGTCTTGCAAACTCATTTGGTGAAGCGAGCGCTTGCGAATGTTGGCGACACTGGTCAGGTTCATAGATGAGGTTGGTAAGCAAGATCTTACAAATTCATTTGGTGAAGCGAGTGTTAGCAAGCGCTAGCATACGTTGTCAACAGTAATTAAATTCCCAGATGAGGTTGGTAAGTAAGGTCTTGCAAACTCATTTGGCAGGGTGAGTGCTGGTGAAAGCTGGCAAGACGAGTCCTGGTGAATATTGGTGAGGCGAGCACAGGTGAACGCTGGCGAGGCGAGCACTGGGGAACATTGGCGAACACTGGCGAGGCGAGGGCTGTGGAATTCTGTTGAGGGGAGCACTGGGGAACGCTGGCAAAGTGAGCGCTGGCGAAAGCTAGCGAGGTTTCTTTTACTGTACCTCAATGCCCTCAAGAGGGAAGGGTTTTGGTAGAGTGCTGTTCCTCCCACGAAGCCTTGCAGAGAAACCAGACTTAGTAGTTGTCCTGTGCTTTAGTGACTTCCTTGTCAGTGCCACATTAAAAGATTCTGCTGTCATCCCTGGAACTCTTAAAACAGAGAGAGAGAGAGAGAGAGAGAGAGAGAGAGAGAGAGAGAGAGAGAGAGAGAGAGAGAGAGAGAGAGAGAGAGAGAGAGAGAGAGAGAGAGAGAGAGAGAGAATTGAGGGCATTAGACCCCTGTCTCTACTACTGGGGGACAAACAGTACAAGAATTGTTACTACTACTACTGTACTACTACTGCTACTACCTGAAGTCACAATCGTATTAAAGGTCGAAGGTGTGTATGACATGTAGGAACAAACTAATAATAAAACTTCAAACAAAACAATTTAAGCACAATAAAGGGATTTTGACGTAGGAAAAATCTATTTCTGGGCGAGAGACCCGTCCCGCCCAGTGAAATGCTCCTTTAACATCATTTCTAAGGTAAAAACTGCTATAAATTCATCAGAGAAAAATTTGTATAGGAATGCTAGGTTGAACCCAGCTCGCTCACCTTAATAAGGTGTCGGTATAATACTGAGGCGCTGAATAAATCACAACCAGAGGCCTTGCACCATTTAGATATCTCCTGTCAATATCCCCACACAGCGAGGTGCCGTTCAACATCCTACTACTACTAGCGATCCCACGCCAGTGATGTCACTCCCTATAGCACCCCAGATTGGGGCCCAATTAGGGAGGGACGGGTGGGTTCACTGGGCGGCACGGGTCTCTCGCCCAGAAATAGATTTTTCCTACGTCAAAATCCCTTTTCTGGGCTCAATCCTGTGCCGGCCAGTGAAATGCTCCTAATGCACCATTTCTAAGGAATATAACTGCTAATATTACCAGAGAAAAAATGTATAGGAATGCTAGGTTGAACTAGCTCGCTCACCTAACGGTGTCGGTATAAACTGGGGCGAAATACCAGAGGTCTCGTACCATTTAGACGTCTCCTCTTCGAAATCCCTCAATAGTGAGGTGCGGTTCAACCTCCCCTGCCGCGCAGATCAGTACTACTAACTCTACCCACGCTTGCCCATCACTCCTTTCTAGCACCTGTTGTTATTAAGTCCATCGTGTTTTTTCTCGTGTTTACCCTTGGATTTTTTCCTTATTTACGCATCGATGGCCGATTCTCAAGATACCCCATCGAAGTTAAGTACTTATCCATGAGTTTAAGCATGATTGGGCAGTGTAGACTTTGTTTTTATTATTTGAGAAGTGTTTATATATGAACGGCGTCCCCGTTCTTACCGTTCATGGTTCGGCTCTGCCCTTTCTCGCTAGTTCGTCCGTTATTTCTGTCATCATTAATATTCGTTCGAACTTTTAGGAGTTTTTTCCTTACATTCAGATAGTACACCGATTATATGCTTTCATCTAGCGTTATTTTAATGTTATCCTATGATATCAGTGTTAGCGTTTCATCAAGGCGTAGGTCATGTTGGTATGCCTGCATTCGTGCATGTTGGTGGATAGCGTCACCATTGAGATTGTTTCGCTAGTTCTAGGAGCAATTAAAGACGACCGTCTCACTTGTTGTTATTAAACCTTTTAGTTTTATTACGCTCCATCTAGTTTTACATTTGGTTCGAGTGGGACTCTCGCGTATCTTTGTTTTTACAGTTTGATCTACCGCTTCAGTAACAAGGTTGGTACCCCTGCTTTCCATCTGCAGATGGCGTCATGCTCCCTCCCTTACCACTCGCCCGAGTCCCTCTCTCGCCATATTATTTTTGCATGCCTAGCCTTACTTACGTGATTACGCTTTTAATTCATTAATTATTTTTATGTATTTGTGCATTGATATTGTATTTATTGCTTTACTCCGTTATGATCATATTTTTGGGATTTTTCATGTCATGTTGAGGGGATCTCCAGTTGGCAGCCCTGTCTACCACCACCCGCACTGGTGATTCCCCGGTACCATACCCCCCCCCCCCCCCACAGGTTGGGGAGGCTATTCCACCCCCCCCCCATCCTCCAGTGTACACCCTTCCTCTCACTCGATGGTTGTTGGTTATGACATACGGGTCAAGTATGCTTGTTCCTCAGTCTTCCCTCAACGTTCCGACATATTGAGGACTGAGTGTACCCACGGGGTGTGGCTTAGTCTCATTCATACCGGGCGGTTTTCGTCTCCCCCCCCTCCCGTCGCCCCGATTGGCCATCGGTCGGGGGAGGGGGAGGGCCGGGACCACCGGGGACTATCACACGTGATTAGTCGGTATTCCTACACCTTCTTGGTGTAGCCTTTGCTTTTAGCTATGGTTGTAAGAATGAGCACTTCTAATTAGGAGTGTCCCCACCTATGGTACCTCCTGCTATTATCGTCCGTATAGGACTTATTAATATCCCACATCATTACATATATTATATTCTACATGGATCATTACCTTTGTCCCGGTACCTCCGGTAGGGTAGTGGGGGGTTCCATTGGCTCCCCCAGCGCTCCCCCGTTGTACCCTCCCGTCATCAGACATCGGAGCCTCCGGGCTCTTAACTACAGGATCTGTTGACACTGACACAGTTTTTGATTCCTAACCTCCCTCCGGGAGCCCTATTCAATTACAGACATTAGTTTTAGATCATAATTGGAGTTCTCTATTTATGTATTTTAAGGATGTATCTTAAGTTACTTTAAGTTTACTTTAAGTTACTTTAAGTTTACTTTAAGTTTACTTTAAGTTTACTTTACCAGCCCTGTTCCCCGGCCCCTGGGGCCCCGGATCTAGTTATGATTATCATTATTCATCACTGTTTTTTGCATCCTTTTTCATCCCCGGCTCTGCCGGGTTCCTCTTGGAATAGTCTCAGTTCTCTGCATGTTTAGTCTAAGGCTATACATTTTATTTTATTGGCAGGTCCCGGACCCTCCGGGACCCCTTATAGAGAAACTAGTAGATGCTCATAGACTTCCTTTTACAGGTGGTCCGTTGCCGGATGACAGCCTGAGCAGCCGTACTTCAACAACCTTGCGGACATGCGGTCTGTCGATCCCACGCTGACTGTGGGATTCAGATGGACGATATTGTTGTATGGCACCCTGACAACTGCCTTGTCTGTTATGACCTTATCACCACCCTCTCTTCAGATTCGGTGAGCCTCTTTCAGTCGTTTTTGTATTTACATCCCTTTGCCTTCTGTTATGAATCTTCGGTTTCATTCATCAGTTTGTCCCTCGGGTTTGCTAACCTTATCCCCGTCCTTTCAGAGTTCCCAGGTGGCTAAGACCTCAGCAAGAGCCACTTTGAAAGTGTGGGTAGGCGGCTTCGCCCGTAACGATAAGGCCAAGAAGCCCTACGTCCTCTCCGAAGATTATTGTAATCTTATCTACCCAAACGCAAAATCTTCGGCAGCAGTGCCTAAGGAAGTGGCGGCCCCTATAATTGCCGACATTGCAGAAACTGTGGAACTCAATCTCGTTCAGGATACGGACATCGCTGACGACCCGGACCCCATTGAAGACAATGTTGCGGCTCTGAACTTAGACATAGAGCCCATGGTTTTAGACGAATCGGAAACAGGTAAGGTGGTAGGTGAGGCAGGTGGGTCTGGCGCTAAGACCTCTCTTCTTAGCCCCTCTTTTTCTTCAACTTCTAATAATTCTTCCTTTTTAGGTTTTGAAGGGAACCGCGAATCCTCTCCGAGATCGCACCCGGTTCCTCCCAAGGTCAAATCTCAGAAGAGACCTTTAGTGAGGACTCGTAAGAATCCCACACTACCTAGATCATCCAAGCCCAAGAAGGCTCCCCTCCCCAGAGCCCCTAGTGGCTCGGCTAGCACCGCCCCTATGTCTCAGGACCCGGGAGTGCAGTCATCCCCCTTAGTTACCACGACCAACCTCGACCCGGTGGCTCTCACCAATATGATGACGAGGGTCGTTTCAGAGCAGATTAGCTCTGTGCTTTCTGCCGTCACCAGGAGACTAGACACCCTGGAAGGAGGGCTGCCTCAACAACAGCAGTTCCTCATCCCGGACGCCTCAAAACTCCCGCCTTTCACGAAGAACAACCCGTGGAAAATGGCGCTCCACTGTCCTTTCACGGACGGAATGTTAACCCTTGAGGGTTTTGGGACCCGGCCCATTGAAGATTTTGAGTTCTTCCCTCCCGGCCTTCAATTCCCTTTCCCCGGCTTCGCCCGGCTTACAGAAGAGGCTCTTGTCCGGCTAGATAAGGTCCCTAAAGAGACCGTTATCTTTCCAAAGGAACAGGCTCAGTCTGTTTGGGTTAGAACCTTAAACGAGTGGGGTTGTACAAACACCATGCTGACCCCCCACAAGAGTACTTACACCATGTTTCTTGTGGACGAACAGACCCCCACCCCTTGCGTCACCAAAATGGTTGAATTAGCCCTTCATGCAGTGGCCGAAGATAAACCTTTGCCACAACTCCGGGAGACAGATCCTACATCTCTTCTGCTCCCATCAGATAATGAATGTTGGCTTAACATCCAATCAACATTCACTTCTGGTAAGCTATCCGCTGACTGTGCATCGACGCAATTCAGCGAACGCCTCCCAAGACTACCTGAAACCTTAATCCGACTCGAGTTCGAGTCCCGGTCTAGGTTTAGCCGGAGCCTCAACGTCTCGACTATGGCGGAGATGTTTTCTCTTAACTATGACGAGGAACACGCCTTTAAGGTTATGACTAAAGCCACCCTGCAATCTTTGTTAGCAGATTGCTATGACTTCTTGGTGGTCAGAAGACGTTGCCGTAGGCATGTCTTATCAGAAGCTACTATCCGCCATGAGCCGAATAAGCTCATTAAAGCCTCTGCTTGGGGTCCGGACCTGTTCCCAGAGGACATGGTCAACTCAATATTGAGCGAAGCTGCCAGAGTGAACCAGAGCCTTAAGGTCCGTTGGAGCCTCACTCCCAAACGGAAGTTCGAACAATCGAGCATTCACTCCCGGGGCAGGAAGAGGCTGCGCCCTTATAGCTCTACTCAATTCCGCCAACCTCTTCAAGTAGTCCAGTCGGTCCCGGTCACTCAGGGCATCCAGCCCTCCACCTCCAAGTCTCAGCCCCAAGAGAAGTATGTCCTCGTTCCTGAAAGCCAAGTGGCCTCGAACTCGTTCACCTCTCCTGTTTATAACCCGGTCTATGAGTCCCGGGTTTCCTCCGAAGGATATCAACGAGGCAAGGGCCTCGGTTCGAGAGGTTCTTTTCAGAACAGAGGCAAAGGGAGATATTTCTCCCGTGGAAAGGGGTCACGTGGTGGCCGAGGCAGTAAAACCTCCAACTACTGGAGATCTTCAGGTAGGAGGGAGACTTTATGCATTCCGGAGTCGCTGGAGGTTCAGTCCTTGGGCCTTCAGCATAATCTCCAAGGGCCTGGGTTGGAGTTGGATAGAAGGGCCTCCTCCACCGAACAAATTCCATCAACCCTCGACACCGGACCTACTTCTGTTTACCCAAGATCTTCTTCGCAAGAACGCGATCAAGGAAACGAAACATCTGAAGTTTCAAGGTCGCTTATTCAGCGTTCCGAAGAAAGACTCCGACAGCCGGAGGGTCATCCTCGATTTGTCCCGACTAAACTTGTCCATTCAATGCGACAGATTTCACATGCTTACCGTCTCGCAGGTGCGAACCTTGCTTCCCCGTGGGGCCGTCACCACCTCCATCGATCTTACCGATGCTTACTATCACGTTCCAATAGCGAGACACTTCCGCCCATTCCTAGGATTCAGACTGGACAACAAGGCTTACACGTTCAAAGTGATGCCTTTCGGGAACAACGTCGCACCCAGAATTTTCACGAAACTGGCGGAATTAGTCATTCAGGAACTCCGATCCCACGGAATCCAAGTCGTCGCATACTTGGACGATTGGCTAATCTGGTCAGACAACATCGAGGATTGTCTCAAGGCAACAAACAAGGTGATCCAGTATCTTCAGTTTCTGGGATTCCAAATAAACTTCAGAAAGTCTCGTCTTACATCAGAGACCAGATTTCAGTGGCTGGGATTGCGGTGGGACCTACGTTCTCACACTCTATGTCTCCCCAGGTCCAAGAGGATAGAGATTGCGAAAAATACCAAACGCTTTCTCGGGGAAAAGATAACTTCCAGAAGGAACCAGGAGAAGATTCTAGGATCCCTACAATTCGCTTCAGTGATAGACCTCCTTCTGAAAGCGAAACTGAAAGACATCAACCGGGTTTGGCGCTCCAGAGCAAACAGCAAATGTCGAGACAAGAAGACACGCCTTCCTCCCATTCTTCGGAAGAGGCTTCTCCCATGGACAACCGCCAAGAGCCTATCAAAGTCGGTTCCGTTGCAGTACCCCCCTCCAAGGATAGTCATCCACACGGACGCCTCCCTATCAGGTTGGGGAGGCTATTCCCAACACAGGAAGGTTCAGGGCCTCTGGTCCACAATGTTCCAACAATTCCACATAAACGTCCTGGAGGCCATGGCGGTCTTACTAACTTTGAAACGTCTTTCCCCAGACAAGAAACAACATCTGAGGATAGATCTCGACAACGAAGTCATAGTCCGTTGTCTAAACAGAGGGGGCTCCAAGTCAGGTCCCATCAATCATGTGATGGTAGCAATCTTCTCCCTGGCGGCCTCAAACCAATGGCACCTATCAGCCGTCCATCTGGCTGGAGTTCGGAACGTTGTGGCAGACGCACTCTCCAGGACGACACCATTGGAGTCAGAATGGTCACTAGATCACAAATCCTTTCAATGGATCCTCTCCCAAGTGCCGGATCTCCAGGTAGATCTCTTCGCGATGGAGTCCAACCACAAACTGAAATGTTATGTGGCCCCCAACCTGGACCCTCGGGCTTACGCCACTGATGCCATGTCTCTGGACTGGAACACCTGGGAAAGGATTTACCTTTTCCCACCGGTGAACCTACTGATGAAGGTGCTGGACAAATTTCGAACCTTCAAAGGTCAAGTAGCCCTGGTGGCCCCCAATTGGCCCAAGAGCAATTGGTTCCCTCTTTTACTGGAGCTGAATCTCCACCCTCACCAGATTCCCAACCCGACTTTGACCCAGATAGTTCTTAGAATCAGACAAGAGAGACTCCACTCTTCGTCAATATGACTCAGCGGTCAAAAAACTAGCAAAGTTTTTGAAGGATTCTAATACTGTCTTTATGACACTAAACCTAACAGTAACCTTTTTTAGAACCTTGTTTGAGTCGGGCTTAGCAGCTAACACTATTACTACCCTCAAGTCTGCCTTGAAGAAGATTTTCCTAGTAGGCTTTAATATAGATCTAACAGATTCATTGCTAGCTTCGATCCCAAGAGCCTGTGCCAGACTAAAACCATCTCCTCGTCCTAGCTCGATTTCCTGGTTTCTCAATGATGTTCTTAAACTAGCGTCAGAAACCATCAACGATTCATGTGAGTATATCCCTCTACTCAGAAAAACTCTCTTTCTCGTGAGTTTAGCATCTGGCACCAGGATTTTGGAATTAGCTGCCTTATCAAGAGACCCAGGCCACATTGAGTTCCTTCTGTCAGGAGAGGTCCTCCTCTCCCCAGACAAGGTCTTCTTGGCCAAAAATGAAGACCCTCAGAATAGATGGTCCTCCTGGAAAATTATCCCTCTCCCTCAGGATCCCTCCCTATGCCCGGTTACCACTCTAAAGTCCTTTCTATCAAGGACTTCCTATAAGACCTCGGGACACTTGTTCATCAGAGAGCGGGGAGGGACTATAACTTTGAAAGGGATCAGACAACAGATCTTGTATTTCATTAAACAGGCTAATCTAGAGTCTTTTCCTCACGTCCACGACATTCGGGCGGTAGCGACCTCAATAAATTTTTTCCATCACATGAACTTTACAGATCTCTCTAAATATACCGGATGGAAATCCCCCTCAGTGTTCAAGCGGCACTATCTTAAACATCTAGAGGCCCTTCAACTCGCTACCGTAGCCGCAGGGAGCGTGGTATCCCCCGGACAAATTCCTTCCTAACTAATTCCTGAATCCGATATCTTCCACCTTCTTCCTCTTACCTGCCTCACTTACAGTTCCTACCTGAGTTCGGTTTGTTATATCACACCCATGGGTGTTCCCATTTCGTAACATTGTTTATTTTATTATCATTGATCAATTTACTTTTACCATACGAACTGTATTTCTTTAATGTCCAGGTTTATATAGTATGTTCAAGTATTTGACCTTAGTTGGTTTTATTTCAAGTTTACTATTCATTTGTCTTCCCTTCCTGGGATATTATATCTTATCATGCTGATGTTATTAAAGACGACCGTCTTCTACGATAACTCTTGATTAAACCACTAATTGTTATGTTGATTTTAATTCGTTCCCTTATAGTTAATGAAGTTTGGGTTCGTTTCTCTGGTACTATTTCACTGGCCGGCACAGGATTGAGCCCAGAAAAGGGATTTTGACGAAGGAAAAATCTATTTCTGGGCGAGAGACCTGTGCCGCCCAGTGAACCCACCCTAGTTGCTCCCCCCCTGATCAGACCCCAAACTTAAGGGTGCTGTAAGGAGTGATGGGCAAGCGTGGGTAGAGTTAGTAGTACTGATCTGCGCGGCAGGGGAGGTTGAACCGCACCTCACTATTGAGGGATTTCGAAGAGGAGAAGTCTAAATGGTACGACACCTCTGGTATTTCACCCCAGTTTATACCGACACCATTAGGTGAGCGAGCTAGCTCAACCTAGCATTCCTATACATTTTTTCTCTGGTAATATTAGCAGTTATATTCCTTAGAAATGGTGCATTAGGAGCATTTCACTGGGCGGCACAGGTCTCTCGCCCAGAAATAGATTTTTCCTTCGTCAAAATCCCTTTTCTAGGCTCCGACCCAGTGAAATCGTACCAGAGAATGGGGACCCAATATGGCTAACTACTTGAAGGGAATAACACAAAAATAACATAGCTGATGAGTTTTAATATAAAAAAAGAGGGATGTGGAAACCCGTAAATAGATCAACATGTAAATGACAGTGATAATTAGACATGGTAAATAATCAATAATGAAACCCGTAGGTAAAAGTCAACAGATATGAATAGTGGTAATCCAGCTTGGTAATCAAAATGCAAAGTTAAACATTCAATCATAGATATAAATATGAGCATCTTACAAAATCCCATCAGGGGAAGATAGAGAGAACCAAGCGAAAGAAAACCCATTACAAATATTTAACATAACAAAAGAAAATCAGCTCGGGGATTTCAAGAACAAGTGAAATCAAAACAATTCGTGAAATTGATCAATGAATAATAAAATAATGCATCATGGTAAACAAAACAGGTAGGAACAACAGGTAAGCCAGGCAGGAGGGAAAGAGGACCGAGCAAGACGTTGTGATTAGGACTCAGTACCTTCAGGAAGAACTATATTCCCTGCAGCTACTGTGGCAAATCTAAGAGCTTCTAAAGGTTTTAGGTAGTGGCGCTTGACAACTTTAGGGGACTTCCAACCCGTATATTTTGAGAGCTCATCAAATTTCATATGGTGGAAAAAATTAATTGAGGTAGCCACAGCTCGAATATCATGGACATGTGGGAATGATTCAGGATTAGCTTGTTTAATAAAATAAAGAATTTGTTGTCTGATTCCCTTAAGGGTAATAGTTCCTCCGTGTTCTCTAATAAATAAGGGCCCTGTGGTTGTAGTGGAAGTTCTACCTAAGTAGGATTTCAGGGTGGTAACTGGACACAGGGATGGATCCCGAGGAAGTGGAACAATCTTCCAGGGAGACCACCTGTTTTGGGGGTCCTCATTTTTAGCCAGGAACACTTTGTTAGGGGAGAGAAGGACCTCACCCGAAGAGAGAAACTCTATATGACCTGGGTCTCTAGATAAGGCTGACAATTCTGAGATTCTGGAGCCAGAGGCGAGGCTCAAAAGAAAAAGTGACTTTCTTAATAAGGCCATATAGTTACAGGATTCATTTGGGGTGTCAGAGGCTAGCTTAAGAACATCGTTCAAAAACCAGGAAACTGCGCTAGGGCGAGTTGAAGGTTTTAGTCTGGCACAAGCTCTCGGAATGGATGAGAAATATGAATCCATTAAATCAATGTCTTAACCAATATGGAAGATCTTTTTCAAGGCTGACTTGATTGTAGTAATGGTATTGGCTGCCAGGCCTGATTCGAAGAGAGTTCTGAAGAATGTCACAGTTAGGTTCATTGTCATTTTCTCAACTTGGGAATCTTTCAAGAACTTAGCTAATTTCTTGACAGCTGAGTCATATTGACGGAGAGTAGATTCCCTTTTGTCAGATTCCAGGAAAATAGTATTCAAAGGATCGATGTTTGCACCTTGTTGGGCTGCGAACTTCATGAAGTCCATAAAGTTAGGCCATTCAGAATCCTTGAGGAAGCGAACACATTGCGAGTTTGTACTGTCTGTGTTAGCACCGGATTGGGAATCCGCCAGGGGCGGAGACCTAGTTCTAGCAACAAGGGGAACCAATTGCTCTTGGGCCAGTTGGGGGCTACGAGAGCCACTTGACCTTTGAAGGATCTGATTTTGTGAAGAACTTTCAGCAGGAGATTCACCGGAGGAAACAGATAAATCGTCCTCCAGGTATTCCAATCTAGAATCATAGAGTCCGTGGCATAAGCCTGAGGGTCCAGGTTGGGGGCTACGTAACAATCCAGTTTGCGATTGGATTCCGTCGCAAACAGATTCACCTAGAGACCCGGGACTTGAGATAGTATCCACTGGAAAGATCGATTGTCTAGTGACCATTCCGACTCTAGCGGAGTCGTCCGGGAAAGTGAGTCCGCTACCACATTCCGGACTCCTGCTAGATGGTGTGGAGGATTAATTTTATTTTAATTTATTTTTTGTTTGCCAAATCAAGAGTTTAGTGAGAGAGAGAGAGAGAGAGAGAGAGAGAGAGAGAGAGAGTGTTTACAGTATTGGCTTTAGTTTTGTCAGAGAGAGAGAGAGAGAGAGAGAGAGAGAGAGAGAGAGTTGTTTTAGTATTGTTAAATCGAGACATTTTATTTGCTTTAGCTTTGTCGTTAATGAGAGAGAGAGAGAGAGAGAGAGAGAGAGAGAGAGAGTGAGAGTGTGAGTGTTTATTTACTTAAGTTTTGTCAAACCGCAAGAGAGAGAAAGTGTTTATTTGCTTAGTTTTGTGAGAGAGAGAGAGAGAGAGAGAGAGAGAGAGAGAGAGAGAGAAAGTGTTTATTTGCTTTAGTTTTGTCAGAGGGAGAGAGAGAGAGAGAGAATTTCATGTGCTTTAGTTTGTTAGATCGCGCGTGCGCAAGAGAGTAGGCTATGTGTGGTTGTGTGTGCGTGTGTGTGTGTCCGCGGTGCGCGCCGAAGAACAAGGATAATTAGCGAATGATTGTTTGAAGTTGGAAAGATTGTTGGTATAATTGAGGTTGTTTGTTTACCTTTTTAGCTAGGATAGGGTGGTGATGAATGTCTTGGGCGAAAGCATTAGATCTTGGACGATAGAAGGAGTCGGTTCTGCATTTTTTTTGTTCTTCGAAAGCCGGCTGTGAAGCTTTTTTTTATATTCTGAGTAAGTACTGTTTTTATTTATTTTTGTTAGGCGCGTTCATGAGTGATAGAAAGTTTATTGTTTATCTTTGATTATAGTACGATAGTTTAGTTTAGTTAGGAGTGTTCATAAGTGTTTTTCTTTTTTTATTTTGGCAGGCCGCGATTCCTCCTTTGGAGAAGTTTTCTTGAATGTAAATTTGTTTGTTGACGACTTGGCCTATAACAACTTGATAGGACTGCTCAGATTGATTTATTTGTTGACGACCCGGACCGAATTTACTTCTGATTGCTGCTGATGATGATGATACCGATGAGGATGATGATGATGATGCCCCTTTTAATGTGATTGGACAGTCGAATTGACTGCAGGGATTTGTGGCAATTGGCTACAAGGATTGTTGCCAGTGTGTGGAGTCTGTGGACTACGATTACCACACAACTTATATATTTAATATTTTGGCGTTCTCGCTTATGTTGATGTTAATTGTGATTTATTTCTGGGTTGTGGTATACGATTGGGTTTAATATTAAGTGATTTATTTTAGTGTGTGGGTAAGTGTATTTCGGTACTGTGTGGGTAAGTGTTTTTCGGTACTGTGTGGGTAAGTGTTTTTCGGTACTGTGTGTGGGTAAGTGTTTTCGGTACTGTATGTGGACTGACGGTGTTGGGTTTATGAAAAGGATACTATTTTTTTTTATTATTGGTGAGTTTTGTGTACCCACACACACAGCTATAATATATAAATATAAAAGTGCTATTTTTGTCTGTTTTGTGTTAAGTTTAATGATTTGTGTTCTGTTTTTGGTTGCGTTAATATAGTTTTAAGGCTATGTTTTGTTTTCATTTTCCTTTTGTCCAAGAGTCTAGTTTAAAGTAAAGTAAGGGGAAAGTTTGTGTTGTGGGATATTTTGGAAGTAGAGTGATTAAGGGTGTGGGGGTTGTGTTTTGTATACATCCTGCTACATAAATTTGATGGACTGCTGACAGGTGCCACTTGTGCATTGCCGCCATGGAGAAAATCTTCAACCTGATGTGGTTTATTTGGGCTGATCTGGAGCCTCCTCTGTTGAGGCAGTGAACTATGACTGCACTGTCGAGAACCAGTCTGATATGGAGATTCCTGGCAGGATTGAGACGTTTTAAAGTGAGGAAGACTGCCATGGCCTCTAGGACGTTGATGTGCATTTGTTGGAAGACCGGTGACCAAAACCCTTGGACTTTCTTGTGTTGGGAGTAACCTCCCCACCCTGTTAAGGAGGCGTCTGAGTGAACAACGAGTCCCGGGACCGGATGTTGTAAGGGAACCGACTTGGAAAGATTCTTGATCTTCGTCCAAGGCTGCAGACTTTTTCTCAGGATTGGTGGAAGGCGAGCACGTCTGTCTCGGTGTTTTGCGGTTGCTCTGGAGCGCCACACTCTGTTTATGTCCTTGAGTTTGGACCTTAGGACGATGTCTGTCACGAAGGCGAACTGTAAGGAACATAGGATCTTCTCTTGGTTCCTTCTGGAGGTCAACTTCTCCCTGAGAAATTGTTTTGTATTCCTCGCTATCTCCTTCCTTTTGGCTTTGGGGAGGCACAGCGTATGGGAGCACAGGTCCCATTGTAGTCCCAGCCATTGAAACTTGGTCTCCGGGACCAGGCGGGATTTCTCGAAGTTGACTTGGAATCCCAGTTGTCGAAGGAAGGTGAGGACTTTGTTCGTTGCAATGCGGCAATTCTGGGCATTGTCTGACCAGATTAGCCAATCATCTAGATAGGCCACTACCTGTATCCCCTGAGTTCGAAGCTCTTGAATTACTGTCTCTGCTAGTTTGGTGAAGATTCTGGGTGCTATGTTGAGCCTGAATGGCATCACTTTGAATGCATAGGCTTGTTTGCCTAGCTTGAAGCCCAGAAAAGGACGAAAATGCCTTGCTATTGGAACGTGATAGTAGGTATCGGTAAGATCGATGGTGGTGGTGACGGTCCCCCGGGAAGTAAGGTCCGCACCTGCGAGACGGTAAGCATATGGAATTTGTCGCAACGAATGAAGGAATTTAAACGAGACAGGTCCAGGATTACTCTTCGTTTGTCTGAGCCTTTCTTTGGCACGCTGAACAAGCGTCCTTGAAATCTTTAGCGACGTATGCTTTGGATTGCATTCTTTTGTAGCAGATCTTTTGTGAAGGAACGTAGTTCTTCTGTTGGTAGTTGGTAAAAGCTGTTCGGTGATTGATTGATTGATTGATTGAAAGTTTTCTGGCATCCTGACATCTAAGGTCATTGACGCCGATACCATTTACTGTATATGAAAATTAAAAGCAAATTCGATTAAAACCATAAAAATTAAGAAGTCCTTACAATAGTTAAATAGTTTTCAGAAGACCTGCTTCTGAAATAAATCTAAAAATTCCGCTCGCATAGTAAGACACATCATGTCCAAGAATCTTGGCAAGGATAAACCTGCCATCCTCACCTCGAGCCTCAAACAGATATCTATTTCTTAAGTTAGTAAAATTAGGGCATTCGGTCAACAAATGCCTCACTGTTAAAGGTACTAAGCAATCCTCGCAATACGGTTGGTGTTGGCCCTTCAGCAGAAACTCGTGTGTCAACCGTGTGTGACCAATACGGAGACGACAAAGAGTCGTCTCCCATTTTCGGGGAATCATGTTATACCTCCAAGGTGATATGATATTTGTTACTTCCCTCATTTTATTGCCATCTTGACTATCCCAGTGCTGTTGCCATTTATCACATACCAATTTCTTGATGTAAGGTAGGAAATCGTTACATGGAATGGGATACCTCCTTGGTAGCAACTCGGATGCCGCATTCTTCGCCAGTAAATCTGCCTTCTCATTCCCAGACACACCTACATGTGCTGGAACCCAACAAAATCGAACAGTTATACCTTTCCGTCCAATAATAAAAAGCCATTCTAAAATCTTTAAAACTAGAGGGTTACTAGAATTAAAAACTTCTAAAGCTTGAAGAACACTCCTTGCATCACTAAAAATTGTAAAATTACCCTCCTTTTCCAAAGCTATTTTCTCAATAGCGGTTAATATGCCATACAGTTCCGCAGTAAATATGGAAGCTGTTAGAGGAAGTGCACCTCTACAATTAAAATCATTACTATGTACTCCAAATCCAACGCCAGCATCAGATTTGGAGCCATCAGTATATATAAAAGTCGATCCTCTATGTTCTTCAACATGTTCCATAAAAAGAGACCTGGATTCTAAGTCAGTCAAATTCTTCTTAACTCCAATAAAGTATCTACAAAAAGATATGTCAGGTAATTTCCATGGAGGCGTTGATGATACCTTGAATGGAAGCACCTTATTTCTAATCATATCCAGATTGTTTAATAATTGGTTAACCCGAAACCCAAAAGGTTGAGGATATTTTGGGTGCAACTCAAAGTAGGTTGAGTGCCTTACAAGGCTTGCAGTTTGAAAGGCTGAAGAATTGGGGAGTCTTTGCAATCTAAACCAATACCGAATAATAGAGGACATTAGGTAAAGGTCCAGAGGCAACTCCCCAGCATCAACAAGGAGACTTGTGATAGGGGAGGTTCTAAAGGCTCCTGTGGACAATCTAATGCTAGCATGATGTATTGAATCTAGTATTTTTAACCAGCTTGGGGTTGCTGAGGAGTATATTTCGCATCCATAACTAATTTTGGAAAATATCAAGGCCTTGTATAATTTTAAAATTGTATTGCGGTCTGCCCCCCATGATGTATGGGACAAGACTTTTAAAAGATTCATAGCTTCAACACATTTAGCTTTTAATGTTTTTAAGTGAGAAACCCATGTAAGCCTACAATCAAATATCAACCCAAAAAATTTTGCTTCACTTGCACATGGGATCCGTTGACCTTTGATGTATATATCCGGGTCTGGATGTACTCCCCGTATACGACAGAAATGGACAATTGTAGTTTTACTTGTTGAGAACTTAAATCCATTTATATCGGCCCAATGGATAATTTTATCAATAGAGAGTTGGATTTTTCTCTCAACCATTGCCACTCTGACTCCAGCAAATGATATGGAGAGATCATCCACAAATAATGTTGCAAGAACATCCCGGGGAATGACTGAGGATATCCCATTAATTGCTAGTGCAAAAAGGGTTACACTCAGCACACTCCCCTGAGGAACTCCTTCTTCCTGGCATTTACTCTGTGATAGAGCTTCCCCAACTCTCACTTGGAAAACTCTATGTGAAAGAAATGACTGGATGAATAGTGGTAGCTCACCTCTCAATCCGCACTCATGGATTCTTTTAAGTATACCGTATCTCCATGTGGTATCATATGCCTTTTCAAGATAAAAAAAAACTGTCACATGGTGCTGTTTGGAAGCAAAGGCTTCACAAATGGAGGACTCAAGTTGTATCAGCACATCAGTCGTTGAGTGCATTTTCCTGAATCCACATTGAATGGGTGATAAAATATTCTTCTTTTCAAGGTACCAAATCAGTCTTGCATTGACCATCTTCTCCATGATTTTACATAAACAAGATGTCAATGCAATAGGTCGGTAGTTTGCTGCTAAAAACTTGTCCTTACCGGGTTTTAAAAAGGCTAAAATAACGGCTAGTTCCCAAACACTTGGATAACTATGATCATTCCATATTCTATTAAAAATGCTTTAAATAAATAACTTTGTATTAAAAGGTACATGTTTAATCATTGCATATAGAATTCCATCGGGTCCAGGGGCTGTATCGTTACAAGTAGCAAGAGCAGAATCAAATTCTCTTTCAGTAAAAGGAAAATTGTATGACTCTTGCTTTCTTGTTGCGAAGTTTAAAACTTTCTTTTCTTCATTGCTCCTATACTGGTGACCAGGAGCTGCTTGACACTTGCATGATACATTTGAGAAATGGTCAGCCAGGGCATTGCTAACTTCGGTTGCTCCAGTCATATACAGGCCATTTATCTTTAACACTGGTGGTGGGTTTGGGGTGAATTTTCCTGCTATCTTTTTTACTTTCCTCCACACAGATGATGTTGGCATTCTACTGTTAATGGAGGAAACAAAGGACATCCAAGACTGGCGCCTAGCTTCTTTCATGGCACGGCGGAACTGTGCTCTACATTTCTTGCATATGACTAAATTCTCCTCATTACGGTGCATGCGCAATCGAGTTAAAGACTTTCTTGTGGCTCTGTGCAGGGCAGTTAGTTCTGACGACCACCAGGGGACTGGTCGTCGTCTGAATATCCAAGTTGTTTTGGGAATGGAATTCACTCCTGCTGTGTGAAGAGTTCCATTAAGTAAGTCTATGGCATCATCAAAACTTTCAAACTGTTCTGCATTTCCTTCAATTTCACTTAACTCCCGAAATCTATTCCAGTCCGCCTTATCAAGATTCCATCGAGGTGATCTTTGTAAAGGTGGACCATTGTTGGGGTTTATAATGATTGGTGCATGATCACTAGTATGCCAATCATTTAATGTTCTCCAATTAAAATCGAGAAGACAGTTAGAGCTTGCAACTGATAGGTCAATGCAGGACAAGGTACCTGTCTGTACATGAAAATGTGTGGGCTCTCCTGTATTGAGGAGTCCGACATCTTCATTCTCCAAAATTGACGATATAATATTACCCCTTGCATTTGCTAAAACATCACCCCATAAAGGATGTCTACTATTAAGGTCTCCTAGTAAGAGAAAGGGTTGTGGGAGTTGTTTAATCACCTCTACTATATTATCATATGAGATGTTATCATTTGGAGGCAAGTAAAGAGAACAGATTGTGTATTTTCTCCGTATATCAATCTGTACAGCCACTGCCTGCAGAGGGGTACAGATAGACAAAGATATTTGGGGAGCATCTCGACGAATGTATATAAGACTTCCCCCATGGCTCCCTGCTCGTTGATCATATGGTGTCCTATAGCTAACATACTCTCGAGGACAAGGAGTATTAGCATCGAGCTTGCTTTCTTGTAGACATACTGTTATAGGGGAGTGCTCACGTATGAGGAGCTTAAGTTGTTCATATTTCGCCCTTAAACCCTGGCAATTCCATTGCAGAATGGAGGAAAAAACTATGTTTTATTTTTTGGAAGACACCTTAGATGAAGTCTTCCCAATGGCACTATTTGATCTAACAATGTTTCCCGGAGGTAACTCTAGAGAGGATCTTGATATAGTGGGTTTTGTGTTTCTCTTTTTCTTTGTGTCCTTTTGATCTAATTGTTGAGGAGGATGGTGGACCTCAACTTGAATTTCTGATTGGTTCAATTTACCTTCTAGTTGTTCAGAAACATCAGCAGACAAGATATCATATTTATTGGAAGTCGTGACTTTAATGTTTCTTATGGTAGGAGGAGAGAGAGAGGGAGGTCTCTCTCTTTTTTGATTAAAAGGTTGTGATCTGTCAGATTTTTGCACCTTCCCCACTACGGGTTCACCAGGTAAATTGGTTTCGAGTGCAACCTCCATCAGATCAGGCAAGGAAACGGCCTGTGAGAGGTTTGTACTACAGTGAACCCTCGCCACTTCGCGGTTCGACCATCGCGGATTCACCACTTCGCGGATTTTTTCCATAACCCATATATATACAGTAATATATATATATATATATATATATATATATATATATATATATATATATATATATATATATATATATGTATGCATGTATTTATGTATATATGTAGGTATGTATATGTGTATACATATAAATATATATATATATATATATATATATATATATATATATATATATATATATATATATATATATATATATATATATATATATATACAGTGATGCCTCAGGATACGAAATTAATCCGTTCAGGATGCGGTTTCGTATCCTGATATTTTCGTATCCTGAGTCGTGTTTTACATGTAAATAGCCTAATCCGTTCCAAGCCTTATAAAAAGTCACCCTTTCTTTCATAAACACGCTAAACTGTAGTAATAAACATGCAATGCAGCCATTTTTATCATTCAATAATTAACACAACCGTTAAAAACAGCCTAATCCATTCCAGAAACCACTATGAGATTATTCAATAATGTAGTTATAGCCAAGTTATCCCCCCCAAGCCTAAAGAAAACGGTCCGTTTTCTTTACTACTGTATAAAAGTTACGGTACTGTATGTACGTAAAGCATTTAGATCAGTGAAGGTGTATTGTTACCTGTACGTACACCTAAATTAATGATTGATACCTGTACACTCTGAAAAAAGGTTACAGTTAATTAGTGTAACAAAAAAGTTGAAACTTACCTTTTGATTGAGACGATGTCTGATAGCGAAGTCGCGGCAGAGGAGGATGGCATAAGGCAGAAAACGTAACAAGTGACAGACTACGCACAGTAATTTACACACTTAACACATTAACACTTAAACTTTACGAAATAAAAAATGGAAGAAATAATTAACACTTAACATTACGTATGGAAAACTATAAAATGAAAGAAAAAATTACTTTAACACTTAACGGTAACATAAAACTTAAAATTGATTTTTTTTTTTTTTTTTTTTGCTTTTTTATAACTTTACGTTTTTCTTATTTTCTAAATCTCTTCTACTTCTTCATCACTTCCTTTTTTCTGTTTCTTTTCTTTACTTTCACCTTCTAATTCTTCATCCCTTCCTCTTTTCTGTTTCTTTTCTTCACTTTCACCTTCGTCTTGGCCTACTAATACCGCTGGCCTCTTTAATAAGAAACTATCCATTGAAGCTTGTTTTTGCCTACTTTTCAACACATTTCTAAAATGCGTTAGGCAAACGTAATATAATACACTACGTAACGTTATATACAGTCTATGTATAGTAAACACTAATACAGTACAGTGCACAGTAACGAATGTTTATTAACGATAACACGTGGCGTACGAATGTACAGTATATTAACACTAAGTCAAACAAGCGAAAGCACAATGTCTGTTAACGATACCGCGGTCGGAACGAAAAGAGAGAGAGAGAGATGAACGCCCGTGCGTAGGCAAGCTGGGATAGTTGCCGACCAATAGGAAAGCAGGATCTTATGGTGTCAGCTAGCGTCTGAGTAGGGAGATAACCAATGGTTGAGCGGGAAGCTATGAGTGAGTCTACCCAAGTTCAAAGTCAGGCGGCGCGCGCTTTTTAAAATTACTCTCGGCGAAGAGTTGGGATCTCGTAAGGTTTTCGTATCCTGAAATTTTATCCGTATCCTGGGGCATAAAAATCTTCGAATCACTTTTCGCATCCTGAATTTTTCGTAAGCAGAAACTTTCGTATCCAGAGGTATCACTGTGTATATATATATATATATATATATATATATATATATATATATATATATATATATATATATATATATATATATATATATATATATAAAGTAGGAAGATGTGATGTAGTTCTAAGGGAAAAGTATGGGAAATATGTCTGGGTAATAAGCAAAGCTCTACCTCCAGTTTGTTTCATCCTTATGATCAGAGATAAATGTAAACAAAACATTGGTTGCCATTTTTTATCGTGCTTTTTAGCGTGTTTAGGAAACTCATGATATAAAATCACCTTTAATATTTGTGCCTGTTTTAGTTTAGGGTACTGTAGTACATGCATTAAGTGTTCTGTACATTAAAGGGTAGTTTGTTAACAGTACTACGTACAAGGGAAGGTTTTAAAAGTCTGAATATACATGTTGAATAAATAGGTAAATATGGTGTCACTACTTTGCGGATTTTCACCTATCGCGGCCGCGTCTGGAACCTATCTACCGCGATAAACGAGGGTTCACTGTATTGTTTAAAATCGGAGTAGTTGGCTTTTGAATAATTTTCAGATCTTTAAGTGTCCGTTTTGATTTTCCCACAATTTCTGGATATAGATTTTCGATGGGACTTTCAACCTCTTTAACTACTTTCATTTGTTTCTTTATCTTAGAAGTAGAGATATAATTTTCGTCTGTGTGGTTTGACAAGTTTTTCTTCAGAACCATTGAAAAAGGTTGCCCTGGTCTTATTTGCTTTTCAAGAGCTCTTTTACGAGCCTCTTTAAAAGTAACCCTTTCCATGGTCCTAATGGCCTGGATTTCTTTTTCAAAAATAAACTTTACACAGCTTTTAGATGTAGCTGGGTGTGCTTCCCCACAATGTATGCAATTAGGGTTTTCTATGCATACTCCATGACTACTTTTTCCACAGTTGGCACAAACAGCTGGCTTATTGTTTAGTTATTCTTTACATTTCTGGCTTGAATGGCCATACATTTGGCAATGATAACATCGCAATGGTGACGGGATATATGGTTTTACCTTCAAAGATAGCCATCCAGCTTTTATAACATTTGGTAATCGGCATTGATCAAATGTTATAATCAGAGTAGCAAGAGGGATACGTTGTTCTCCAACTCTCTTTCTCATTCTGACTACTTTAACTACTCCTTGACTTTTCAGTTCATCCTCTATTTCTTTCTCCTCTATATCCAACAATTCTGGAGCATATATCACACCTCTACTCTGGTTGAAAGTAGGGTGTGAAACGCATTTTACGCTATGACCATTCAATGTTGTAAGTGTTTTTAACCTTTCACCTTGTAATGGGGACAGTGTCTCTATCAAGAGACTTCCATTTCCCTGGGGTAAAATTTTTGGCTGCCCTCCACATAAAGTAACTATTTCTCTATTAGCTTTAAAAACATTTATACGCTCATTTCTTCCGTTTCCAAATTCCAAGATAAAAAATTTTTCATAATTCACTACTTCATAGTGACCAGGTAATACTTCTACTTTTCTATATCTTTCTGTACTGTCATCATTTTTCACTCTCTCTCTCTTCTTCTCTAGCGTTTTATTATTCACATGATGTGAATAAGGTTCTAACGTTACAATGTTAGAACCCGAGTTGGAGCTGTCTGTACCGAGGTCCATGTTTGTATTTTCCAGGTCGTCAACAGAGGTGTTGGGTTTTTTTGAAAAAGCAAGCCGGGTTATCCACCTCTTATCGGAGGATGTCAGTCCACCTATCCCATGTGGCCCAACACGAGAAGAGGCTTCAGCGGGGACCAGTCCTCTATTAGAGAGGGGCTGCCTCTCTTAAGGTGGGCATACACTGGTCAGTGGGGGTAGTTAGCCCCTCCCACCATCGACTCCAATGCCTGGCGTCACCCATTACCCGCAAATATGGGTGACTTAAGACCGGATCACTGGAGCCCGACTCTTAACAGACTTGGTCTGCACCCAATGGGGTCTGCCAGAGGGTGATGGCGTCTAAATTGGCACAGTTTGAGATGGAATGCAGTCCATCCCACACTCTGCCAAATACAAAGCAGCATCCAAAGTAAAATCGAACATGCCAAAGTCGTCAACAATATCGAGCCCAAAAGGAAGAGATGGGAGAAAAAAAGAAATAATCAAAAGTAAAAGAGAAAGTGCTGACTGATTTAGTTGAATCGACAGCTGGGCACCGAGGTCCAATGGGAAGTAGTTCCCACTGTTCATTAGAGCCCAGCTGCTAATCCCTAAGCCCCCCTCCCCATCAAGGCTTCAGCATCTGGGGGGAGCTGTTCGGTGGAGGAGGTCCCTGTATCCAGCTCCACCCTGGGCCTTTGGAGATAATGCTGGAAGCCCAATCGCTGAACTTTCAACGGTCTCGAAATATGTACAGTCTCCCTCCTACCTGCGGTTTCTCAATGGTTAGAGGATGATTTGCCTCCTCTGCTTCCACGGGAAGACTTGCCTCGGTGGTGACCCCTTCCGCTACCTCGGGCACGAAAGGCTCCCCTGGAAGCCCTGTGATGTTGGTAGCCACGGAAAGAGCCCTGAGACTCATAAGTGGGGTTAAAGGCGGGGGAGAAGGAAGTCGAAGCGATCTGAGACTGAGGGACCAGGACGTATTGTTCTTGCTGTTGGCCCTTTGAGGTAGAAGGCTGGGGACCTTGAGGAGCCGGTTGGACTGAGACCGGTTGAACCCTGAATTGGGAAGATTGGAAAAGCCTCAATCTCTTCCTACCTCGAATTGGGGTACCAGTAGGCTCATATTTCCTCTTTGAAACGAGGCCCCATCTAACCTTGAGGTTTTGGTTGGCTCTGGCTGCCTCGCTGAGGACCGAGTTAACTAAATCCTCTGGGAAAAGATCTGGGCCCCAGACTGGAGCTTTGATGAGCCTATTAGGTTCGTGCCTAATGGTGGCTTCAGAGAGGACGTGTCGTCGACAACGGGTCTTGGCGTTTTCAAAATCATAGGCGTCAGCCATAAAGTTTTGCAGTAGTGATTTAGTGAGGACCTTAAGGAGGTCCTCCTCGTTGTAAGTGGCGACGGTCAATTCGGAAAGGGCAACCGAATTAAGAGACCTGCCGAATCTGCACCTCGACTCAAATTCCAATTTAATAAGAGACTCCGGGAGTCTGGAAAGCCGTTCTCTGAACTGCGTCGAGGCACAGTCCGGGCTCAACTTACCTACCGAAAAGGTAGCTGGGGTGTTCCGCCAACATTCACTGTCTCCCAGAAAGAGAGGGGAGGTTAAGTCGGTCTCCCTGAGTTGGGGTAAAGGCTTCTCGTCTTTGATAGCCTGGAAGACCGACTCTAAAATCTTGGTCGCACATGAGGTAGGGGTCTGGTCGTCGGCCACAAACATAGTATACGAACTTTTGTAGGCCGTAAGCATTGTGTTCAAACAGTCCCACTCATTGAACATGCGGACCAAGACAGACTGTGCCTGTTCTCTAGGAAAAATGACAAATTCGAAGATAATTTATATTTTTCCTAACCATACAAACCTCAGCTATTTACATTGGGTTTACCTTTTAGCGCAGCTGAAATGGCGAGCCATTAGAATTTAACGAGGGTGTATTACCCCCGCGCTAGTTAGCGGGGGGGTAGGGGAGTGGTAGCTAGCTACCCCTCCCCCCCCTCACACACAGATGAATGCTCACTTTCACTTAGAGGTAGGACTTGTCTTGGGGGACAGGGCTGGCGGGCAAATATGTGTAATTAGCTAAGGTTTGTATGGTTAGGAAAAATACAAATTATCTTCGAATTTGTCATTTGTTCCGTAACCGAAATACAAACCACGCTATTTACATTGGGTGACTTACCCATTAGGTAGGGTAGAAAGTCCCCAGCCATACTGGCTTTGGCTTTACCCGGGGACTCAGAATCCGAGTGAGTCGCACTCGAGAAAAGGAGTCCCTGCACTTCACAAGTTCCTTGCTCCGCATGGAACCGTGTGGCCTACATAAGCTTGTGTGTGAAGGAAGAAGTGTGACCCGTCCTAGGCAGTTGACCTGGAGTTCCAGAAGGAACTCTGGGTTAGGACGTTCCCAATACCACCTCGTCAGGGTATGGGGGACGCGACAGTATTGACTCAATACTCGGAACACAAAGAAGCATGGTTTACCTGCAGAGGTTCGAGGTCAGCTATGCAGAGACCAGGATGCTGCTTCCCCGTAGAGGGGATGATGAAGAAAGAAATAAGGGCCAGGCATACTTCTTTCGTTCATGCAGACTAAAACCTGATAACAATGCCCTCAACCTTCAGCTACCTGTCCAAAAAGGAGCCTGAGGTTAGACCAGCTGTTGTGTAGCCACCACAGAGCGATAGAAAACGTATCGAGATTCCTGTGGGTCACGCCCTGCAGGAAGCGGGCTGCGAAGGTCATTAGACGCTTCCAGACTCCAGCTTGTAGCACCTGCGTCACAGAGTAGTATTACTCGAAGGCGAGGGACGTTGCGATGTATCCAACATCGTGCTGTAGGGCGACGTGACGGGGGAGGGTCTGGAGACAGGTCGAGATGAATGTCCTTGAGTCCGGGCTGAAGAGGTACACTGGTGACTCTCCCCCGTGTCCTCCTTGTGCTCCCAAATCGGCTGCAACTGAGGACAAACTGCAGCTGTTCCCAAAGCTAACCTCTCGATTCCTTTACTGGCAAGAAAGAGAAGGTCTTGGGACATCAGATACAGAATGGAGACTCGAAATCTTGAAGGAATTGGACCGAAGGGCCGGGACCCCCAGATTCTGAGTCTAGCCAACAACTCAGGAGCGAACCTGAATGTTGCCTTCCCCTCTTCCTTAGAAAGGGCGGAGTCGTACGAGACCAAGAAGATTGCTTACACACTGGCCGTGGCCAGAGTGAGCAGGAGACCCAAGGCAGAATACAATCCGAAGCCTGTCGTAAAGGGTCTTGAGAAGATCTCTTAAAGGACTAAAAGTCCGAGCCATGCTCCAAGTTGGAGGTCTTCCTCCGACTAGGGCAGGGA
The DNA here is from genome assembly GCF_036898095.1 of Palaemon carinicauda. Lineage (NCBI taxonomy): Eukaryota > Metazoa > Arthropoda > Malacostraca > Decapoda > Palaemonidae > Palaemon > Palaemon carinicauda. Next base: position 67,794,915 of record NC_090747.1, read on the forward strand.
CGATCATAGCTTCGCATGAGCGAGGAAAGATCCAGCGGGCAGGAAAAAGTTATTCCTTTAAGCCTGAAGGTCAGGGAAAGGCTGAGCGACAGGCTTCATTGCCGAGAGCGGAAAGGAGTTTCCTCCCGCCGAAAGGCAATAAGACCGTTATTGCTGGAGAAGAGGCCTCAAGGGAAGAGGTATATCTCCCACGGCACCAACCACCAAAGACTCTTCACTTTGCCTGGAAGACCCCTGCGGATGACTATCGCAGATGACGCGACCTCCGTACCGCGACTGTAGCGGGTTGTCTCTTCTTGAGGAGGCGGCGTAGTGTCTCCAGGCATGAAGCCGAAGCGACGCCCCGGTTCAGGAGAGATGTCGCAGTGTGGTTGTTTGAGTAGTCTGCGCCGTGGGAGAAGCTCTCCCGGGAGTTCCGTCAGGGGAAGCAGAGGGTCCAGTGGAGCTCTCCCATTGAAAGGTTGACAGACAACCTGGTCTTGTTGAGACCCATTGTCCACAGACAAAAAGGAGGGAAGACACAGGCGTCGAAGTTGTCCCACCATCACCGGAATGCATCTTGCCAGAGTCTCGGGGTCTGAGACTGGGGGGAAGAACAGCGGAAGCTTGAGGTTCCAAGCTGTCGCGATCAGGTCCCCCAGACCAGGACTTGCTGGTTACACAAGGTCAAAGACCCCCAGGTACACTCTCTCTACGAGGCTCTGCTCGGATAGTCGGAGAGAACATTCCTCTGCCTGGAATGAGAGAGCCGATGGTGGTATTGAGAGAATCTCAATCATCCCGGTATCTCTACTGCAAGATGTGAAGGTGTGAAAAATGCGTCCCCTGCTGGTTAGAACACGCCAGAATCATGAAGTCGACGCGCACGGGGCGACTCGGCAGGAGCTGTATGATCTGTAGAGGGGCCAGACTACGGCCCCTAAGCCTGCCTGAATGATGGAGAGGTGTCCTTCAGCTCTTGACCATAGGCCTGGACCGGAACATGCCCCCCCCCCCCCCCTTTCCTTTGACGAGTCCGAGAACAGCATAAAAAATGTGGGGAAAGGACGAGAATATCCACTACCATCAAGAGGTTTCATAGGTCAACACCCATTGCAGGTCTAATAGTTCCGCTGGTCCCATAGGGGCCAGGAAGTCTGGTTAAACGTTGCCTGAAACCACCGGAACTTGGACCGCCCCACATGGAACTTATCCTGAGGCGACCGTTCGGACTATAGACGGGTCAATGAGGAAAGGAGAACTAGGAAACGTTCCAAGGTAGGGCTGAAAGCTCTGCTTGACTGAGAACAGGTACTGCGACTCTCCTCAGTCTTGCCACAGTCAACTGAAAGGAAGGCTCGGAGGATGGCTACAGAATCTGGCGTCCCCAGGTGGTCACCCATCCAAGTACCGACCAGAACCGACGTTGCTTAACCTCGCTGGACGGACGAGAAGCGGGGTTTCCAACGTGGTAAGGCCGTTGACTCAGTATCATGGCCAGATACTCCAGATGTTGAGGCAGAAGAAGAGAAGGCTCCAAGCAAAATACCATGAACCCACACTCATGGTAAGCATCCGGAAGCTTGTCCCGGCGCTGAAGAAGGTCGAACCCGAGCCTACCGGAGATGACCAGCCTTCAAAAAAGCAGAGGAGGCGGAAGCCTGCACCTGAGCAGCCATGAGGAAAGCAGGGAGAGTTCTCTGGGGAAAAAAACCAGCTATGCCACGGCGGGATAGCCACACTGCATCATAAGCAGGAATACTTGCAGTCTAGGCTGAATTCGACGAGCTCCCTGGAAGATGGATGGAATGGAAACTTAAAGTACCCGTCCTTCCGATCCAGGGTTTAAGGAGTCCTGTCGCCTCGTTACCAGTCTGATCGATTCTGCTGTTTTACGTTGGCCGAAGTTTGTTCGACAAACTTGATTAGGGCTGAGAGGTCGACTACGGAACTCCCCACTCAGATCCTTCCTTACAAGAAAGGATCGACTGAAGAGGCCGGGGGTGAAGCCGTCGATGATCCTATGGAGGACCTTCGCCTAAGGTATGGATCATTCTGCCCAACCGGGCAACTCTTGCCGACGCTATGGCATAGAGGTTCAGAGACATTGAATACGCTGACAGACGGCAGGCGCGATATCCTTGGCTGATCACAGAGATTGTGCGGGAATGGGCATCGGGAAGCTGTCATTCGGATGAGTAACCTTAAGCATCCTCCCAGCGAGAAACCTGCAATCCTAGAGTTTGTGAACTCTGCCGCTCCTTTTAGGACTATGCCCCCCCGGGAGAGCCTCCTGTGCCATCTGTTCCTGACAGGAGGAAACTGCAATTGGACACCTTGTCCCAGTTGTCGTAGCCGATAACTTAGGCCGACGTGGTTGAAAGAAAAGGGCTCTGGAGCCCTGCAGAGTCTGGAAGAAAGCGCCTTGGAGGAGTGAGAACGGAAGTCGATTTCCTCCGCACAGCCGCTGTCTAAGTCTCTGTCCTTGGGCACAAACAAACTCTTCTCAAGGATGGAAGGGTGTCTGAGGTTGTCGACCTCCACAGATGAGACACCCAAAGGAAGCCCTCAGTCAGTGCGTCCAGATGGTACAACATCGAGCTTGTTCGCAAGTTAGATACTTAACGACGAAAGGCCAAGGTGCCTGAGCCCGAGAGGAGGAAAGTACCCATGATCTTCCTGTAGCTTCCTTGAACCAAACCTCGGGCCGTAACCGAGGAGGGAAAGGACCTGGTAAGCCCCCAGAGGAAGGGGTAAGCAGTCACCCCTTGGCCGATGGAGAAATCTCGAACGGAAAGCCCCCCGCCAAAAATCCTTCCAGGGAATGACGGGGAAGGGCTAACCCAGGTTCTGGAAAGCGGAGTGTTGCTCAGACCTCTCTGAAGTTTCTTCCTATTCTTGCAAGTGCCATGCTCTGCGTTTACGGGGTGAGGCCGTGTTCTGGAAATACGCTCCAGAAGAACTCGCCAGGCTGGCCATGCTGCGAACACCCCAATGGGAATCGTGGTCGCAATCGCCCTGGAGCTTGCGCGATTGGTAATTCAAAGATTTGCGCGTGGGCGAACGTGGAAGCGCCCATGCGCGGTCAAGCAGGAACGCAAACGAAGGTGAGCGAAGGAACGCAGAAGGAGGGCGAGCGTGGTAGGAAGGGCGAGAGCTGGTGGTCGGCGAGCGATAACCCATAGACGAGCAATGGATACTGCAAGAATTAAGCTGACGTTCGTGCGAAGAAACACTGTAGGTTCAAGCGATGGAACACCGTCGGTTCGCGCGACGGAACACCGTCGGTTCGCGCGACGGAACACCGTCGGTTTGCGCGACGGAACACCGTCCGTCCGCGCGATGGAATACTGTTGGTTCCCGCGCGGGCGAACATTGGAGAGCATGTGCGCGGACGCGCATGAGCGTAGACGTGCAGGCACGTGGGCGTGTGGACGCGCAGGCGAATGATCGCGCAGGCGCGCAGGCAAGCGGTCGCGCAGGCAAGCGGTCGCGCGGGCGCGCGCAGTCGCGTGGGCGCGCAGTCGCGTGGGCGCGCAGGCGAGCGGTCGCGCAGGCGAGCGGTCGCGCAGGCGAGCGGTCGCGCAGGCGAGCGGTCGCGCAGGCGAGCGGTCGCGCAGGCGAGCGGTCGCGCAGGCGAGCGGTCGCGCAGGCGAGCGGTCGCGCAGGCGAGCGGTCGCGAGGGTGGGCAGGTGAATGAGCATGAGTTCGTGGCGGCAAACGCAAGCGATCGCGCGATGGCGAGCAGCATGCGCAGGTGGGCGATCGCGCGATGTCGAGCAGCATGCGCAAGTGGGCGATCGTGCGATGGCGAGCAGCATGCGCAGGTGGGCGATCGCGCGATGGCGAGCAGCATGCGCAGGTGGGCGATCGCGCGATGGCGAGCAGCATCCGCAGGTGGGCGATCACGCGATGGCGAGCAGCATCCGCAGGTAGGGGATCGCGCGATGGCGAGCAGCATCCGCAGGTGGGCGATCGGGCGATGGCGAGCAGCATGCGCAGGTGGGCGATGGCGAGCTAGTAGCTGGCGAACCATGTTCCTTCAGAAGCGTTGGAGAAAGTAGGCACGCCTGCTGTAACACGCGGGCGATCCGGAGATCGCCGAGAGACAGGTGATCGCTGACATGTAGAACTCTGTTGAATAGGCGATACTAAAATCGCCTGTGCGCGCTGGCGAGCAGGTGAACGCTGGCGAGCAGGTGATCGCTGGCGAGCTGATGATCGCTGGCGAGCTGATGATCGCTGGCGAGCTGATGATCGCTGGCGAGCTGATGATCGCTGGCGAGCTGATGATCGCTGGCGAGCTGATGATCGCTGACGAGCAGAAGGCAACACGTGGAAGCCTGCGCATAGAAGAGTCCTTGACCCAGACCTGAACCGAAGTTCTAGATCGCGAGGGCGAACGTGGGCGCACAGGGCGCGTAACAGGAACCAACAGGAACAGCAGGGATGATCATCATGAGAGCGCTGACGAAGAGGAGAGCGCTGGCGAAAGGAGAGCGCTAGCGATCAGGAAGCGCTGATGAGCAGGAGAGCGCCTGTGCGCTAACACTGAGCAGGAGCAGGAGAGAACACAGCAGAAGGGCGCGCAGGGGAACCCTGACACGCAAGGGAAGAACCCCCGTGGGAGGCAACCCTTTGCCCCGAAGGGAACATTGTCCGTCGGGAGACAGATGTCCATCGGAAGACCGTTGCCTGTCCGCCGGGAGACTGATGTCCGTTGGAAGACCGTTGTCCGTCGGGAAGACCGTTGCCCGTCGGAAGACGAGATCAGACTGCTGTCCATCTGCACCAAGGCGGAAGATCAAGAAGAAAGAGTAGTAGGCTGCAAACGGAGATTCAAAAAGGCGCCTCTTAGCACCCTTATAGGAAGATGAGAGGCCCTTACGACGAGGCGGACGGTGGGCCTTACGGCGAAGGAGGCCAACAGCAACAGCAGCAGAAGAATCCTCCGAAGAGGAGTCTCTATGAGTGTACTCTCTCGCGAACGAAAGAGAAACACTTCGTAGAAGAGACTGGTCAGCCAGTGACCTAAAAGGAGCAATCCTCCGAAGAGGGGCTCCTGCAGTTGCCTAGCCCCTTGAGCGAAACTGCAGGTGTGACCGCTCAGCACCAAGAGCATAGTCGCACGAAAAAAAGGCACGAGAAGAGCCCCCCAAAAGCGGAAAAACTCAAGCCTGAACAGGAAAACTTCCCTCGGAAGTAAAGTTACCCGCCCAAGGAGGCAAGCCTCCTGAGAGTTCTAAAATGAACTGGAGAGCTGTCCGTCGTCACGGGAGTACTTCCAGTAGAAGGAGACACGCCCTTGACGAAAATCCAAGGGGGGAGGCAGCAACAGCCGAATCCCCAAGCCTCAACAAGACAGCTCACACCGTTGCCATATTACAGAAACGAACTAGATCGGTAACTGTAAAAAAATAAAACAAAAATCATTAGTACACATTCATTCCCGTGGGAAGGCTCCGAAGAGGAATCCCGAGGGAAAGGAAACAAGAATTACACAACAGGCACGTGCCCTCACAACCACTTACACTCACGGAAGGAGAGCTGTAACCAAAACAGAATTATAACAATTATAATTATGAAACTATGTAATTTAAAAATGAATGAACACTAAAGAAAGAACGAAAACCTCGAAAGGAATCGTTCTACAAGCTCAAAAATTAACAACTACAATTAGATTCATAAACTAATTGAGACAAACGTACGGCGTAGCAACCCCCCCACACGGAAAGGAAGCTACAAGGGCGTAGTAACACGTAGTAAAAGGGTGAACGACCTCAAGAGAGAGAGAGAGAGAGAGAGAAAGACCGAAGTCAAACTCGATCGCCACCCATAAATTACGCCGTGGTGGCCTAACTGCCGGGGACTCCACGTAGATACACTACACACACAATTCTGAAAAGGAAACTTACTGATTTCTATACTCAAATATATATACAAACATGAAAACATGTTTACATATATATTGAGTAAAAGAAAAGTAAGCGATTAAGTAAAGACAAAACAAACAATGGCTGCCAAGAGAGGACCAAGACAGAGACGTCTGTCACAGTCCGAGCCAAAAGTGAAAGTGAGCATTCATCTGTGTGTGAGGGGGGGGAGGGGTAGCTAGCTACCACTCCCCTACCCCCCCGCTAACTAGCGCGGGGGTAATACACCCTCGATAAATTCTAATGGCTTGCCATTTCAGCTGCGCTAAAAGGTAAACCCAATGTAAATAGCGTGGTTTATATTTCGGTTACGGAACAAATAACAGTTTCCTTTGGGACCTTATCTAAACGAATCAGAGCCTCTTCCGTGAGGCGAGCGTAGCCGGGGAAGGGGAATTCAAGACCCGGCGGGTAGAATTCATAATCCGTAAGAGGTCGGGTACGAAACCTTCGATTGATAGCATACACTCCGAGAAGGGGGCATGCAATGCTAACCTCCAGGGGTTATTCTTGTTGAAAGGAGGAAGCTTGGAGGCGTCGGGGATGGGGTATTGCTGTTGTTGTGGTGGTAGCCCCGAGCTTCCGGGGATCCCGTAATGAAAGTCTTTATATATATATATATATATATATATATATATATATATATATATATATATATATATATATATATATATATATATATATATATATATATACATATATATATATATATATATATATATATATATATATATATATATATATATATATATATATATATATATCTATATGAGGTCCATGAGGTGCGTGACACTAGGAGAGGGGGAAGGGATCTTTAATGGGTCCGTGACGTGCGGGACCGAGAGGGAGTAGCACGTACAAAACTTAATAAATAATATAACATGACAAGGTACCACGGACCGAGCAGAAAACTTCCCGCCGATCGTTGGCCAAACGAGCGACGGAAAGAAAACGACTACGACCGGGTAGAGTATTGAAAAGAGTAAGTAATGTACGTTAATGTATAATAATAGTAAGCCTCACAGATCAACGGGAACCGCCCGTGCAAAGAAAGCGGATGCCCCCGGGAGGGGAACATAGCGCCATAAAGTGACTCAAACTCGATCGGGAGAGAGAGAGGGAGGGAACCCTGGGGTGGGGTATCGGGCGGGAGGGAGGCTATGAGTGGGGCGATAGCAGGTATACCAACCTGCCAGACCCACGATGATATGATCACGCGGAAAGACTAATAACACTATAAAACATAACACATGGTAAAATAAGATAGGAAGGCATGCTGGATGATAATAATAATAAAATTAACTATACATCAATCGTAAAACAAACGAGGGAGCGAACATGAGACTGGAGAAAACCCAAGCCTGACAGCGCTGTGGCAGGGCTACCAACATAACACAGAGTCAGTGAAGTGCTAACAAAATGAAAACTAATATGTAATATCTGACTCATGGAAGCCCCTCGAGCTAATGCAAGCAAACGAATGACGTTAAAATGATAAGCAAGTCCGTGGCGTGCGAACGTAAATAATCCAAGTAATAATACAGTATAGTGGAATAGAACGCCCGAAGGCGACCAGGCATGCCAACCTATCGATAATACGCACACGTATACTGTACGTAATAACTGTTATCATAATAACAGGACAATATAAATATTAATACGGTGTGTGAACCGTGGATACCCATAAAGTTCATAACGAGAAACAATCAGTATGGAGGACTCATTGAAAATCGTTAAGAACGAAACGAGAGAGAGATAGGAGGGAGCCGGGCGCCATGAAAGACCCACGCGGGGTCGTGAAAAATAAAGCTGTATTAATATAAGCAAAAAAGGGCAAGGCCCCCTCCAAAATCTCAAAACTCATAGATCTGGTACTTAACTTAGATGGAGTGACAGTGGAGTCCGACATCTTGAGGTAAATCCAGAAAAAAAAACCAGCGAAATTCACACACTAGGCAAAATACGGCTAGAAAGTTTCGTGCTATATAAAGGAGTGACGTCACTGGCGTGGGATCGCTAGTAGTAGTAGGATGTTGAACGGCACCTCGCTGTTCGGGGATATTGACAGGAGATATCTAAATGGTGCGAGGCGTCTGGTTGTGATTTACTCAGTGCCCCAGTATTATACCGACACCTTATTAAGGTGAGCGAACTGGGTTCAACCTAGCATTCCTATACAAATTTTTCTCTGGTAAATTTATAGCAGTTTTTACCTTAGAAATGATGTTAAAGGAGCATTTCACTGGGCGGCACGGGTCGGAGCCCAGAAATACATCAATTGAGTGAAATTTTTCTTAGTACCAAGATCATTAAAGAAAGATGCACCACAGTAATCATATTGCTCCTCCAGCACATGCAGCATAAGAGATCAGCAGACAAATGCATATGAAACATTTCTATTTCCTGTTGTCCAATTATTTCCTCTAATCATTTAGTTTTCACAAATACTATTCAGGTTTCTAACTCTTAAATGTGACTAAACAACAAAGGATGTGCATAATAAGTGAATCAGAGGTACAGTACAATGAGGAGGTGCATAACTAGCTAACAAGAGATGACCCATCAGCATGCAAGAACACAAGCAACTGAACATCCTCAAGGAGACACAGAAAACAAATTTTTCTTGCTTGATCAAAATTCCATTCAACTTGTTCTTAAGTGTCCCCTAGGGAAACATTTCCAGAGGAACTATCTCAATTTCAGTTAATCAAACTAACAAAAGAGAGAGAGAGAGTACAACTAGAGTCTAGCTACTGGCTAGTATGAAAACTGAATCACTTTGCTACAGTATTCTCCTCTTTTCAAAAGAGCAGGTTGTTCCCACGTACAGTACTTACAAATTTTCTCTGGCAAAATTCTTCAAATGGCTTGAGAGACAAGATTTCCAGGTAAATGCCATATTGAAATCACTGCACAAGAATGGCTTCTCCAGCCTTGTCTTAATACCTTAATTGGTTTTACTTTATATTAGTGATGCAATGGACCCCAACCTGGTGTCTACGGTTGCATCTTTATGCTCCACTAGCCTTGTATCCAAAGGCTCTTTTCAAAATGGTTACTGTTCCCTTGATGGCAGCAATCTGCACCTTATTTAAGCTTGGGCAACTTGGTATTGCCTGAAGGTATTGTCTCAGGTTTTCTTCATAAGTCCTGTTGCCCCCACCACCATAGGTATTCTTCCTATTTGTCCACAGTGTGAGTTCTATAATGTCTTGTAAGGTTACTTCTCTTAGAAAATGCTTTGTCACAGACACTGCATTTAAATGGCTTTACACCAGTGTGAATTCTAAAATGTCTCGTGAGATTACTTCTCTGAGAAAATGCATTGTCACAGACACTACACTTAAATGGCTTCTCCCCAGTGTGAGTTCTATAATGGCTTGTGAGATGACTTCTCTCAGAAAATGCCCTTTCACAAACATTGCACTTGAATGCCTTCTCCCCAGTGTGAATTCTGTGATGTGTAGTAAGAGCACTTCTCTGAGAAAATGCTTTGCCGCAGACACTGCACTTAAATGGCTTTTCTCCGGTATGAATTCTGTGATGTTCTCTGAGATAACTTCTCTCAGAAAATGCTTTGTCACAGACAATGCACTTAAATGGCTTCCTCCTAGGGTGAGTTTCGATTTGCTCCTCTTTCTGTAAACACTCTTTCCCACTTCCTCTTCCCTTTTCTTTGTCCTCTTTCCAACTGGGTCCTAACTGTATGCCACATTCCTGTTTCTCACCAGTCTTTACAGTCTCCTCTTCTTTATTGACTTCCCTTTTACTAATTTGTAAATCCTCCTCACTCACTGGTGTATCAGAGTCGAAAAAATATGTCATGTCACTTTCGCTTGGCTCAAATATATCTGGCTCTACTTTGATTTCTATTTCTGGTTCTACTTTGATTTCCATGTTTGGATTCATGGAAAAAGAGCCATTATTAACGAGTCCATCACTAACAAAAATATAATTTTCCAACTTGACTGCAGTGTGTGAAAACGAATCTTCCATTTCGCTTTTTATTGGAAATTCTAATAATTCAGAGTTCCTCATCCTCTCCCTATCACAAGATGACATCCTCTTCAATATTATCTTCAATGGTAAACAAACATAGGTTCACGCTCAACTTCCTACTCTTTACATCAGTCTTACAACATGAACATTCTTCCTTTTTCCAAGTCCTGTATCTCTTGCAGCTTTCTTCAGTAGTTTAAACAATCTTGCCACAAGAGCTGGATGATTATTTCCCTTGGGATAAAAAATCTGAAATGATAGAAAACAATTATCAGTGGAGAAGGGCAAGATGGAAATGAAGATTTCAGTAATAAAATTACTACTTTTTAAACTAAAATAACAAATTTGAAAATGACAAATTTGGAAGTAAAGAATTTTTCCTAACGATACAAACCTGGAGCTATTTATAGGAAAATTACTTTCAACAAAGCTGGAAGACGGGCCATAAGACAGGGATAACCATCTCAACCGCTAGTTAGCGGGAGGGGTAGGGGGTAGCTGGCTACCCCACTCACTCACACACCTGGGATGGGCACCAAGTTTGCATGCAGGTTAAGACTTTCTTGGAGAACAGGTGCTGATGGGCCAATCTGTATAAATATAGCCGCAGATTTGTATGGTTAGGAAAAATACAAATTACTTCCAAATTTGTCATATGTTCCGTCACGCTATACAAACCCTCACTATTTATAGGGATGACTTACTCTTAGGAGGGTGGAAGTCCATACCAACTGACTTTTGGCATTGAACGGGGGTTTTCTCTGTACGATATTTAGATCGTAACTGGTAAGAACCCTTGCATCTCGCTAAAATATTGTTATGCGTGACTGGCGGCCTCCACAAGCTGTGTGGTTGTGATATTAGCACTGTCTAGGTAAGAGTTCTCAGAGTTATAGGAACTTTTGAAAGTACCAGAGACTTTACCCAATCCTCCCTCGCAAGCAGTATTGGGGACACAAGTATTATAATTCCAAGCTCAATGAGTATCCCTCATGGCGGAGTAGAACTCACGGCGGAGTGGATGAATGTTCAGATCCTACTCCCAAGCCGTAACGGGAAGAGGACGGAACTACGAGGGGAACAGGGGGTGTCTTAAGGATGCCAAAACAATGACTCACACTCGAACAGGACCTATTAATAACGCTAGCTATATTAACAGTAACCACAAAATAAAATAAATCGTAAGATATCATATACCCGTAGAGGGAGAGGGGGGAGGGAGAACCCGTGATCGTATAAAACGGAAAACGGGAAATCCCCCTCTCATACTCAAGTTAAGAAAGAAAACGAGAGAAAGGGTAACTCGTGACTGAGCGACAGAAAACGAGAACTCCATGCTCTCGCTCTTGTGGTTACACTATAAAGAACCTAATTAAGCACACTATATGATATAAGTATAATAATAAAATTGTAACGTCAAATACAAGACTACGAACGAAGAATAACGTCTGCTTTAACAAAATTTAAAAGGATATAGTCCACTGACGAACGCCTCTCAGGGCGGGTACTAAACTATAATAAAGCCAGAATGCTATTCTTGTTCGAGACTGGACTTGCTAGCAAAAAGTACCATAGGAAATAATAATAATAATAATAATAATAATAATAATAATAATGGTTCAAAAAGGCGTAAGGCCAGTGACTTAACCAAGAACCTAACTGACAGAGTACCAAATGGGCAAGAATAACATGAATTCCCAGCGAGTCAAATCAAAAGAACAATAGCTGCCGACACCGCGGAAGGCAAATCCGGTCGAAATAAAAACAACACTATACTGGGAAGAGAACAACTGCCCGGTACTACAAAAAGCTGTCAAAACAAACTATGTACCTTAACATTGGTATGGGTGAAGTTGGAGCTTTGGCCATGATGAAATTAATCCACGAAACGTGAAAACACCGAGAACACAAAAATCTAAGATCAAGCTAGCAAGTCCAAAACAGAAGGATGTTGTTCAGATGGCGCTCGCGTCGGGTATCGGTGGCGTGGTTCTGGTAGCGTAGCTGGTGCCTCTGTATCGGCCCATCCCTTTTGACGAAGGAATTAGCTAAATGGAAGACAGCCTGTGAATAGTGGCTTTCACGCGCCCCTGCTTTATACACGACACCCACAAGGTGCTCGCGCGAGGGTAGTAACTTCTGCATTCCATGCTTTTATCTTTCTCTGGTATATTTGGAAGGTTTATATCAGAAAAGTGTAAAGAAGGACCCTTTTCACCGGTCGCCACAGGTCTCTCCCCAGAAATAGATTTTTCCTTTGTCAAAATCCCTTTTCTATACCAGGTTACACAAAAGAAATGGTTCTAACTGCAGACAGTGGTCAGCTTTGCAAAGTCCCATTGGGGATGTTACTACACAGGGTGGAAGATGAAAGAAGGAAAGAGCCAGTCATTAGTTGTCATTCATCCCAGACTTAACCATGGATAAACTCTGCCCTCCCTCATCTGCTACTTGTCCATCATGGAGCCTGAGGTTTTTAATATATTTATTGTGTAGCCTCCACAGGACCCATGAACAACCTCTCCATATTCCTGTGGGTCACGTCTTGCAGGAAGTGGGCGGTGAAGATCATCTGATGCTTCTACATGCCAGCTGACAAGGCCTGCACCACAGAGTAGTCTTATAAAATGCTAGGGCATACTACTGCCCCTAATGTCATGAGCTCTCAGTCTCTTCTATGAGGAGAAGGATCAGGATTCAATTTTTAATTCATGACCTTGTGAATCCGAGCTGAGAACGTGTTCTTGGTGATACTTCTCATGATCTTCCCCAAGCTGACAAGGGGTGCTGACGCTCGGGGCGAGCTCTTGTAGTTTCCTTAAGGTAGAGGCCTCCAGTTTCTCTTTGGCATGGTGACCGTCAATCTGGATCACTGGTCATACTGCGAAGGACTCTATGAGCGAAGGGTTTGGGTTCTGGGATCCAAGCTGCCAGAAACAAGGCCAAGTATTACCGTTCATGAGAGGCGTTAAGGGCGCCCCATGGGGTTCGCAGACTCTTTTGGCCAAAGCAAGTACGAGCGGGAGACCTGTCATCGAGGCAGGTAAACATCTGCTGCTTGGCATCCTAAGTTGTAGGTGGATCCCTTTGGGGACCACAGGATGTGAACCCTACCCTGTGGAGGAGATCTCCCTTCTGACTAAGGGTCTGTTGGCTCAAAAACTCCGTAAGACAAGGGGCGAAGCTGACATGGAGGAAAGGTTAATTCCTTTCGGTCTGAAGGCGAGGCTAAAGAACTAGCGGTGCCCTTTCATTGCCGAGACTACGAGAACGCTTTTTTTCCTGAAGGTAAACAAGATCATACTGCGAAGGACTCTAAGAACGAAGGGTTTGGGTTCTGGGATCCGAGCTGCCAGAAACAAGGCCAAGTATTACCGTTCATGAGAGGCGTTAAGGGCGCCCCATGGGGTTCGCAGAATCCTTTGGCAAAATCCAGTACGAGCGGGAGACCTGTCATCGAGGCAGGTAAATATCTGCTGCTTGGCATCTTAAGTTGTAGGTGGATCCCTTTGGGGACCACAGGATGTGAACCCTACCCTGTGGAGGAGATCTCCCTTCTGACTAAGGGTCTGTTGGCTCAAAAACTCTGTAAGACAAGGGGCGATGCTGACATGGAGGAAAGGTTAATTCCTTTCGGTCTGAAGGCGAGGCTAAAGAACTAGTGGTGCCCTTTCATTGCCGAGACTACGAGAACACTTTTTTCCTGAAGGTAAACAAGGAACTCCTTTAATGCTGGGATAGTGGGATTGAGGGGAGGGATACCCCTTCCATGATACCAACTACAGTAACCCTGGCCTGGACAGCTGAAGCTGAAGATCTACACAGGTATCCAGACATCCTCTTTGCAATTTGTTGTGGAAAGAACTTTCTAAGAGAGGAGGAGCTGGATAGTCTCCAGTCATGGAATTACAGCAAAGATACAACTTTGTGAAAGGTGTTCACATGGGGCTACTAGAGTCACTGAGGGATTTCTCTCGGGATCTCTGTCAGGAGTTGCAGGTGAGTCAATGGGTGTGACGAGTCTGCTGGGCAAGACGAGTCTTGTTGGCGAGATGAGGATGGCCTTCTCCCAAAGATCAAGGGTGGGAGAAGGATGAATCTGATTCCCGCTGGAGGAATCCCCCGCAGGGAACACCAACCAGGGAAAGGGGCAGTTTCTCTCGCGGATGGGAAAGGTGACCAATGTCTACAGCCGCTGTCGGCTATCCTTCCCACAAGCAGGAAGATTGCTACCGAGTGGTTGATGGAGGGACTACTCCCAGGCAGGGGAGTTGGTGAATACCTCTCTTCACTGGAGGAGTCCTCCAAAGGAGAGACCAACCGGTGAAGGAAGTCTTCCTCAGACAGAAAAGACACGACCTACATCTGCTGCTGTAGTCAGCGATTCTCCCCACAAGCAGGAGGATTGTTGACCAGTGGTTGGAGGGACTCTCAGCACCTAGAGGCAATTCCCTTGGTCACATTCTGTCTCCCATCCATGAGTTCTAGCCCAAGTTGAAGGTCGACATAAGGTGTTACCTGTGAGAGGAGCTGAATCTCAAATCTGAGTTCTCCTCGGAGGGGGTGGCACCCCTTGTCTGTAGAAGTCTGCCCTCCTTTCTGGGAGGTTTAAGAGATGGTACCGTTTGGACTACGACCAGAGCCGAGACCAAGTGGTACAGCCTGGTCCCCTCTCCCTTTCTTTGATGCAACTGGAGGGAGCGTCAAATCTGGGGAAGGGCTGAGAAGGTCACCTCCTCATTGGAGATTTCCGTTTGTCAACCGTCTTCTCAGGTATGAGACCTGAGCTCGTGCCCCAGAAAAGGTTGGATTTGAAGGAATTTGCTGCGGGTTTGACGAGTCTGTTAGGATCAGAACGTCGTGCCGAAGTCTTCGGAGAACAAAGCCAATCCTGATGAACCAGGTTGACACTACAGTAAACCTTTTCAAGAAAACCTGCTGGATGGTTGAAAATAATTCCTTAATGACACCATTCCAGAATCTAGAAGGAAGAGTCCTAGTGGTCAAACATACCCAGGAAGTCTTGTGGACTAAGTGCTTGTTTGACCGTATGCCTTCTCCTTGCTGAACAGATTTTGATATGCTAACTTGTTTCATGAGGAGAGGCTGGAATTTGAGACTATCTACAGGAGGATCTGACTGTAGAGAATTGGAGAGACTTCGATGAAACACTTCGTTCAATCCAAGGATGTAACGCTTGAGACGGGTATCCGACTGAATGTTTGGATCCCGAAGGTATAAAGAGAATTAGCCTCACACTTCCCCAGGTGTATTCGCTTGTAGCTGAGTTGCAATTCTCTGTCCCTGTTAGAGAGAGATGTGTACTTCAAACTCTTAGGAGGGGACCTGCCACGGGGGAAGCTCCTCGAGGAAGAGGAAACAGGGAGTTATCTCTTGGATAAGAACATCGATGACGTCCCGAGCATCACTTTCCCAGCCACTACCAAGAGGCATCTTTTCTTGGTGAAGCGATGGACAAAGAATTCCACCTCTGCATTAGAGCAGCTATAACTGGAGAAGTAGCACTTCTACAACACCAATCACAGTGGTGTTCCCAAGTGGTCACCGGTCTAAGTACTGAGCAGACTCTGTGTTGCTTGTTTTTGCTGATCGAAAGAGACAATGTTTCGACGTGGTATGGCCGTGGACAGGGCAAACTCTGGCTGCGGGAGGGCATCATCGTCAGAGGGTTGAAGGACAAGACCAAGGTCAAGCTAAAAGTTTGCCAAATATACTTTTCCAGAGGAGAATCCCAATGAGTTCAAACCCTTGGAACAGCAGGAAGGAAAAAAGGGGGATAACCCATGGAGTTATGTCTCTTTATGCAGGTTAGAAGAGCTGAGGAGATTATCCATAGAGTCGGCCCGAGAACTGAGAAAGAGATCCGATGAGTTCTCGAACTTGTGGCGAGAGGGGAAGCATATACAGTACCTCAAGTGGTCGGAAGACTTCTATTACAGCAGCCGCTGTGTAGAACTATGTTCTACCTGCAACTAGCGAAGCTCTTTCATTCAAAGAAGATGTCGACTTGTAAAGTAATCATGTACAGTGAACCCTCGCTACTTCGCGGTTCGACCGTCGCAGGTTCACCACTTCGCGGGTTTTTTCCATAACCCATATATATATACATACCGCGGATTTTCCGGAAATTTCGAAAATACCGCGAAATCTGAAGACCCCCAAATACGATATTTCGTTACCTGTAATTCCATTAATACTGTAATTGGTAATATCTGCTCTTAGTGATTGTTCATTGCATTACATATGATATATAATTCAGCACAGAAATAAATAAAACACGAAAAGAGAATGTGATCATACGATAATACAGTACTGTATACAGTACGTAGTAAAATTAAATCAAACATGAAACGCAAATCAGATGCAGTCATACCATATTAGAATGGTGTAAGGCTGCTGATGGCTACTACTGTACTACAAATGTAATGGATGTGCTTCTTTTCCATGAATCTTTTGTATGTATACGTACGTAGTACTGCATCCAATAATATTCTTTGTTGCAAAAATCACATTTCGATTAAGCGTACGAGAGAGAGAGAGAGAGAGAGAGAGAGAGAGAGAGAGAGAGAGAGAGAGAGAGAGAGAGAGAGAGAGAGACACACACACACATCCTACAAAAGAATAAAATAGCATACGTAAAGCTATTATTATTATTGTTATTATTATTATTGTTGTTGTTGTTAATAAAATTATGATTGTTATTATTATTATCATTATTATTATTATTATTACAGTACTGTATTATTATCATTATTTATTATTATTATTATTAATACTGTACGTATGGTACTCGCGGGGTATCTTGTACTTTGAGTTGGTAACCTACGCATCATATACTGTAAGACGGGTTGTGATTGGTTCAAGCGCTGATAGATGACGAATCAGAACTCAAGTTTTGTTATCTAGCCTGTGATTGGTGTTTTGCCCGCATCTCCAGCTTCCAGCATCTAGGTTCTCGCGGGCCCGGGTCGTCCACTTTCTCTTACGGCGTATCGCTGAGTAGACGTTCTTAAGTTTGTGAAGTTTAATCTGTGCTGTGTGCGACCTTTTTAAGTTGAACTTTTTGTTAAATCCTACTGTACAATACCTCCCAAGCGTTCTGCTTCTACTAAGGCTGGTAGTGAGCCTAAACGCCACCGAAGGATGATGACGATTGCTGAGAAGGTTACGCTTCTCGATATGTTAAAAGACGGTAGAAGTTACGCAGCCGCGGCGCGCCATTTTGGAATCAACGAATCTACTGTTCACTATATCAAGAAGGACGAGGCGAACATTAGAAAGACGGCTGTAATCACCTTTAGCAGATCAGCGAAGCGAGTCGTTACAACGCGTAATAAAACGATCGTACGCATGGAAGGTGCTTTAGCTGTGTGGATTGCCGACCGCCGGAAGAAGAACATAGCCTTGGATACGAACACCATCCGAACAAAGGCTTTGAGCTTGTATGAGAATTTTGTTGCAAAGGAACCTCAAGACGACGACGGCAACCATGCTGAAGAAGATGATGATGCAGATGATCCTCAACTAGGGACATCCACTGATTCCCAGCCTCAGAAACAACGTTTTTCCGCCAGCAAAGGATGGTTCGCGAAGTTTCAGAAACGCTTCGCCCTGAAAAGCGTTTCCCTGCATGGCGAGGCTGCTTTGGCTGACACTGCCGCTGCTGAAACTTACACGAACCAGACATTCAAGAATATTATCGCCGAAGGTGGATACAAGCCGGAACAAGTGTTTAATATGGATGAGACCGGCTTGTTTTGGAAGAGAATGCCGTCGCGAACTTTCCTGTTCAAAGAGGAAGCCAAAGCCTCTGGCTTTAAAGCATTCAAGGATCGCGTTACCCTCGTGATGTGTGGCAATGCTGCTGGATTTTTGCTAAAGCCGGGGCTTATTTATAAGTCGAAAAATCCTCGCGCTTTGAAAAATAAAAATAAGAATCTCCTTCCCGTGTACTGGATGCATAATCAAAAAGCATGGATTACGAAGATGCTGACCTCCAACTAGTTCCATCAGTGTTTTATCCCGCAAGTCAGCAAATATCTCTTAGAGAAGGGCTTGCCATTCAAGATCCTTCTCCTTATGGATAACGCTGGTGGACACGCAACTGACCTGTCGCATGAGGGCATTCAGGTTGAGTTCCTGCCACCCAACACCACATCATTAATTCAACCGATGGACCAGGGGGTTATCAGGGCGTTCAAGGCCCTCTACACGAAGAATACCTTGGCGAACCTCGTTGCGTGTGTGGATGCTGCCCAAGATGATGAGGATGAAGATTTTAACTTGAAGGCGTACTGGAGGCAGTACACCATAGCCACGTGCCTGCAGAATATTCAGAAGGCACTTCAAGAGATGAAACCTGCAACCGTGAATGCGAGCTGGAAGAAGTTGTGGCCCCAGATTGTTTACGGCGACGAGGGATTTACACCTGCTGAAATCCAACACTCTGCAATACGCAAATCTGTGCAGTTGGCTGCCATAATTGGAGGTGACGGATTTGGCGACATGACGACTGAAGACGTCGACGAGTTGTTGGACTGCCATTCCCAGCCCCTAACTGACGCAGACCTCGAAGACCTGACGAAATCGGCAAGCGAAGAAGAGAGTGAATCCCAGGAAGAGACCCAAGAAAATGTCGAAGAAACGGGCTTAACATTAGAACGGCTTGCCAAGGGATGCAACCATGCGAAGGAGTTGAAAGAAATGTTGCAAGAGTGGGACGAGGATATGGTTCGGTCGATGCAATTCTGCAACAAGGTTGATGACATAATGACTCCCTACAAGATGCTCTTAGATCGAAAAAAGAAGCAGCGGCAACAACTTCCGATCACAATGTTCTTCCAGCCTCGCAAAAAAGAGCCAGTTCCTCCTGCTAGTACGCCTTCGGAAGAAATTGAAGAAGTTTCCCAGGAAGAAGTTGAAGAGGTGTCCCAGGAAAAGACACCTCCGTCTGAAGAGACGTAAAATACTACCTGGCTGCACAGTAGAACACATCATCAGCTTCATCATCATCATTTCTACTGTGCAGCAAATTCATCGCCATCATCATTCAAGTTTTTCTTGAACTTCTTTCGTGGTGAGTACAGTAACAATCTTTATTTTTTACTTTAATATTCTCACATTCTAATATTTGTGCCTGTTTTATAGTTTAGTACTGTATGCATTAAGTTAAAGGGAAGGTTTTAAAAGTCTACATGTTGTAACCTATCATATTTTTTTTGTTTAAAATTTACATTTGTACGTACATAAAACAATCTCTCTCTCTCTCTCTCTCTCTCCTCTCTCTCTCTCTCTCTCTCTCTCTCTCTCTCTCTCTCTCTCTCTCTCTCTCTCTCTCTCTCTCTCTCTCTCTCTCTCTCTCTCTCTCTCTCTCTCTCTCGTAAATTGTTTTCCTGCTTTGCTACGTACAGTATGTACTGTACTGTATGATTTTATATAGATATGGTAAATTATATTTGTACTAATAACATATTTTGTAAATGCTTTTACTGTAAATATCATTATTTATCACTTTCATCATGCGCGTTAAATGCCTTCTTTGTTCTGAGCGTGGTTGTTTACTGAGCGTACAGTACTTCATGACGCCGTCGTTTCAGGCAGCGTCATAAAGAAAAACATTTCATTTGGAAGTCCTAAGAAAAATTAAGTACGTAAAACATTGGGAATAAAAAAATCAACATACTGTATAATCAATATAATCGATGCAAAAACTAACCTATACATATATGTGTACACTAAATGAGTTTGTTTCTTCATTATGATCAGAGATGAACGTAAACAAAACATTGGTTGCCATTTTTTATCGTGCTTTTTAGGTGTTTAGGAAACGCATGATATAAAATCGCCTTTAATATTTGTGCCTGTTTTAGTTTAGGGTGCTGTAGTACATGCATTAAGTGTTCTGTACATTAAAGGGTGGTTTGTTAACAGTACTACGTACAAGGGAAGGTTTTAAAAGTCTGAATATACATGTTAAATAAATAGGTAAATATGATGTCACTACTTCGCGGATTTTCACCTATCGCGGCCGGGTCTGGAACCTATCTACCGCGATAAACGAGGGTTCACCACAAATGACCAAAAGGAAGAGACAACATAGGCGACCTAGTCCCTTAGATCAACAGTCTGAAGAAAACTTTCATAAGGGATGAATGTTTGAGACTGCTGACGAGATCTGACATGCCAATGAATGCAATGGGAATCTGATAGCACTGTGCTTGTGTGAAACTACTAGTTCTCAGTGGTGAGCAAGGTATTAAGCGTCGTGGTTGACACTTGTGCTTTACCCCTCTCATCGAAGGTAAGTGCTGGGCTAGGCTACAGGAGGGTAGAGTGTGCTAAACTCCCTCAACTGCATGTCGTGGTGACCTTCTGCCAAGTCTCTATTGAGGCTCTATAATCAAATACCACAGAGCTAATAACTATAAAATATGGCAAATTCGTAGATAATTTGTATTTTTCTAACAATACAAACCTTAGCTATTTACATGGGGGTAATTACTTTAGCGACAGCCGATGACGAGCCATAAAGTTTTAACAAGGGTTTCCTACCCCACCGCTAGTTAGCGGTGGGTAGGGAGGGGTAGCTAGCTACCCCTCCCCCCTCACACACACCGGTGAAGATCCACTTTACTTAGAGGTAGGTCTTATCTTGGGGGACAGGGCTGGCGGGCACATAACTGTAAATAGCTAAGGTTTGTATCGTTAGGAAAAATACAAATTATCTACGAATTTGTCATTTGTTCCGTAACTGAATACAAACCACGCTATTTACATGGGGTGACTTAACCCTTAGGAAGGGAGGTAAGTCCCCTGCCATACTGGCTTTGGCTTGCCCGGGGGTTCCTAACCCAAGTTCATAAAGCAACTCAAGGGTTGGGGCCCCTGCGCCTCGCAGACAGCTGAGGGGCTGCTGCGGCCTACGTAAGTCGTGTGTGAAGGTGAGCAGTGACATGTCCTAGGAAGTTGACCTGGAGTTCTTTAGAAGGATATCTAGGCTAGGACTACCCAATACCACCTCGACAGGGTATGGGGACATGACAGTATTACAACTTAATACTGTACTAGGAACACAAGGGAGCATGGCTTACCTGCAGAGGTTTGAGGTTAGCTGTGCAAAGGACCCAGGATGCTGTTTTTCTCCAAGGGAGGAGAGGATGAAGAAAAGAAAAGGGCGAGACAGATCTTTTCATTCACACATACTAAAACCGGGTAACAATGCCCTCAACCCTCTGCTACTTGTCCAATTAGGAGCCTGAGGTTAGACCAGCTGTTGTGCAGCCACCACAGGGCCGATAGAAAACGTATCGAGCCGTCTGTGTGTCACGTCTTGCAGGTAATGGGCCATGAAGGTGGTCTGACGCTTCCACACCCCAGCTTGCAGGACCTGCGTCACCGAAAAGTTCTTCTTGAAGGCCAGAGACGTAGCAACGCCCCTGACATCATGCGCCCTAGGGCGCCGTGACGGAGGAGGGTCAGAACTCAAGGCCAGGTGGATCACCTTGCGGATCCAGGCCGAGATGGTATTCCTGGTGACCCTCCTCTTCGTTTCCCCAGTGCTAACAAACAAGTTCTGCAACTGGGGGCGGACTGCAGCTGTTCTTTTGAGATACAACCTCAGACTCCTGACTGGGCACAGTAGGAGATGGTCTGGGTCATCTGTTACAGAACGAAGACTCGAGACCTGGAAAGAGTCGAACCTAGGGTCCTGCACTCCCGGGATCTGAGTCTTAGCAACAAACTCAGGGATGAAGCCTAACGTTACCTCCCCCCATCCCCTTGAATGGGCGACGTCGTAAGAGAGACCATGCAGTTCACTGACTCGCTTGGCCGAGGCCAGAGCTAGCAGGAACACCGTCTTCCAGGTAAGGTGGCGATCAGAAGCCTGGCGTAATGGTTCGTAGGGAGGCCTCTTAAGAGACCTGAGAACCCGAACCACGTTCCAAGGAGGAGGTCTCACTTCCGACTGAGGGCAGGTAAGTTCGTAACTCCGTATGAGAAGAGACAGTTCCAGCGAAGAGGAAATGTCCATTCCTTTGAGCATGAAGGCAAGACTTAAGGCTGAGCGATAGCCTTTCACTGCCGAGACTGAAAGGCGCATTTCTTCCCGCAGATACACAAGGAACTCCTCTATTGCTGGTAAAGTGGCATCGAGGGGAGAGATACCCCTTCCACGGCACCAACCACAGAGAACTCTCCACTTCGCCTGGTAAACTCCTGCGGATGACCTGCGCAGGTGGCCAGACATCCTTTCCGCATCTTGTTGCGAAAATCCTCTCTTTTTGAGGAGATGCTGCATAGTCTCCAGGCGTGAAGTCGAAGCGAAGCTACGGCTTTGTGAAAGATGTTGGAGTGTGGTTGTTTGAGTAGCTCGTGACGTGGAGGGAGCTCCCTCGGGATCTCCGTGAGGAGCTGCAGAAGGTCCGGAAACCACTCTGCGTGATGCCATGCCATAGCAGAGCTATCAAGGTCATCGAGAGGTTGACCGATGTTCTGGTCTTGTTGAGGACCCTCCTCATCAGACAGAACGGGGGAAAGGCGTACACGTCGACGTTGTCCCACCGTTGTTGGAAGGCATCTTGCCAGAGGGCCTTGGGGTCCGGGACTGGGGAGCAGTACAGCGGAAGCTTGGTGTTCAATGCTGTAGCGAACAGGTCCACAGTCGGGGAACCCCACAAAGTCAGGACTTTGTTGGCTATCCGAGGATCCAAAGACCACTCGGTACTCACTATCTGCGTCGCTCTGCTCAGACTGTCGGCGAGCACATTCCTCTTGCCTGGAATGAAGCGAGCCGCAAGTGATATCGAGTGGGCTTCGGACCATCTCAGGATCTCTACTGCAAGATGGGACAGCTGTTCCGAAAAGGTACCTCCCTGCTTGTTGATGTAAGCCACCACCGTAGTGTTGTCGCTCATCACCACCACGGAGTGGCCCGCCAGAACTTGGTGGAACTTTTGAAGGGCCATGAAAACGGCCTTCATCTCTAGCAGGTTTATGTGAAGGTACTTTTCTGATTCTGACCACAGGCCTGAGGCCCTGTGGTTCAGAACGTGGGCACCCCACCCCTTGTTTGATGCGTCCGAAAACAGCATCAAATCCGGGGTAGAGACGAGAAGATCCACTCCCTTTCGCAGGTTCTCGTCTGCCACCCACCATCTGAGGTCCGGTCGTTCCGCAGATCCCATGGGGATCAGTATGTCCGGGGAGTCGAGTCCTTGACTCCACCGAGACTTGAGTCGCCACTGAAGGGATCTCATCCTGAGACGACTGTTGGGGACGAGACGGGTCAGGGAGGAGAGGTGGCCGAGGAGACGAAGCCACGATTGGGCTGGGAGTTCTTCTCAATTGAGGAAAGGTTTCGCAACCTTCCTCAGCCTTGCTATCCTTTCGTCTGATGGGAAGGCTTTGTGGAGATTGGTGTCTATGATCATGCCTAGATATACCAGTTTCTGAGAGGGCTGCAGAGAGGACTTCTCGAGGTTTACCACGATCCCCAGATCCTGGCAAACTTCGAGGAGCTTGTCTCGGTGACGAAGAAGGGATGCCTGCGAGTCTGCCAGGATCAGCCAGTCGTCCAGGTAACGGAGGAGACGGATGCCGATCCTGTGAGCCCATGAAGAGATGATGGTGAAGACTCTGGTGAACACCTGAGGGGCTGTGGAGAGACTGAAACACAGCACCTTGAACTGGTAGATCTTGTTGTCTAGGCAAAATCTCAGGTACTTCCTTGAAGACGGATGGATTGGGATCTGGAAGTATGCGTCCTTCAGATCCAGTGTGCACATGAAGTCTCTTGATCTCACTGCAAGTCTGACCGTGTCTGCCGTCTCCATAATGAACGGAGTCTGCTTGACAAACCCGTTCAGTGTCGAGAGTTCGATGACTGGTCTCCAGCCTCCAGACGCCTTTCTCACAAGAGTCGACTGTAGAAGCCTGGGGACCCGTCCACGACCTCCTGGAGAGCGTCCTTCTCCGACATGGTCTGGACTTCGGCCCGAAGGGCCTGCCCTTTTGCCGATCCCATGGCAAAAGAGCTCAACGACACTGGATTCGCTGTCAAGGGAGGGAGAGATGCTGTGAACGGGACGCGATACCCTAGGGATATCACAGAGACCGTCCAGGCATCCGCCCCGAGTTGCTGCCACCTTGCTGCGCAACTCTGCAGGCCTCCCCCCACTGGTGGACACGCGGGGGGGAATGCCAACCCTAGTGCTTCCGGCCTCGGCCGGAGCCTCTAGGGTTCTTGCCTCCCCTGGAGGACTTTTTCCCCCTCCTGCCCTTGGCAGGAAAGGGCTTAGACACCTTGGGATTCGCTGCTACGGTAGTCTTCTTCGTATCCTTGACGGGAAGGGGCTGCTGAACCGCCGGAGGCTTATAGGGCCTCGATGTTAGGGCCCTATGGATGAGGAAATCCTGGTTGGATTTCCTCTACCTCTCGGCAGAGAGCTCCATATCCTTAGGCTCAAACAAGCTCTTACCAAGGACGGAAGAGTGTCTGAGCCTGCTCGACTCGGCGCTGGGAACCTTATGGTGGAACCTCTCGACAACAGCATCCCTGCATTTGAGGATCGTGTTGGCCCACAAGCTCGAGACTTGGTGGGACAGGAACTCGATGGTCCGAGTACCCGAGAGGAGAAAAGTTTCCAGCGCCTTCCTGGTGCTTTCCTTGGAGAGATCCTCGGACCGCACCAGGATGCCCAGAGACCCCAGCCAGATGTCGAGCCATGAAGTGGCTTGCATAGCGCACTTGATGACCTTCTCCTGGCTCTGGATCTCAGTGGCTGAGAAGGATACGTGCCGGTTGGAGAGCCTCTCAAGAGGGACTCCCCTGTGAGTCCTTCCACGGAGTGATGTAAGGGAAGGCTCAGCGCAGACTCCTCAAGGACTTCAAAGTACCTCCTCTGATGGACATGAGGAGGAGGGAGGAGCTTATTTCCAGTACTGGATCTACTGGAGGAGGCAAGCTCCGCGAGCTGGCCCTCGATCTTGTCTCTGGCGCTCTTCATCCCTTGGGACCAGGGCAATGCTGCGCTGGCTCTAGAGGGCTTCTGAGTGCCGTAGACGCGATCCAGGACCGTGTCCTTACCCTCACGAGGTGGGACCTCAGGGTCTGGAATCCCATCAAGGTTCCTCATGAGAGTCAGGACTTGCCAGAACGCGTGTTCTGACTCCTGGTGCTCGCCTCCTGACGGACTTGCAGCGAAGTCTCCGGACCACAGAGACTCTTCCTGGGGGGAAACGTGGGCATCCTCTACGGCTCTGGGCTGTTCCTGTCTGATCCTAGAAGATGATTTTGGAATCGTCTTAGAGTCCTTAGGTTCCCTCCTGGGAGGGATGCAGGACTAAAAGCGAAGGGGGCAAGTCCTTCTCCACCTCGGGATGAAGAGACCTATCGGGAAGAGGAGGAACATCCACCATTGGTGCGATGGGGGAGTATTCCTGCTCAACCGACTCCCCTGAGGAGGGGTAATCCTCCTCCGCAGGGGAGGGCGAGAAGGTCTGAGGGGGAGTAGGATCCTTGCGCAAGGATCTACGCGGGGACAGCACAGGCCTCGGAGGAGGATCCACGGGAGAGACTCCTCTCTTCCTTTTCAGGGGGGAGGAAGCTGCCGCTGGTTCGCGACCCGAATCAGAGAGTGTTGGCTTAATAGGCCACACGAGAGCTCTGAGTAGGGTGTCGAACCAGGGCTGCTGACTGACAGCAGCGCTGTCAGACACTCCCTCTGAAAGGAAAGGGATCGATGGATCCCTAGGAGTCGACACACGAGGGTTCGCCTGTGGGGCTGTAAGAGAAGAATCCCTAGACCTGTCCGAGGAGCGTTCCCCCTCTGGCGAGCACGTTGGTCTGCGCTTGCGGGGAGGGGAACGCGACAAAGAAGAAACCGCCTGCCGGCGATCGCGCTGGGGCCCGTAAACCGGGCCCAGATCAGGATCGCGCGTGAGAGAAGGGCGCGAAGCTGGAAAATCGCGCGCGCGTGCACCCGCGTGAGCGGGGGCGCGATGGTGCGCAGGAGGATGGTCGGGAGCGATGGAGCGATGGTGCGCAGGAGGATGGTCGGGAGCGATGGAGCGATGGCGCGCTGGAGACAGAGCGGGAGCGTGGCTTTGGGGGCGCACGGAAGCCTGAGCGGGAACATGCCCGAAAGCGCAAGTGGGCGATGGCGTGGGCGTGCGGCGAACTGGAACAGGAGGCGGCCGAACGCGTGGGCGCGCAGTGATTTGGTGCAGCCCCGGGGGGGGAGAGATAACAGGTGCGCCAGAGCGGGTGTCCGGTAGGACTGGTCGAGGGAGCGATAGTGCGGGAGCAGGGTCGCGAGCGACCTGGGAACGAGAGGTTTGATGACGGTCTGGCTGGACCGGTTTACTCGCCTCTGCAAACGCTAGGTGCGCTGGCGATCGTGGGCGCGCATGGCGCGTATCAGGAACAGGTCGCGTCGGGGTTCGCTGCTTAGGAGGTCGCGAGGTGCGAGCCGCGTGAGGGCGTTCTGGAGTGAGTTGCGCCACCACCGCTGTCTTAAAGACAGGCACGGGGCATGAAGCAGGAACAGGGCGCGATTGGGGCGTGTCGAGCGCGATCGTAACATCAACAGATTCGCGCGGTTCCAGAGGCGGCCGTGAGCGCCCCTGCGCTGGCTTGGCAACCTCTGGGGCGACGAGCTGAGTCGTCGCGACGCGTGGTCGCGTTGGAGCTGTAACAGGAACTGCGCGCGGGCATGCATCGCGAACCTCTCTCGTATCATGAGACTCCCTTGTATCGAGAACCTCCTTAGGTGGGCGCGATTCGCCCAAAGCGGCGCGTGGGTGCGTTGGGGTGCGCGTGAGGGCGGGAGCTGGAATCGCGCGGGGACGCGTATCGCGTCTCTCCCCCGCAGGGCGCGACGAGTCCGAAGGAACCTGTGGGCGCCTGTGCGCCAACTCAGGAACCTCCTGGATCGCGCGCGGTGAAACAGGAACAGGGGGTCGGCGAGGTGCTGGAGGGCGCGTGAGCGCTGAAGGCCGCTGGGGCACCGGTGGGCGCGTAGGCGCCTTATCAAGAACTGGCCTCAAGTGCGCAGGAGAGCGCGGCGGCGCTACAACAGGAACAGGGCGCGTTTGCGCAGTTGAGCGCTTACGCGCTACATCAGGAACTGCAGGAGGGCGACGGGGCGCCGATGGGCGTGGGCGCACAGGGGAACCCTGGTAAGCAACAGGAACAGTGGCGCGAACGCCTAAGGGTGAGCGCCGAGGCGCTTTGTCAGGAACGACAGGAACAACAGCAACAGGGTGCGCAGGCAGAGCCTTACGCTTAGGGGCGAGCGGCGCAGTTGCGCGCTTAAGTCCCTGAGACCCCGAAGGGTCAGGAGGTTGCGCATCAGCAGCCTTAGATGTAGATGGTTGAGGTGACAGCTCACATTGTCCAGAAGGACGACCATCCTCCGACGGGGATCATGAACGATCCCTGGAGAGGTCAAGGGTGGTAGCAGGTAGATCTGGAGAATGGCGAGTCGTCTCCTCCACAGAGGACTGTGGTGACGACGGGCCGAAGAGGCGCCTCCTAACCCCCTTGAAGAGGGAAGGAAGGCCTCTACGGCGAAGGGGAGGACGAGCCTTCCGCCTTATACGCCCACGAGGGGCCGTGGGATCAGCAGGCTGACCATCAACAGGCCTCCGAAGAGGCGTCTCTACCAGAGAACTCCCCCGAGAGGGAATCTCAGCAGAGGGAGAGACCGTGGGACTAAGCTCCTCCCTCGAAGTATGTTCAGAGGGAGAGACAGAGCCTTCTGCTACCGCAGCCATAGGAACAGGAGTTTGGTTAGACCCACGGGATGTTTCCGACACAACAACGTCAACCAATGACAGAGGATCTATGTCCGCTGAGGTTGACGATTGTTATACAGCCGCACCCCGTTTGATCATACCAAACAAGACTTCCTTGGAGGGCGAACCCTGCAGCCCCAAGGAAGCCCAAAGTTGAAAATGGTCATTTTTAGAAACAAATACCTCCTCCGAGGGGGGAGGGGCAGCCGCCTCGCTATGGTTGGCAACGACCTCTCCCCCGCCACGTGATCGGTTAATGACATCTACATTACGGTCTACGCTACCTCTCGCTGGCTTCTCGGAAGAGGCCGCCCGAGCGGGAGCTTCGGAGGAGGAATGGGCGGCGGAAGAGGAAGACTTAAGATTTTCTCTCTTCCGAGAAACCTCGGAAAGAGAAAGATCCCACTTAGCCTTCTTCTTACGTCACCGGGCAAACCTCTCCCACTGGGAGGTAGACCACTCCCTACACTCAATGCACAAATTAGAACTATCACACCGTTGGCCCCTACACTGGGGGCATAAGGAGTGAGGATCCGTTTCCATGGCCGACATAAAGGTCCCACAAGGGTGGCCGGGAAGTCCAGGGCAAGTACGCATTGTCAGTAGAGGCCAACTTCAAACACACTGCAAAAGAGAGAAAGCAAATACAGATTAATATGGCAGTCAAAACGAGGGAGAGCACAGACAGGTCTGTTCTCTTCCCGAGCCAAAAGTAAAGTGGATCTTCACCGGTGTGTGTGAGGGGGGAGGGGTAGCTACCCCTCCCTACCCCCCGCTAACTAGCGGTGGGGTAGGAAACCCTCGTTAAAACTTTATGGCTCGTCATCGGCTGTCGCCAAAGTAATTACCCCCATGTAAATAGTTAAGGTTTGTATTCAGTTACGGAACAAATTGTGCATTGGCGGAGTTATTTAATCCGAAAATTGAGGTTGACGACAGACTAGGCAGAGTTGATCAGCTGATTTGAATGTAAACAATGCATAAGATTACAGTTTGCTATGTTTTTAATTAAAAATACGATACTAAAATGTGCATAACACATGCATTATTATTGGATACAGTTAAGTGGAACACCAGGGAGAGAGAAGGACGAAACAATATGACAAAGACGAGATGGGGGGAGGCGGTAGCGTGCATGTGTACGTTCAGATTGCCTGGATCTTGCAGTAGCACATTCCCTCAGCCAAATCTATGCTAAATCAAATAAATTACCAAAATCAATGAATTTGGGAAATGCGAGAAGAAGGAATAAAAAAAAGGAATGGGAATATGTGGAATGAGGGACAAGAAAAGCATTTTGAATGATTAAGAAGATGAAAATGACAAATGAATGCTAGAAAAGAGATGAACAAAAGTGCAAAAAATAAAGAGAATCAAAGAGTTGGAATGATACGTTGTAGATGTGTGTGGAAGAGCAAAGTAAATGTACGAAAGGGATTTGGTAACAGGATTAAGAATGTAATAATAATAAGTCAAGGACAATAATAACATGGAGATATCATACCAATATGCATGATAGGTTACATCAGTGAGGTAATTCTGCGAAAGAGAATGGTCATACCAGTGGGATAATATCGTGAAAGTGAATATAGGTTAACGACGGACTATGCAGATTTGATCAGCTGATTTGAATGTAAACAATGCATGAGATTATAATTCGCTATGTATTTAATAATAAATTCAATACTAAGATGCGAATATTACACAAATTATTATTGGATACAGGTAAGTGAAACACCAGTTTAATCAAAATCTGGTTTATTTCAAATATAGCTATATTACCACATTAAATGGATACACACTGTACAGAGAGAGTTAGGATAGTGGCGTGCAACGATCACAGTGTAAAGGAGCGCAGGCTATTTGAAATCATTGTCCAGCTTGAATTTTATTGCAATTTTTATGAGAATTTTATTTAATAGATATTGCATTGTTCTTGGCCATCCCAATGCTGTTGCCAACTATTAGAAATCAAATTCTTAATGTTGCGTAAACAAAAACCAAGTTTTTTTTTAATCTCCTTGGCCGCGAAAAACCGAAACCGCGAAGTAAGAAACCGAGATTAATGAGGTCTGACTATAAATGGAGGTGTACCCTTGTGCAAGAAGAGTAGAAAAAGACTCCAAAAGTAGCATGTCTACAAAACTATGCCTATCTGGGAGATGTGTGTATAGGCAGGATCACATTTGTCAATGCGCGTGGCTGCTGAAGAGGGTCATCTAGTAAGGCTTGGTAAAAAACAGGGAGGAGCATGTAAAAGAGGATAGCAACAGTGTTGGGAGTAGAGCTTTCTCTCCAATGGTGACGATGACTATGAAGGAAACTTGGAAGGCACCTGGGGTGGCAGAAGGAACAGGATCAAGACAGTACTGGAAGAAGACTGAAGGATGCTTCCCTCAAGAAGATGCAAGGGAGGACAAATCCCACCCTGAAGTTTCCTGAAGGAAGACTAGCAGCTCAGTCACTAAGAAGGACAAGACGTTCCACGAAGGTCATGGAGAAGGGACTGGCATTAGAGATCCTCCTCTGAAGAGGAAGGATCAGGACAAGGATAACAAATAACCTTGTGAGCAAGTTCCAAAGAGCTAGACCTCTAGAGGAGGACTTCTTGAAGGGCGAAATCTGGAACCGCAGCTAAGAAGGTCCACAATGTTGCACACTGAAGTTCCATGAAGATCAGGATGCAGGACGCTAGTAGAATTTAGTTTTTCCTCCGAAGAGGATAGATCAAACAAGGAAGACAAGCAACCTTGAGAGCATGTTCTGAGGAGCAGAAGAGCTCTAGAGAAGGAACTCCTGAAGTTGTTGTTGGCCCAGTGCTCCAGAAGGGTAGCATCAAGGAGATCTCAAAGCGTCTGGGGAACGTCCTTGGGCAGGAGTGACTACTAGAACCTGTAGCCATTACACCTTTCACAAAACCATACAAAGGAACCTAGGGAGTCCCTAAGGAACTCTTGGGGTTGGTCAGCCTGGGCTTCGGAAACCTCTCCAATTCACCAAATCGCAACATTAAACTGAAAAAAGAAAAAACTCCCCTAGGATGAAGTCTTTCCCGCATCCCAAGAGAAAAAAGAAAGACCCCCAACCTCAAGGTTTGTAATAGGTTACTGGAATTGCTCTCTCCCAACCGCCAATGGAAAAGGGAAAGAGGTTGCAAGCAATCTCAAGAACCCCTTAGGAGAAGGGATCCTGTCTCCCTCAGAACTGCTTCCCTTTGAAGGATGACCTCACAACCTTAGTGATCACCAGGCAGAGATGTAATCAAAGGAATGACCATCAACACACACACAAGTGTTACCAAAAGGTAAAACTACAGACAAATATGCATGATGGGTAGTCACAAACACACATGCAAGGCTGGAAAGAGAAAGAAATTTTAAAGCAACTTTCAAAGATAATTTCCAAAGCAAATACTGACAAAGTTTCTAGCAGAGAGGAAGGAGTGTATTGTCTGACGGCTGAAACCCAACTGAGATTAGCCTCCCCACTGCCGGCAGGGTAAACACCTGGCAGTTGTTATTATCCTCCTATGTAAAGGACGAGCTTTGTTTTCGTGTAGGAACTAACACTAGCTAATCATTAATCTATCAGTTACCTACACAGAGTTACAATGCTAACTCACTGTAATTGCCCAGTGGGAATTCTTAGCAAGTCTTGGGTATATCTAGGGATACGTACTATTCCTTTTGGGTATCGTCGTAGAATAAAGAAGTTATATTGCTAATTTCATGATGAGTGCTGCCATTCATTACCTAGAAGAGGAAAAAATCATTACAGATTGTATACATTGAATCATTAACATTACATTGATGTTAAAGATTTGTTCAATTGGATTTGAAACTAAAAGCTTCTACTACAATGACGATTGACTGGTCACTCAATAGAAATGACATACTGCTAAACAAAATTATACAACAGATTATTGCAATGTTTGACTAAATTTTTATGGGTTTATCTCTTTTTGGAAAATATTTAAAAATGATATTTTCATTATAAAATAAATTTTTGAATATACTTATCCGGTGAATATATAAATAGCTGACGTCTCCGACGCCCCGACAGATTCCAAAAAACTCGCGAGCGATCGCCATGAAGGTTGCGGGTGTGCCCACCAGCGCCGACTATAGGCCAGATACCGCATATACTTCTCAACCACTCCAGTTCTTCTCAGTCCGAAAAACCGAAACCACGAAGTAAGAAACCGAGATTAATGAGGTCTGACTATAAATGGAGGTGTACCCTTGTGCAAGAAGAGTAGAAAAAGACTCCAAAAGTAGCATGTCTACAAAACTATGCCTATCTGGGAGATGTGTGTATAGGCAGGATCACATTTGTCAATGCGCGTGGCTGCTGAAGAGGGTCATCTAGTAAGGCTTGGTAAAAAACTGGGAGGAGCATGTAAAAGAGGATAGCAACAGTGTTGGGAGTAGAGCTTTCTCTCCAATGGTGACGATGACTATGAAGGAAACTTGGAAGGCACCTGGGGTGGCAGAAGGAACAGGATCAAGACAGTACTGGAAGAAGACTGAAGGATGCTTCCCTCAAGAAGATGCAAGGGAGGACAAATCCCACCCTGAAGTTTCCTGAAGGAAGACTAGCAGCTCAGTCACTAAGAAGGACAAGACGTTCCACGAAGGTCATGGAGAAGGGACTGGCATTAGAGATCCTCCTCTGAAGAGGAAGGATCAGGACAAGGATAACAAATAACCTTGTGAGCAAGTTCCAAAGAGCTAGACCTCTAGAGGAGGACTTCTTGAAGGGCGAAATCTGGAACTGCAGCTAAGAAGGTCCACAATGTTGCACACTGAAGTTCCATGAAGATCAGGATGCAGGACGCTAGTAGAATTTAGTTTTTCCTCCGAAGAGGATAGATCAAACAAGGAAGACAAGCAACCTTGAGAGCATGTTCTGAGGAGCAGAAGAGCTCTAGAGAAGGAACTCCTGAAGTTGTTGTTGGCCCAGTGCTCCAGAAGGGTAGCATCAAGGAGATCTCAAAGCGTCTGGGGAACGTCCTTGGGCAGGAGTGACTACTAGAACCTGTAGCCATTACACCTTTCACAAAACCATACAAAGGAACCTAGGGAGTCCCTAAGGAACTCTTGGGGTTGGTCAGCCTGGGCTTCGGAAACCTCTCCAATTCACCAAATCGCAACATTAAACTGAAAAAAGAAAAAACTCCCCTAGGATGAAGTCTTTCCCGCATCCCAAGAGAAAAAAGAAAGACCCCCAACCTCAAGGTTTGTAATAGGTTACTGGAATTGCTCTCTCCCAACCGCCAATGGAAAAGGGAAAGAGGTTGCAAGCAATCTCAAGAACCCCTTAGGAGAAGGGATCCTGTCTCCCTCAGAACTGCTTCCCTTTGAAGGATGACCTCACAACCTTAGTGATCACCAGGCAGAGATGTAATCAAAGGAATGACCATCAACACACACACAAGTGTTACCAAAAGGTAAAACTACAGACAAATATGCATGATGGGTAGTCACAAACACACATGCAAGGCTGGAAAGAGAAAGAAATTTTAAAGCAACTTTCAAAGATAATTTCCAAAGCAAATACTGACAAAGTTTCTAGCAGAGAGGAAGGAGTGTATTGTCTGACGGCTGAAACCCAACTGAGATTAGCCTCCCCACTGCCGGCAGGGTAAACACCTGGCAGTTGTTATTATCCTCCTATGTAAAGGACGAGCTTTGTTTTCGTGTAGGAACTAACACTAGCTAATCATTAATCTATCAGTTACCTACACAGAGTTACAATGCTAACTCACTGTAATTGCCCAGTGGGAATTCTTAGCAAGTCTTGGGTATATCTAGGGATACGTACTATTCCTTTTGGGTATCGTCGTAGAATAAAGAAGTTATATTGCTAATTTCATGATGAGTGCTGCCATTCATTACCTAGAAGAGGAAAAAATCATTACAGATTGTATACATTGAATCATTAACATTACATTGATGTTAAAGATTTGTTCAATTGGATTTGAAACTAAAAGCTTCTACTACAATGACGATTGACTGGTCACTCAATAGAAATGACATACTGCTAAACAAAATTATACAACAGATTATTGCAATGTTTGACTAAATTTTTATGGGTTTATCTCTTTTTGGAAAATATTTAAAAATGATATTTTCATTATAAAATAAATTTTTTAATATACTTATCCGGTGAATATATAAATAGCTGACGTCTCCGACGCCCCGACTGATTCCAAAAAACTCGCGAGCGATCGCCATGAAGGTTGCGGGTGTGCCCACCAGCGCCGACTATAGGCCAGATACCGCATATACTTCTCAACCACTCCAGTTCTTCTCAGTCCGCAGGGTCTCTATCGGGGAGGAAGGGAGGGCCTTTAATATTATATATTCACCGGGTAAGTATATTCAAAAATTTATTTTATAATGAAAATATCATTTTTAAATATTAAACTTAGCCGGTGAATATATAAATAGCTGATTCACACCCATGGTAGTGGGTAGAGACCAGTATTATAACAATAAAGGCGTATATGCTCAAGAGTTTTTGACAAATATTTCATAAAAACAAACTTAAGTATAGGTACCTGGTAAGGAAGCTGACTCTGATGATTGCTCTGCCTCATTAGTCCGCTTTCCTCACGAAGCCCAGCCATCCTCTCAGGATGCTGAAAGACTCCCAGGAGCTGTTATATCCAGGGCGAACACCCCTATAACAGGACCTCATCAATACCCTTAATCTGGGCGCTCTCAAGAAACAACATTTTGACCACCCGCCAAATCAAAAAGATTGCGAAAGACTTCTTAGTCTCCCGTACAACCCAAAATAAGATTAAAAATTTCAAGAGTAGATTAAAAGGATATTGGGATTAAGGGAATGTAGTGGTAGAGCCTTCACCCACAACTGCACTCGCTGCTACGAATGGTCCCAGTGTGTAGCAGTCCTCATAAAGAGTCTGGACATCTTTCAAGTAATATGAAGCGAATACCGACTTGCCTCTCCAAAAGGTCGCGTGCGTCCATAATACTTTTAATGGATCTATTTTGCTTAAACGCTACTGAAGTTGCTATCGCTCTAACTTCATGAGCCTTGACTTTAAGTAAATTACAATCCTTCTCACTTAAATGAGAGTGTGCCTCCCGAATCAAAAGTCTAATAAAATAAGACCACGCATTCTTAGACATGGGCAAAGAGGGCTTTTTAACGGAGCACAATAAAGCCTCTGAACAACCTCGTAGCGGTTTAGCTCTGGATAAATAAAATTTAAGAGCTCTAACGGGGCACAGCACTCTTTCAACTTCATTCCCCACAATCTCAGAAAGACTGGGGATTTCAAATGATTTAGGCCAAAGACGAGACGGAAGTTCATTCTTGGCCAAAAAACCAAGTTGAAGAGCGCATACTTCTTTATTAGTGGAGAAGCTGATGTTCTTGCTAAAAGCATGTATCTCACTAACCCTTTAGCCGAAGCCAAGCTCACCAAAAAAAGTGTCTTGAGGGTAAGATCCTTCAGGGAGGCTCAATTTAATGGTTCAAACCTGTCTGACATAAGGAACTGTAGGACCACGTCCAAGTTCCAAGCAGGAGTCGAAATATGACGCTCCTTGGAAGTCTCGAAAGACTTAAGCAGGTCTTGGAGATCTTTGTTATTAGAAAGATCCAAACCCCTATGCCTGAAAACAGAAGCTAACATGCTTCTGTAGCCTTTAATGGTGGATGCAGAGAGGGAGAGACCGTTTCTCAGATAAAGCAGAAAATCCGCAATCTGCGCTACAGAGGCACTTGGAAGAGGAAATAGAGGAGGACTTGCACCAGTCTCTAAATACCTCCCATTTCGACTGATAGATCCTGATGGTAGAGGATCTTCTAGCCCTCGCGATCGCTCCAGCTGCCTCCTTCGAAAACCCTAGAGCTCAAGAGAGTGTTTCGATAGTCTGAAGGCAGCTAGACGAAGCGTGGGGAGGCTTTGATGAAATCTCTTTACGTGAGGCTGTCGCAAGAGATCCATCCGCAACGGCAGACTTCTTGGAACGTCTACCAGCCATAGAAGTACCTCTGTGAACCACTCTCTCGCGGGCCAGAGTGGAGCAACCAACGTCAACCTGGTCCCTTCGTGAGAGGTGAACTTCTGCAGCACCTTGTTTAGGATCTTGAAAGGTAGAAAGGCATAAACGTCCAGGTGAGACCAGTCCAGCAGGAAAGCATCTATGTGGGCTGCCTCTGGATCTGGAACTGGAAAGCAGTAAGTCGAGAGCCTCTTTGTCAGTGAAGTCGCAAAAAGATCTATGGTGGGTTGACCCCATGTCATCCATAGCTTCTCGCACACACAGTCTTGAGCAACGTCCACTCCATGGAGATGACTTGTCCTCTTCTGCTGAGGCAGTCCGCCAAGACATTCATTTTTCCTTGCACAAATCTAGTCAAAAGAGAGATGTTACTTGCCTTAAATGGAGTTCCTTCTGATCCGTGGACCAAAGACCCGAGCATTCCAGACTGTCCAGTGGAGCTCTCTAACACAAAATCGGATGCATCTGAATACAACACATGGTTTGGGTTCTTGATCGCAAGAGAAAGACCTTCTCGAAGTCTGATGTTGCTGTCCCACCAAGTCAGACATGTCTAGACTGAGTTGGATATCGGGAAATAGATACTCTCTAAGCCCTTCTCCTTGTTCCAATGGTTTAGGTGAAATTGGAGAGGGCAAAGGTTGAGTCTCCCCAGAGAGATAAACTACTCCAGCGATGAAAGAGTTCCCACGAGGCTCGTTCAAACTCTTACAGAGCAACTGTTTTTCTCTTGCAAGTGACGGACTTTTAACAGAGCTTGTTCCATTCTTGTGGGGGACGAAAAGGCCCGAAAAATCCGACACTGTATCTCCATTCCCAAATAAAGAATAGTCTGGGATGGAGTACTGTAAGTTACGACTTCTCTACGTTCACTATGAGACCTAGCTCCTTGGTTAGGTCTAATGTCCATTAGAGGCTCCCCAGACAGCGATTTAATGACGACGCCCTGATTAGCCAGTCGTCAAAATAAAGGGAGGCTCTGAATCCTCAAAAAATGTAGAAAGCTTGCTACATTTTGCAAGGGCCTTGTAAAAACAAGGAGCAGGAATGAGGCCGAAGCACAGTGCTCGAAATTGGTACATTACTTTCCCGTCCACAAACCTCAGATGTTGTTGAAAGTTTGGATGAATCTGGATGTGGAAGTATGCATCCTGAAGGTCGAGAGAGACCATCCAGTCGCCTTCCCTTACTGCTGCCAAGACATATTTGGTAGTCTTCATCGTGAACTTTGTCTTGACAATGAACACATTGAGCGCACTTACATCTTAAGTACTCCTGCAGTGAACGTGGCTGCCAGATCATTGGAGCCATCCCTGATAGCCTTGTTCATGCATGACATAATTGTAAAGCAATACATTGACAGCTGGAGAGACCTTCTTACTTAAGGCTCCCAGGGACCAATCCAACAAATAAAAACTTCAAACGCTCGAAAAAACTCCTAACAGGAGATGGTCTAGCTCTGAAGCAGACCAAAAAATCTTGGAGCGTCTCATGGCTAGATGACGAGGAGAGTCCACTAGGCTTAAGAAGTCTCCCTGGGCAGAGGCGGGTACTCCCAAGCCGAGAACTTCTCCTGTGTCACACCAGACGCCCGAGCGTGAAGCTAATTAAGAAGGAGGAAAAGCAAAAGCAGACTTTCCTAAACTTCTCCTGGATTCCAACCAGTCTCCCAGTAAGAGCCTGGCCCTCTTGGAAGAACAAGAGAGAACTGACTTCGTGAATGTAGGAGTCGAAGAAAGTCATGCCAAGAGTAAACTCAGACGGCGGAGCAGCCGTTACAAAATGAGTAGGACAAAATTTCACTAAAGAAATTCATAATTATAAAACAAGGGATTGTTGGACCACCATAGGTTACTCCTCTTCTGAAAGACTCCCCAACGGAACATTAGTTGAAAGGGGGTCATCAACTTCTTCAGAAGGCACATCATCTGATAAATCTAAAGTCTTGCAAGAAGGAGATTTATATTCAGAATGACGTGAAGGAAAAGCCTGACAGGCTACATCAACTTGTATATGAACAGAAGTTAAAGTTGGAGGGTCGATGTCACGTTGTGACAGCAGAGAATGTTATTCTACTACACGTTGTGACAGAAGTAACAGACGTTCAAACGTCCCGTAGTAACAGCGGTGACTGCTGTTCGATGCTATATCGTGACTACGATGACTGACCCTCGACGTCACGTCATGTCTACGGTGTCTACCGCTCAACGTCACGTCGTGACTGCGGTGTCTGCAGCTCAAAGTCACTCTGTGACTGCGGTGGCTGATGTTCAAAGCGATCAAAGTTACATCGAGATTTATGCTCCGCATCTCGTTTAACAGCAAAGCTGTCACTAGGGATAACGTCAGCGTGGCGTAACAAAGCTCGTTTAGAAGGTTGAAGACCTGAATCACGTATCCCAGAACCGTGACGTACAAAAAGCAAAGGATCCTTTCGCACAGGGACAGGATCGAAAGCTTCTATTAAAGAAGAAAGCTTTAACAGCATATCTTGCAAAACACTTAACTTCGGATCAACCTGTGACTGCGGTGGCTGACGTTCAAACGTCACGTAGTAACAGCGGTGACTGCTGATCGATGCTATATCGTGACTACGGTGACTGACACTCGACGTCAAGTTGTGTCTACGGTGTCTACCGCTCAACGTCACGTCGTGACTGCGGTGTCTGCAGCTCAAAGTCACTCTGTGACTGCGGTGGCTGATGTTCAAAGCGATCAAAGTTACATCGAGATTTATGCTCCGCATCTCGTTTAACAGCAAAGCTGTCACTAGGGATAACGTCAGCGTGGCGTAACAAAGCTCGTTTAGAAGGTTGAAGACCTGAATCACGTATCCCAGAACCGTGACGTACAAAAAGCAAAGGATCCTTTCGCACAGGAACAGGATCGAAAGCTTCTATTAAAGAAGAAAGCTTTAACAGCATATCTTGCAAAACACTTAACTTCGGATCAACCTGTGACTGCGGTGGCTGACGTTCAAACGTCACGTAGTAACAGCGGTGACTGCTGATCGATGCTATATCGTGACTACGGTGACTGACACTCGACGTCAAGTTGTGTCTACGGTGTCTAACGCTCAACGTCACGTCGAGTCTGTGGCAGAAACGTCTGTACATGAACGTCATCGCTATGAACGGGACTCTTATGATGACTACAGCTAGGACGTTGAACTTGTTCTGAAGGAACTAATAAACGTTTCAACCGTCTCAAAACCTTACGCCCAGGCTTTTAAAGAGACGAATCATCGGAAGACGAGGAGAAACTTCGTCTCTCCTGTCTTATGGCAAGGACGTGCTTGACGAGCAACGTCTGATACCTTTGAGGGAACGTCTGTTCGTTGGTTTACACTCCTCACTCCCTTAGGTCCTACGACATTCCTTCTCCCTGGTGCAGGGGAGCCTGAAAGAGGTCTCGGACTAGGCAAGTGACAAGCACGAACAAACGAACCCTCCGCAACACAGAACATGTTTTTCGCACTTACTTCACTGATATCGCATTTTTTAATAATTTCACATTAGACAAGAATAAAACTGATTTCTACCTGAAGCACGCAATTCTCCCTTAAATCAAAAGGTTAGAATTGCGAAATGAGTCGTATAATGTAAGCACATTAGTACAAAATGAAACACACATGTAAAAATCAATAAACATATACATATATATCGAATAAAACGGAAATATATAAAGTTAAAAAGATCAGTGACTGGGGATGAGACTAAACACTAGTTCACTAAGGACTACGTTTCCAATCTCTCACCGTACAGTGCCTTGGGAAGAGAATAAAAACTAAAACGTTTTATCCTCTCTCCCCGTACAGAGACTTGGGACGAGAGTAAAAAAAAAAACTGAATCGAGAACAACGTTACTCGCTCCCAAACTCCTTGTACAGAGACTTGGGACGAGAATAAAGATCGGATCGTTCTCTCTTTCTTTCTCTCTCTCTCTCTCTCTCTCTCTCTCTCTCTCTCTTGGGACAAGAATAAAGATTGGATTGTTCTCTCTTTCTTTCTCTCTCTCTCTTGGGACGAGAATAAAGATTGGATCGTTCTCTCTTTCTCTCTCTCTCTCTTGTCATTCACAAGAGAATGGCCCACTCACTCTTCGTCAATAACAGGTTATTTGACTAGAGGAAAAAACTGAAAGGACTAAGAAAATGAAAATTAACATGTTCCTTTAAATTAGTATCTAAAAAACTTCAGTTTGAAAGAAGAATGAACAAAACGTCAAAATCGATTTACTCTTTCTGCAAAGTGAAACCGTGATTCTCTCTTTCTCTATCGTAACGATAGAGCGCAAACTGCGTAGCATAAATAAACCAAACGTTAGTTCATCTTTGAAAAACAGCACGAAGACTATTCAAAGAATAAATTTCTTAAAATATTTTCTAAAAATATTCATCTCATCACTCTTACAGAGCAACTGTTTTTATCTAAACAAAAAGTCAGGACCGCCTACAAAGAATAGGTAAAGGCCGCATATAAACAAAAACATAAAATTTATCTCGATGTTTAGTATAAATGGAAAGCTAATCGAAGAGGCCTAATAAAGGCGGGTGAGATATAAAATATATAGAGGTAAATCTATAAATATCAACAATAATTTATAAAGTGATAAAATAATTACTAAAAGCCTTTAACACACTTCCGTACACTGAGGGAAGGGTCGGCCATCTTTTCTCTATGGAAAAACCAGAGCGAGATTAAAAAAGCAAGGGCAAAAAACTTTTCCTCACCTTTCAAAAGCATTTCTTTTGAAGATAGTATTGAATAATCCAACACGGCGAAAGCAATAAAACCAAAACCAAGTACTTCACCAATTCGGTAGAAAACTCGAGGTCTAGAGCGAGCGGAACCAATTTTGTAGGTGACACCGACAGAGAAGAACTGGAGTGGTTGAGAAGTATATGCGGTATCTGGCCGATAGTCGGCGCTGGTGGGCACACCCGCAACCTTCATGGCGATCGCTCGCGAGTTTTTTGGAATCTGTCGGGCCGTCGGAGACGTCAGCTATTTATATATTCACCGGCTAAGTTTAATATTTAAAAATAAGTATTAATGGATTTTGAGCGAAGCGAAAAATCTATTTTTGGGTGAGGTAGCCATGTCGTCCTGATGGAAGTTCCTTCGAAGGTAGCTTCCTAGGTATATTTGACTACAGTGATATATCCCAGAGAATTTACCAAAGGTATCCAGAATTCTAACTCCTGGAGCGAATATCCCTTAAAATTTTACGAAGGGATATCGCGTAATATCAGAGGATGTATTCTTGACACGTCTCATGGCTATCTACGCCCCCAATAGAGCTTTCACTTCGAGGGGAAAGAGAGGCAAGAATAAGGAGAGTCGTTCCAGAGACATCGCTCTCGACGCTCCCTACTGCTCTGCAAATAGTGCGCCAATCCGCCACTGCGAGGCGCCACCAAGTCATTCTTTGTAGCTTTGTAGGTGTTGCAGATACAGTACCATAGGGAGGGATTCATTATCCTTTTGTCCCAAAAGAGGGTGGGTCCATCA
Organism: Palaemon carinicauda; assembly: GCF_036898095.1. Classification (NCBI taxonomy): domain Eukaryota; kingdom Metazoa; phylum Arthropoda; class Malacostraca; order Decapoda; family Palaemonidae; genus Palaemon; species Palaemon carinicauda. The sequence continues at coordinate 67,836,198 of NC_090747.1, forward strand.
GGACGACATGGCTACCTCACCCAAAAATAGATTTTTCGCTTCGCTCAAAATCCATTTTTTGGGCTCAGGCCATGTCGTCGTGATGGAAATGTACCAGAGCATTAATGTATCTGTGGATTTTCAATAGTGCCGTTAATCTCGAGATAAATCTTTCCTCTTTGGTCTTTAGACCTAGAGACACTTGATGTTACCGTTATACATCAATCAGCTGATCATGAAATATGTCAGTGCTTCCTGCCCCTTACAGGGAAGAGTCTGGGTAGACTCGAGGAAAAAACCCGAGGATTGTGAGTTCAAGGAACAATCTAGCAAACAGTTTGTATATTAGTGTCATCATATACGTAAAGCATAGTCTGTACTAGGATGGTATTGGTCTGGGCAGGTTACTGTACCTCCCGGGTCTGTCGATGAAGACACGGACAGGTTTATATGTGTAGGAAACCTTAAACAGTAAAATGAACAGTCCAGTACGATAAGATCTTACCTGTTTGCCTGGAACAATATGAATCTTAGTTCCGATATTTACTTGAACATCAAAAGAGTCAAGGATGCTCTGACTTATACATACACTGAAATATTTGGGGCGAAAGAGACGCAAATATTCGTTCTATTGTTTATTACAAAAATAGAAATCATGGTTGTAATCAATTACAATGTATGCTGAATAATTCTGCATAAAAGCATAAACAGTAATAACAGGAATAAATAGGGTTTACCTGAAAAGGAAAACATTAGCCACTCTAAGGGAAATATAAAATTTCACTATATATTCTGTTGTTACTAGGAACACTGTGCATATAAGAATGCCTGGCACTTGTGTCAGCTTATTATGCTTAATGTCACCTGTGTAGGGAGAAAAGTCTATAGTGTTATCACTTAAACACAAAACTCAACATGATATGCCTTACGAGTCTATCATGTACACCCTTCACTATAAGTCCCGAATAGTGCACTGTTCTTCGCAGTAATCAAGCAGCGGGTTTTATTACACTGCCCGCCGCCACCACATGAAATTTAATTTCTTGTAATTGCTTCACGTAGTGCTTGAAGAAGACCCTCGAGGACTTCCATCCAGTATAAGCACGAAGGCTTTCAAACGACATCGTTTGGAAGAAATTCAGAGATGAGGCAACTTTTCTCGGATCATGACCTGCGGGTGTACTGTCTAGATCCGCTCTGCAAATGAAGTAGGTGATTTTTGCTCTTATCTGTTTCAAGGATAACGTTGAACCGGAAGTCTCTCCCCTGAAAAGCTGACCTCCCTTAAAGTCTGAAGTTCTACGAAGATAGACCTTTAGGCATTCCACTGGGCAGAGGGATGCTTCTTCCTTCAAAGGGCAGATTCTCCAGGGACCCCATCTCTTAGTGGGCAGCTCGTTCTTGGCGAGAAATGTCGGGTCCAGAAAGAGGTTCAGTTCTCCATTGTCTGTGAACTGAATGTGGCCATCATCCCTCGAGAGGGCCACTATTTCACTAACTCTGGCTCCCGAGGCTAGTGCAAATAAGAATATCACCTTCTGAGTCAAGTCTTTCAGCGAGCAATCCTTATTGTTCAGGGTTGATGCTAAATGAAGAACTTTGTCCAAAGACCATGAAATGGGCTTAGGAGGAGCTGCGGGACGAAGTTTAGCGCAGGCTTTAGGGATCTTGTTGAAGATTTCGTTGGAAAAGTCTACCTGCAAGGCGTAAAGTATTGGTCTGGCCAGGGCGGATTTACATGTAGTAATCGTATTAGCTGCTAAACCTTGTTCATGAAGATGGATGAAGAAGGACAAACAGAAGTCCGTAGAAATCTCCTTAGGTTTCTTCGCCTTGACAAAGGCCACCCATTTCTTCCAGGAAGACTCATATTGTCTTCTTGTTGACTTTGACTTGTATTCTTCTAGAAAGTTAATACTGTCCCTAGAAATCCCAAACCGTTTCTTGACCGCTAAGGCGAGAAAATCATGAGATGAAGGTTCTGGGTTTTTGCTGATGAAGCTGAGACAGTCAATTTCTGCACTTGCTGAGTCAGAACTGGGTCCGGCAACGGGATCAGTTTTAGGCGTAGTTCTGTTACCAGGGGGAACCATGGATTTCGAAAGCCTCAAGAGCTTCACAGGATGGAAATCTTCGCGTGTTTTCTTCAAGCACTACGCGAAGCAAGTGCATGAAGTCAAACATTTTGTGGTAGCCGCAGGTAGTGTTATGAAACCTGCAGTTAACTCTGCATAGAACAGTGAGTTACTTGGGACTTTAACTCTTCGGGTGCCTATGTTGACCCTCGTGTGATACGTAGTGATTTCATGGACACTTAGTGTTTTTCATAGACTGTTCTTTACAAGGTGAAATGTCATAGTCGTCACATGAGTGCCGCATGCCTAGAGCATGATGTGTTTTATCCTTATTAAAGACTGACGTTCCTATGGAACTTGTGCTTTCTAATAATTTGAAATTTTCTTTCAGATTCAAGAGCGAAGTCTTCTCATTACTATGTACATTATAATTTATTTGTAAATTAACTTTACATCCTTTACTGTATTGCATTTATTATTACTATATCCTGCAATTGTGAAATAACATTTCTATTTTATTACTTGTGTGTCTCTCTCCGCTCCTACTCATACTATGAAATACATGGTTGTCATAGTTTCATTATCCCCTTTCTTTTGATATAAGAAGAATAATAGGTTCTATCCATATTATATACTCACCTATGCTGTGTAATATTCCTAATTGAATACTTACTTGCGCCATATCTTCGAGACCAGACTGTTCTCTAGCTATGAAATATAGTGCCTAACCACCACTTATCTGTTATTGAGAATGTTCTTACACGAATATTGACCATTCTGTCTTGTCTCCGAGTTCTTCACGTACTCTCTGCAAGGTGAGTAGTCCTTCGATGACCACTTTGAACTTTGGCATGGACCGTTGGGACTTCTCTGCCAGGGGGGGCAGGAAGTTGCATCCCCACAGAACCTCTATCGAGGTCACAATGCTTGCCTTTATTCAAAGCCCTTGGCACTTACTCTATAAGGGGAAATCTACCACGATACATTGATTCTCTGGTACTCTTCCATCAGGACGTCATGGCTTGAGCCCAAAAAACGGATTTTGAGCGAAGCGAAAAATCTATTTTTGGGTGAGATAGCCATGACGTCCTGATGGACCCTCCCTGCTATTCTAGTCCAGCCTTTCAGGCCCCGCCCTGTCCTGCTGTATCATGGAGATTAGCAAGCAGCTGGCATCAGGATGAGGACGGACGTGACGTCATTTAGCAATGGCGCCCGTTTGTTTACGTTTCGAGTACCAAAAGTAGCCACGGACGAGTGTAATTGTGGAACGGCCCCCCGGTTATTCTCCGCCCCTCCATATCGAAGTGTTAACTCTATATGGGGTGCAGATAGCTATGTGGCGTGTTAATACATGCGTCCCCTGTTGATATACGATGTCTTAAAGGGAAATCTTTAGGATACTCGCTCCAGAAGTAAGAATTCTGTGATAACCTGTGGTTTAATTCTCTGGGAATATCCTAGTAGTTAATATACCCAAGGAAGCTACCAAAAAGGAACCTTCCATCAGGATGTCATGGCTTGAGCCCAAAAAGTATACTAAAGCACTAAAGCTATTAAGCTAAAGAGCTTAGAGAAACATTCTACGTAACTCTAGTTTACTAGTATGGAAGAGGAAAATAAACAGTAATATCTTAATTGTATAAAATATTGCCTGAGCTTCAATAAAACTTTACCAGGAAGGTTATATCATGCATGAGGTGTGAAAGTGCCTAGGCTAGAAGCCTTTAGGCTAGAAGCCTAGCACTCGTGAGGCTCAAAATAATAGCCAAATTCACGACGACAATGACATAATATAAAAATCCCTAGCTAAAATACTAAATAGCTAAAGTTATTAAAGCAAAGATGCCGGGAATATCGTTCTTGCTAACTAAATGAACAAAAGAACGATCGCGTCATGACGCCATCCGCCCGGCAGCAGCTCTTGTTACGCTAATTACGATATCAATCGAAAAGCAAAACTGGCAAGAGCTTACATTTACACAATTAAAAGATATTACTTAACTTTCCAGAAGCTGATGAAGCTGGGGAATCCATAACAGTGAAGAAAAGCTTCGAAAATAGAAAGATAACACAGGGAAAATACTGGCCACTAAAGCTACAAACGAAAGAATTGTTTGGTGGCGCCGTACGGTGGCGATTGGCCGAACTATTTACAGTACGTTAGGAGAATCGAGTTGTTTTACCTCTTTAACGACTTTCCTATTTTTCTTGCCACTTTCCCTCTCGAAGTGAAAGGCTATTTGGGGTGTAAATAGCTGTGAGATGTGTCAAGATACGTCCTTACGCGATATCCCTTGAAGAAATTTAAGGGATACTCGCTCCAGGAGTTAGAATTCTGTGTACCTTCGGTAAATTCTCTGGGATATATCACTGTAGTCACATATAACTTAGGAAGCTACTAATGAAGGAACTTCCATCAGCACAACATGGCCTAACCCTAAAAACCCCCAAGTATGGCCTAGGGAGGTCTAGCCTCCTGAAAGAGCAGCTTAACCTGACATGGGAAATCATTTCACCAAGACAGGGAGATGCCTAACACAGGCTGGTACTCTGATGTCCCGTTCTAAACTCAAAACCGACTCAGTGGTTAGGAGAAAGAAAACGGAACGTCTCAGTAAAACTTTGCCAGAACTCTGTTCACAGAAAAGAAAACTGAGAATAGCCTAGGCTAATCAGAGGGAAGGGGGATTGCTCTTAAATCTCCTAGGAGATTAGTATCGACTTGAAAGGTATAGGAGGTGTCAGTCTCCCCTTAAAAGACAATACAAGAGCAATGGGGACATGTATGAAAGTATACTAAAGCCCCTAGGCTAGTAGCCTAGGAGCATTGAGAATCGTTCACCAAAACTCTCTGTATACTATCTTGGAAGAGGAAAGCATAATTAAGTAATATCATAAATGTGTAAAATATTACCTGTGCTTCAATAAAACTTTACCAGGAAGGTTATATCATGCATGAAGTGTGTAGGTGCCTAGGCTAGGAAGCCTAGCACTCGTGAGGCTCGATCATAAATAGCCAAATCCACGACAACAATGACATAATATAAGAATCCCTAGCTAAATTACTAAATAGCTAAAGTTATTAAAGCGTAAAAATGCCGGGAAGGGTCGTTCTGGCTAACTAAATGAATAGAAAGAACGACCGCGTCCATGACGCCATCCGGCTGGCAACAGCTCTTGTTATGTTAATTACGATCTCAATCGAAAAGCAAAACTGGCAAGAGCTTACATTTACACAAGATAAAAATATTACTTAACTTTCCAGAAGCTGATGAGGCTGGGGAAGACATCATAGCATCCAAAAAACTCCAAAATAGCAAGAGAGAACGGGGAAAACACCGGCCAAATGAAACTATGATAGAAAGAATGACTTGGTGGAGCCTTGCGGTGGCGGATTGGCGCACTATTTGCAGAGCAGTAGGGAGCGTCGAGAGCGATGTCTCTGGAACGACTCTCCTTATTCTTGCCTCTCTTTCCCCTCGAAGCTCTATTGGGGGCGTAGATAGCCATGAGACGTGTCAAGAATACGTCCTCTGATATTACGCGATATCCCTTCGTAAAATCTTAAGGGATATTCGCTCCAGGAGTTAGAATTCTGGATACCTTTGGTAAATTCTCTTGGATATATCACTGTAGTCAAATATACCTAGGAAGCTACCTTCAAAGGAACTTCCATCACAACGACATGGCCTGAGCCCAAAAAAAGTACTACTGTTAATTTGTATTTTCATTGGCATAAGAAACCTGAGTGCTTTAATAAGGTATGTTTTAAGCATAGCTGGAATGGATGTTAAATATAAAACAAGGTAGTTATAGCTACTGGTGGGTGGTGGGTGAGACCAGCGGAATCGTCAATCAGCAGGACATTCACTTTTGACCTTAGGCCAGGGACTGACTTGTTGGGTGGTTGCGGCAGGATGTGGAACGAATGACAGGTTCCTAGTTAGGAAAAATATAAATGATTTAAAAAATTTGTGATTTCTTCCTATCATTATTTGCTAAGCTACAAACCTAGTTGGAAAAGCAGAATGCTATAAGCCCAGGGGTTCCAACAGGGAAAATAGCCCAGTGAGGAAAGGAAACGGAAAAATAAAACAAATTCGCAGTTAATATGACAAATTCGTAGATAATTTGTTTGTTCCCGTGCAAAATACAAACCTTCCGCTCTTTACTTGGGAGTATTATTTTGGCAAAAGCTGAAACCAGCTGATAAACTCTTTGTCAGGGTGTAACTACCCACTGCTAGTTAGCGGAGGGGGTGCGGGGTAGGTTAACCCTCCCGCTCACACCAGCACTAGCGACTAACTGTCACTTTTTATTTTGGATCGGTAGAGTAAAGACGAAGTCTCTCTCTCCCGACAACACCCTTTTAACCGGCTACGGCTAAAAGCAACTGGCCTAATGTTTCTTAAATTTCCTTTTGAGCTGCCTTCCTTTCACGGGTTCCCCAGGCAAGGGAGGTTGCAAGAGGCCATGACCTCTACCTCTGCTGCTTACCCAGTGTTTGCTCTGCTTCGGTGGGCGGCCATGAGCAGTGACTGACAGGAACTCCACGGAGTGACTTGTCACGGGACCGTAGGTCTCGGGAACGAGTTTCGGCTTCCTTCCGGAGGTTGTGCGGGTTGCTGTTCCTTTAGCCGGATTTGCCCGAAGGAAGGAGATGCAACCTGTACAGCCAGAAAGTTCGCCTTCAAGTGTTGTGCAGTCCGACCTGAGGGTAGGTTATAGTATGGTAAATGAGTTTAATTCTCATATTTTCAACCCTATTGCAATTGCAGTTGTGTATAGAATAAAATCTGTTCTAAAACTCAATGAAAATGTCAAATTCGTAGATAATTTGTATTTTTCCTAACTATACAAACCTTAGCTATTTACATGGGGTAATTACTTCGGCGTAGCTGATTGACGAGCCATAAGAATTTTAACAAGGGTTTACTACCCCTCCGCTAGTTAGCGGGGGTTAGGGAGGGGTAGCCTGCTACCCCTCACCCTCACACACACACACCGGTGAAAGGTCCACTTTACTTAGAGGTAGGACTTATCTTGGGGGACAGGGCTGGCGGGCAAATATGTGTAAATAGCTAAGGTTTGTATAGTTAGGAAAAATACAAATTATCTACGAATTTGTCATTTGTTCCGTAACTGAAATACAAACCACGCTATTTAAATGGGGTGACTTAACCCTTAGGAAGGGTGGTAAGTCCCGGCCATACTGGCTTTGGCTTGCCCAGGGAATCCATATTCGAGCGATCAAGTACTCGGACAATAGGGAATCCCTGATCCTCGCTGGCGGTTGTGAAACTGCCGCGGCCTACGTAAGGTGTGTGCGAAGGTGAAAAGTGACTTGTCCCAGGCAGTTGCCCCGGAGTTCCTCAGATGGAAACTCAGGTTAGGACTCTCCCAATACCACCTCGTTAGGGTATGGGGACATGACAGTATTACACCTAATACTAGGAACACAAGGAAGCATGGTCTACCTGCGGTGGCTTGAGGTCAGCTGTGCAGAGAACCCAGGATGCTGCTTTCTCCATGTGAGGAGAGGATGAAGAAAAGAATAAGGGTCAGACAGATCTTTTCATTCATGCAGACTAACACCAGGTAACAATGCCCTTAACCTTCTGCTACTTGTCCATCAAGGAGCCTGAGGTTTAGACCAGCTGTTGTGAAGCCATCACAGGGCCGATAGAAACGTATCGAGCCTCCTGTGGGTCATGTCTTGCAGGTAAGGGGGTGAGAAGATGGTCTGATGCTTCAACATCCCCGCTTGTAGGACCTGCGTCACTGAATGATGCTCCATGAAGGGCAGGGAAGTAGCTACGCCCCTGACACCATGGGCTCTAGGGCGATGCGACGGAGAAGGGTCAAGATTCAAGGCCGGGTGTAACACCCTGCAGATCCGGCCCGAGATGGTATTCCTGGAGACCCTTCTCTTCATTTCCCAGGGTCCACGAACGAGGCTTGAGCCTGGAGACGAACTGCAGCCGTTCTCTTAAGACGCCACCTCAGACTCCCTACCGGCAAGGTAAGAGATGGTCTGGGTCATCTGCTACAGGACGGAGACTCGAAACCTGGAAAGAGTCGAACAGCGGGTCCGGCACTCTCGGGTTCTGAGTCTTGGCAACAAACCTCAGGGACGAACCTGAATGTTGCCTCCCCATATCCCCCTTAATGGGCGAAGACGTATGAGAGACCATGTGACTCGCTTGGCTGAAGATAAGGCTAGCAGGAACACTGTCTACCCAGTAAGGTGGTGATCTGGGGCCTTACATAGTGGTTCGTCAGAGGGTCTCTTTAGAGACTTGAGGACTCGAACCACGTCCCAAGGAGGAGTTCTCACTTTCGACTGAGGGCAGGAGAGGACAAGGCTTCGCATGAGAAGGAAGAGTTCCAGCGAGGGAGAAATGTCTATCCCTAGAGCCTGGAGGCAAGACCTAAGGCTGAGGGATAGCCTTTCACAGTCGAAACTGAAAGGCACATTCCATCCCGCAATCCCACGAGGAGCTCCGCTATTGGTGGAAGCGGCATCGTGTGGAGGGATAACCTCTCCACGACATCGACCACAGTAACTCGCCCCTTCGCCTGGGATACTACTGCGGAAGATTTGCGCAGGTGTCCAGGCCTCCTTTCCACAACTTGTTGCGAAAAACCTCTCTCTTTGAGGAGATGCTGGATAGTCCCCCGGCGGGAAGTTGGAGCAAGCTACAGCTTTGCGGAGGATGACGGCATGTGGCTGTGTGAGTAACCGGTGACGTGGGGGGGAGTTCCCTCGGAGGCTCCGTAAGGAGTTACAGAGGGACTGGTGAGCCACCTGCGAGAGGCCCTAGCGGAGCTAGGGAGGTCATTGAGAGACTGACCAATACTCTGGTCCTGTAGAGTACTCTCCTCATCCCCCAGAACGGGGGAAGGCAAACACATCGATGTTGTCCCACCGTTGCTGGAAGGCATCCTACCAGAGGGCCTTGGGGTCCGGGACCGGGGAGCAGTACAGCGGGAGCTTGCAGCTCAGTGCTGTAGCGAGCCGGTCCACAGAGGGAGCCCCACCGAGTCAGGCTTTGTAGGCTACTTGAGGATCCAAAGACCAATCGGAATGTGGTGTCCGTGTCGCACTGCTCAGACTGTCGGCGAGCCCATTCCTTGCTTGGAATCAAGCGAGCTGCTAAGGAGATCAAGGGGAACTCGAACCATCCCGGTATCTCTACCGCAGGATGGGATGGCTGTACTGAAAAGTACCTCCTTGTCTGGGCAAGTAAGCCATCACTGTGGTGTTGTTGATCCTCACAACCACAGAGTAGTCCGCCAGGATAGGTGGAACTACTGAAGTGCCAGAAACACGGTTTCCATCTCTAGAGGTCTAGAGAAGGTACTTCCTGATTCTGACCACCGGCCTGAGGTCCCGTGGTTCAGGACGTGGCCCCCCCCCCCCCCCCATTTTCTTTGACGCGTCCGAAAACCGCATCAAGTTTGGGGGAAGAACGAGAAGGTCCATTCCCTATTGTAGATCCTCGTCTGCTTCCCACCCCAGGGGGTCCGTCTGTTCCGGAAGTCCCCTAGGGGTCCCGGTGTCCGGGGAGTCGTGTTCCTGACTCCCCCGCGCCCCGAGTCACCACTGGAGAGAACTCATCCTGAGGCGACTGTTGGAAACCAGAGGAGCCAGGGAGGAGGGACGTAACCACATTGGGTTGGAGGTTCTTCTTGTGTGGGGAAAGGTCTCGCGACCTTCCTCCGCCTTGCTATCCTGTCGCCTGAAGGGAAGGCTTCGGGAGATTGGTGTCTAAGACCAGGCCTAGGCATACCAGACTCTGAGAGGGCTGCGGGGAGGACTCCTCGAGGAACATCGGGATCCTTAGAACTTGGTAAAGTCCGAGGAACTTGTCCCGATGACGAAGAAGGGATGCCTTCGAGTCTGCTAGGATCGGCCAGTCACCCAGAAAACGGAGGGGACGGATGCCGATCCTGAGAGCCCGTGAAGAGATCAGAGTGGAAGCATCGGTGAACTGTTGAGGTACTGTGGAGAGACCGAAGCACAGCACCTTGAACTGGTATATCTGCCTTCCAGGCAAACTCCAAAGTACTTCCTTGAGGACGGGTGAACCGGGATCGGAAGTACGCATCCTACCGGACCAGTGTATACATGAAGTCTTGTGGTCTCACCGCAAGACCGACCGCGTCTGCTGTTGCCATGCTGAACGGAGACTGTTTGACAACTCTGTACAGAGTCGAGAAGGGAAGGAGACGACTAAGGAGGCCTCGGAACCCGTTGGCCACCTCTTGGAGGGAGCGTATCTCCAACATGGACTGGATTTCCGCCCGGAGGGCCTGTCCCCTCACCGATCCCTACCCAGGGAGGAAGGAGGGGCTCGATACCGACCGGGACTATTGAAGGAGACAAGCTCGGAGAGCTGGCCCTCGGCCTAGTCTCTGGCGCTCTTCATTCCCTGAGACCAGGGCAAGTTGCACTGACCCAAGGGAGCCCTTGGGCGAGTAGATTCGGTCCCGGACCGTATCCTTCCCTTACCGAAGAGGAAACTCTGAATCTGGGGTCCCCTTGAGGTTTCTCCTAAGGGTCAGAACCTGCCAGAACTCAAGTTCCGACCCCTGGAGCTTCTCCTCCTGATGGACTGGCAGCGAGGTCTCTCATGCCCGGAGGCTCTTCCTGGGGAGACTCGTAGACATGCCCCAAGGGTCCATCTGGGTCCTGTTGGGTCCTTGGGGAAGACTGGGCCTTAGGATCCCTCCTAGGAAGGAAATAGGACCCCAGCGATGAAGGATGTAAGGCTTACGCCCCCTCCGCACAAGAAGATTTCTCAGGAAGAGGCGGGGATTCTCCCTATGGAGTGATGGGGGAGAGAGGACCGGGTCTTCCGACCCTCCTGGGGATGGGTAATGCTCATCCGCAGAGGAGGGGAGAAGAAGTCTGAGGAGGGCTCATCGCCTGCGTAAGGACTCGCGAAGGGACAGGATGGTCCTTGGAGGAGATACCATGCCAGGGATTCCTCTCACCCTCTTCAGGGGGAGAAGAAGTTGCTACTGATTAGTGACCCCAGTCAGAAGGCACAGGCTCATCGCCTGCATGAGCGCTTTGACGATGGCGTCCCACCAGGGATGCCGACCGACCCTTGCGCTGACAGGGAGTCCCTCTGGAGGGAAGAGGATTGTTCGATCCCCTGGAGGAGTTGACACATGAGGGTTCGCCCATAGAGAATCTGCAATGAAGGGAGAAGAGACCTTTGACCTGTCCGGAAACCTCCCCCCCTCCGGAGAGGGCGCTGCTCTGCGCTGCGGGGGAAGGAATCGCGAAGGTGGCCTAGCCGCCATAAGCCCTGATGTAATCAGGGCGCGATCGCGTCGGAGAACGGTGCGCCGATCACGCTGGTGATCGCGCAAAAAGCACAGATCTGAGTAGTGCGTGAATAAAACATGCGTAGCAGTATAACCGCGCCCGCATGCACGCGAACCCGCGTGAGCGTGGGCGTATCGGCGCCCGCGTGAACGATCACCGCGCTTCCGCACGTATGAAGATCGCTGACACTTGCGCGTGAAAGATCGTGGGCGATAGCGTGGGAAACCATCCCATGCACGAAAGATCTCGGCGACAAAGATCGCCGGTGCTTGCGTGTGGGAAACCATCCCACGCGCGGAAGAAATAACGCCGACGATCTTCGGCGCCTACGCGTGTACAAAGATCGTCGGAGGCAGTGACCGGGACACCATTGGTGCCCGCGCGCGTACGATCTCCACTATGCAAGACGATCGTCGGCGATTCGCGCGAGCACGGACGATCTTCGGCGCTCACGCGTGTGCGAAGATTGTCGGCGCTCGCGCGCGGGAAACCTCGGTACCCGCGCGCGGACGATCTACGACGATCGCGCGCGGAATATCTACGACGATCGTGCGCGGACGATCTACGACGATCGGGCGCGGACGATCGGGCGCGGACGATCGGGCGCGGACGATCTACGACGATCGGGCGCGGACGATCTACGACGATCGGGCGCGGACGATCTACGACGATCGGGCGCGGACGATCTACGACGATCGGGCGCGGACGATCTACGACGATCGGGCGCGGACGATCTACGACGATCGGGCGCGGACGATCTACGACGATCGGGCGCGGACGATCTTCGGCACTTACGAGCACTAAGAAGATTGTCAGCGCTTGCGCGCCCAGCGCCAGATCCAAAGATAGCCGGCTAACGGCCGTCGCCGATCGCGTGCGAAAAACCGCGCGCGGACAGCCTCGAAGATCGCGCGCGGGAAACTAAACACGCGCGCGGGACGATCCTCGGCGCTTACGCGCGTTATGAAGATCGTCGGTGCTTGCGCTTCTAGCGCGTATCAGAAGATCGTCGGCTAACGATCTTCGATGATCGCGCGCGGAAAAACCGGGCGCAGAAGGGCCTCGAAGATTGCGCGCGGGAAACCATCCCGCTCGCGGGCGATCTTCAGTGCTTTATGCGTTAGCGCGTATCAGAAGATCGTCGGCTAACGATCCTAGACGATCGCGAGCGGCAAAACCGCGGAAGGGCCTTGAAGATCGCGCGCGGGAAGCCATCCCGCGCGCGGGCGATCTTCAGCGATTACGCGCGAGTGAAGATCGTAGGCCCCTGTGCAACAGGGTGCTTGGTTGAAGGATCGGCTAACTCGTAGATCAGGAACTGGGATGTGCCCCTAAAAGGGGAGGGCATCCTCTGAAGAGGACCAGGAGGCCTGCTTCAGTACCGACGATCAACTGAAGTACTGCTAAATACTCCGAGGAGTGGTCTCTGTAAGGTACCTTTCCCGCGAACGGGAGAGGTGTTCTTCGTTAAAGAGACTTAAGAGACACCGTAGGCTGAACCGCTGGTGAGCGCCTGTGCGCTATCTCAGGAACCCCAACGATGTGCGCAAATGAGCAGGGAACGTTGGTAGCAGCCTAACTGAATACTGGAATACGGTGTCTCTGAAGGCAGTCTCAGGAACAGCTGGAACAGCAGTCGAGCGCTAGCGAGCAAGGGAACGTTGGCACGCAGGGGATACCTGGCACTTGAGGGACTTACTCAAGGTGTGAGAAAGTCTCTCCTGCCCCGAAGGGAGGAGCCTGTTAGATAACGGGGGAGTGGGCGCCCAAGGCGCGTCAGCAGTCAGGAACGGATACAGCAGGCAGCAGGTACACTGAGGGACGAGAGACCAAAGGTCTAACGTAGCCTGAGTAGCGAGGCCCCGAGGGGATTACTGTAGTTGCAAGACCCTTCGGGTCAGCGCAACGAGAAATCGAAGTTTCTCCGTCACTAATCACCGAAGCGTAGAAGTGACTAAAGTTACGAGAGCCCGAGGGAACTGCGTAACTAAAGCTCCAAGACCCCGAAGGGTCAGGGAAAAAGAGAAACCGAAGTTTCCCTGTCACTAAACACCGAAGTGCAAGTGACTGAACAGCAAGCTGTTGTCAACAGGAACAATCCTTCGAAGAGGAGTCTCTATGAGTGGCCTCTCTCGCGAACGAGAGAGGTGAGCACTTCGTAGAAGAGACTGGTGATGGAGCCCCGAAAGGCCGGGAGATCAGCTGACGTAAACAGGAACAATCCTCCGAAGAGGAGTCTCTGTGAGTGTCCTCTCACGCGAACGGGAGGAGACACTTCGTATTAGAGACAAAAGGAGCAATCCTCCGAAGAGGAGCCCTTAGTGCGGCCTCCCTCGCGAATGAGAGAGGGCCAGACTGATCTTGCAGCTGCTCAGCCCCTTGAGCGTAGCTACAGAAGCGACCGCTCAGCCCCGAGAGCATAGTCGCTAGTACCATGGTCCAGCCTTGCAACTGCTCAGCCCCATGAGCAAGTCCCAAGGGCGGCCGCTCAGCCCCAAGAGCATAACCGCCTAAGGACCAGGGAAAAGTAAAAAGGAAAGTCAACTAACTAACCTGGAGGCGAACCTCCTTATCGTTCTAGGATGCACTGAAGAGCTGGCAGTAGTCACGGGGGAACTTCTAAGAGAAGGGAACGCCCCTGACGATGGCCTCGAGAGACAGCGGCGACAGCCGACTCCCCAGGCATAAACAGGACAGCTCTGCTTCGAAGGCACACAACAGGCACGAAGAAACAGCATCGTAAACTGGAAAATAAAAAAGAATAATCATTTAACAGAAATTCCCCCAGGTGAAACTCCGAAGAGAAAGCCCGAGGGAAAGAAAACATAAGAACGAAAGAAGGTATGCGGCCCCCTCCCCCCCGGCATGCCCGGGTGAGGGGGGGACGAAAAAGTTAACAAAAGCAGAATTATAACATTATAATTATGCAACTGACTTTGAATGTTCCAAGGATCACGGACCCCCGAAGGTCCATAAAGTTAGGGCACTCCGAGTGTTTGAGGAAGCGAACACAGTGCAAGTTTGTACTGTCTGTGTTAGTATTGGATTGGGGATTCGTCGGGGATGGAGACCCAGTTCCACCAGAAGGGGGAACCAGTTGCTCTTGGGCCAGTTGGGGGCTACTAGAGCCACTGGCCCTTTGAAAGTTCTGAGCTTGTCCAACACTTTCATCAACAGGTTGACGAGAGCTCAAAACCAAAGGAACAACCAAAACTCCCCGATCTCCTGATGGCCTATCGAGGAGGGCGGGGAATCCGGCTGCGGCGAGGTATGGAAGTGAGCATCTCGAATAAGGTAACGGCTGTTCTCGGCTCTGGTAAGGCAAGGAGTCAGGCGGTATCCCGGGGAGGGATGGAGGGAGGGGGGGGTCGGGCGTAAGGACGAGAGGACTCGGCCGTGAACCCGAACAGCTGACTCCCAAGTCTCGTAGAGACGGCAGGTATCCCCAGAGGGGATGGGGAGTATGGGGTGGCATACTCATGGTCAGGTAGTGGGAGGAGCCAGAGAGAAGCAGCAGGTGGAACACGAGGCGATCGCGTGAGGCCGAGAGAGGACAGGAGTACCAACCTGTCCGACCAGAATCGCGAGATACCAACAGAACGAATGATCATATCACGGAATAAAATGAAATATAACTAGGTTAAGGCATGCAAAATAAGCTGATAAAGTTATAATAACGTGAGAGAGAGGGACGCAAGAAAATGGGAGGAAAAAAAAAATAAACGCAAGGGCGAGCCCTCCAGCACGGGTAAGTACCGAGCTGGACAGGGGACCAACATGACACCAATTGGGTACGATGCCGAACAGTAAACTAAAATACGTTAAAAAACTGCCGATCGAGAGTCCCCCTCGAGAAAACAGGACTAAACTCTGAAAAATAACAGCGATTCCGTAATATCGCGAGAAAAGAGTAAACTAATCCTAAAATACCAGCATAAGGCGTCTTCACGATACTAGCCGAGAAGGAGGCTGCCATAACCTAATAAAAGCATGGGAGTAACCATAGCGATAACAATAACAGTAATAATAATCGCCAAAGCATCGGTAGTAGCGCAATAAGTTCAAAACGAATAACAATTAGTATGGGAGACCAATTGTAAATCGTTAAGAACGAGCCAAGAGGTAGCAAGAACCAAAATGGCCACCGCGTCGCGGGGCCGTAAACAATAGCGAAACATATAAACATGAATAACACTAAAAATAAAGGTAATGCTACCTCCAAAAGCTCAGAAATCATAAATCTGGTACTTAACTTTGATGAGGAAGCTTGAGAGTTCGACACCATGAACAGAAAAAGGCGCTAAAATCCCTAAAGCACAAGCGAAAAAATCACAGCAACAAAGCGAGTGAGATGCTAAATGAGGAGTGATGTCATTGGCGTGGGTGGACGTGTTGGTAGCGACGGTCAGTAGTGGACGAGGAGATATCTAATTGGTACGAGACCCCTGCTAGTGATTTTCACGCCCTTGTTATATTATACCGACACCTTTCAGGTGAGCGAGCTGGGTTCATACCTGGCATTCCTATGCAATTTTTTCTCTGGTAATATTCAGCAGTTATATACCTTAGAAATGAAGCTAAAGGAGCATTTCACTGGGCGGCACAGGTCTCTCGCCCAGAAATAGATTTTTCCTTCGTCAAAATCCCTTTATATTCATAAAAATAATTGAGACAAATAAAACGAAATAGCGACTCGGTCCTGAGAAGCTATCGTAGGCGTAGTACGGAGTAAGAGGTGAACGACCTCAAGAGAGGGGCCGGGCTCCACGAAGGCAATCATGGTAGCCTAGGAGTGAACGGCCGTGATCAAGAAGAGATTCGTGGTGGCCTGGCTAAGCCGGCGATCACTCTCGTAGATGTACACAAAACACACCGCACAACACCGAAAGCAAAGGAAACTTACTATTTTCTATACACAAAAATATATACAAACATCAATAATGTTTAAATATATTAAGTATAATAAAAGGTAAGTTAAAAAGACAAAACAATAATGCAGTGGTTTGAGGTCAGCTGTGCAGAGAACCCAGGATGCTGCTTTCTCCAAGGGAGGAGAGGATGAAGAAAAGAATAAGGGCCAGACAAACCTTTTCATTCATGCAGACTAAAACCAGGTAACAATGCCCTCAACCTTCTGCTACCTGTCCATTAAGGAGCCTGATGTTAGACCAGCTGTTGTGCAGCCACCACAGGGCCGGTAGAGAACGTATTGAGTCTCATGTGTGTCACGTCTTGCAGGTAGTGGGCTGTGAAGGTCGTCTGACGCCTCCACACCCCAGCTTGCAGGACCTGCATCACTGAATAGTTCTTTTTGAAAGCCAGGGACGTAGCTATGCCCCTGACATTATGTGCTCTGGGGCGACGTGACGGAGGAGGGTCAAAATTCAAGGCTAGGTGTATTACCTTGAGATGGTATTCCTGGTGACCCTCCTCTTCGTTTTCCCAGTGCTCACAAACAAGGCTTGCACTTGGGGACGAACTGCAGCTGTTCTTTTAAAATACAACCTCAGACTCCTTACTGGGCACAGTAGAAGATGGTCTGGGTCATCTGTTACAGAACGAAGACTCGAAACCTGGAAAGAGTCGAACCTAGGGTCCGGCACTCCCGGATCCTGAGTCTTGGCAACAAACTCAGGGACGAACCTGAACGTTACCTCCCCCCATCCCCTTGAATGGGCGATGTCGTATGAGAGACCATGGAGTTCGCTGACTCGTTTGGCCGAGGCCAAAGCTAGCAGGAACTCCGTCTTCCAAGTAAGGTGACGATATGAAGCCTGGCGTAATGGTTCGTAGGGAGGTCTCTTCAGGGACCTGAGAACTCGAACCACGTTCCATGGAGGGGGTCTCACTTCCGACTGAGGGCAAGTAAGCTCATAACTCCGTATGAGTAGAGAAAGTTCCAGTGAGGAAGAAATGTCCACTCCTTTGAGCCTGAAAGCTAGACTTAAGGCTGAGCGATAGCCTTTCACCGCCGAGACTGAAAGGCGCATTTCTTCCCGCAAATACACGAAGAACTCCGCTATTGCTGGAATAGTGGCATCGAGTGGAGAGATACCCCTTCCACGACACCCACCACAGAAGACTCGCCACTTCGCCTGGTAGACCCCTGCGGATGACCTGCGCAGGTGTCCAGACATCCTATTCGCAATTTGTTGCGAGAATCCTCTCTCAGTGAGGAGGTGCTGGATAGTCTCCAGGCGTGAAGTCGAAGCGAAGCTACGGCTTTGTAGAAGATGTTGGCGTGTGGTTGTTTGAGTAGCTCGTGACGTGGAGGGAGTTCTCTCGGGGGCTCCGTCAGGAGTTGCAGAAGGTCCGGATACCACTCTGCGTGATGCCATAGCGGAGCTATCAGGGTCATCGATAGATTAACCGATATTCTGGTCTTGTTGAGCACCCTCCTCATCAGACAGAACGGGGGAAAGGCGTAAATGTCGATGTTGTCCCACCGTTGTTGGAAGGCATCTTGCCAGAGAGCCTTGGGGTCCGGGATTGGGGAGCAGTACAGCGGGAGCTTGAAGTTCAGCGCTGTAGTGAACAGATCCACAGTCGGGGAACCCCACAAAGTCAGGACTTTGTTGGCTACTTGACGATCCAAAGACCATTCGGTACTCACTATCTGCGTCACTCTGCTTAGACTGTCGGCGAGCACATTCCTTTTGCCTGGAATGAAGCGAGCTGAAAGTGTGACCGAGTGGACTTCGGACCATCTCAGTATCTCTACTGCAAGATGGGATAGCTGTTCCGAGAAGGTACCTCCCTGCTTGTTGATATAAGCCACTACAGTGGTGTTGTCGCTCATCACCACCACAGAGTGGCCCGCCAGGACCTGATGGAACTTCTGAAGTGCCAGGGATACGGCCTTCATTTCTAGCAGGTTTATGTGGAGGTACCTTTCTGATTCTGACCACAGGCCTGAGGTCCTGTGGTTCAGAACGTGGGCCCCCCGCCCTATCTTTGATGCGTCCGAAAACAACATCAAATCCGGGGGAAGGACGAGAAGATCCACTCCCTTTCGTAAGTTCTCGTCTGCTAGCCACCACCGAAGGTCCGTCTGTTCCGCAGGACCCATAGGGATCAGAAAGTCCGGGGAATCGTGTCCTTGATTTCACCGAGACTTGAGTCGCCACTGGAGGGATCTCTTTCTGAGGCGACCATTGGGAACCAGACGGGCCAAGGAAGAGAGGTGGCCGAGGAGACGTAACCACGTTTGGGCTGGAAGTTCTTCTCGTTTGAGGAAGGGCCTTGCGAACTTCCTCAGCCTTGCTATCCTGTCGTCTGATGGGAAGGCTTTGTGGAGATTGGTGTCTATGACCATGCCTAGGTATACCAGTTTCTGAGAGGGCTGCAGAGAGGACTTCTCGAGATTTACCATGATCCCCAGATCCTGGCAAATTCCCAGAAGCCTGTCTTGGTGGCGAAGAAGGGTTGCCTCCGAGTCTGCTAGGATCAGCCAGTCGTCCAGGTAACGGAGGAGACGGATACCGATCCTGTGAGCCCACGATGAAATCAGGGTGAACACTTTGGTGAACACCTGAGGAGCTGTGGAGAGACCAAAGCACAGCACCTTGAACTGGTAGATCTTGTTGTCTGGGCAAAATCTTAGGTACTTCCTGGAGGACGGATGGACTGGGATCTGGAAGTACGCGTCCTTCAGGTCCAGTGTACACATGAAGTCTTGCAGTCTCACTGCAAGTCTGACCGTGTCTGCCGTCTCCATGCTGAACGAAGTCTGTATGACAAACCCGTTCAGGGTCGAGAGGTCGATGACCGGTCTCCAGCCTCCAGATGCCTTCTTTACAAGAAAGAGTAGACTGTAGAAGCCTGGGGACCCGTCTGCCACCTCTTGGAGAGCGTCCTTCTTCAACATGGTCTCGACTTCCGCCCGGAGGGCTTGCCCCCTTACCGATCCCAAGGTAAGGGAGCTCAATGACACTGGCCTTGCTGTCAGGGGAAGTAGAGAGGATGTGAACGGGACGCGATAACCCTGAGCGATCACGGAAATAGTCCAGGTATCTGCCCCGAGTTGCTGCCACCTTGTCGCGCAACTTTGTAGGCATACCCCCACTGGTGGACATGGAGGGGGACTGCCAATCCTAGCGTTTACAGCCTCGGCCGCTCCCACTGGGATTTTTACCCCTCCAGGAGGACTTCCTGCCCTTTCTGTCCTTGACGGGAAAGGGCTTAGACACATTTGGCTTCGCTGCTGTAGTCTTTTTCGTATTCTTAGCTGGACGGGGCTGTTGAGTTGCTGGAGGTTTGTAGGGCCTTGATGTTAGGGCCCTATGGAGGGAGAGTCTTGGTTGGACTTCCTCCACCTCTTAGCGGCTAGCTCCACGTCCTTAGGCTCGAACAGACTCTTACCGAGCACGGAAGAGTGTCTGAGCCTGCTAACGTTGGAACTGGGGACTTTCTGGTGGAACCTCTCGGCAACTGCGTCTCGACGTTTCAGGATCGTATTGGCCCACAAGCTTGAGACTTGGTGGGCCAGAAACGCAATGGTCCGCGTGCCAGAGAGTAAGAATGTCTCCAGTGCCTTCCTGGTGCTTTCTTTGGACAGGTCCTCAGACCGCACCAGGATGCCCAGAGACCCCAGCCAGATGTCAAGCCACGAAGTTGCCTGCATGGCACACTTCGCCACCTTCTCCTGGCTTAAGATCTCAGTGGCAGAATACGAAACCTGCCGGTTGGAAAGTCTCCCTAGAGGGACTCCCCCAGTGAGTTCTTCCACAGAATGGTGAGTGGGAAGACTCAAACAAGTCTCCTTTAAGATCTCGAAATACCTCCTCTGGTGGACTCGAGGAGGAGGGAGGATCTTATTACCGGCGCTGGATCTGTTGGAGGAGGCAAGCTCGGAGAGCTGGCCTTTGACCTTGTCTCTGGCACTTTTCCTCCCTTGTGACCAGGGCAAGGCTGCACTGGTCCTAGAGGGCTTCTGGGTGCCATAGACTTGGTCCAAGACTGTTTCCTTCCCCTCACGAGGAGGAATCTCAGGGTCTGGAAACCCGTTGAGATTTCTCATGAGGGTCAGAACTTGCCAGAACGCATGTTCTGACTCTTGATGCTCTCCTCCCGAAGGGCTAGCAGCAAAGTCTCCAGTCCCCAGTGGCTCTTCCTGGGGGGACACGTGGACATTCTCCGAAAGTCTAGCTGGTTCCTGTCTTATCCTTGCAGAAGACTTCGGCAAAGTCTTCAAGTCCTTCGGCTCCCTCCTGGGAGGGATACAGGACTCTAGCAACGATGGATGCAGGCTCTTCTCCAACCCGGCGTGAGGAGACTTCTCAGGGAGAGGCGGAGTTTCCCCCATTGGTGCGATGGGGGAACGGACCGGCTCGTCCGACTCCCCTGAGGATGAAAAATAATCATCCGCAGGGGAGGGAGAGAAAGTCGGGGGGAGGGGGGGGAGAAGGAGCCTTGCGCAAGGATTTCCGAGGAGACAGCTTAGCCCTTGGAGAAGTCACCACGGAGGGGACTCCTCTCTTCCTCTTCAGGGGAGACGAGATAGCCACTGCTTTGTGACCTAGTTCAGAGAACACAGGCTTAAAAGCCTGCATGAGAGCTCTGACTATAGTACCAAACCAGGGCTGTTGGCTGACAGTCGCACTGTCAGACACTCCCTCTGGAGGGAGTCGACAAACGAGGGTTCGCCTGAGCTGAAAGAGAGTCCTTAGACCTGTCCAGAAAAATCCCCTCCTCCGGCGAGCGGGCTGTTCTGCGTTTGCGAGGGGGGGAACGAGAAGATCTGTCTGCCTGAAGCCCCATGAAGTCGCGTGCGGGATCGCGCTGGCGATCGCAGCGTGAATCGCGCTGGTAGTCGCACGATGAGCCCTGCCCAGGATCGCTCGCGGCAGGATCCTGTGATACAGGAACTTCGCGCGTGCTCGCGCGCGGTCACGCGAGGGCGAGGGCGAGGGCGCGCATAGGTGACGGCGAGGGCGTGCGGCGCGCAGGAGCTGGAATGTTGAAGGCAGGATAGGAGCTGGAGCGTGAGCAACCTGCTGCTCGCGTGTGCGCGGGCGCGCACGAACTTGCTCATGAGTCTGTGCGGGCGAAATTATTGGGCGCGCGAGCGCCGGAGAAATATTCCTAGCGTGTGGGCGTGGAGCGCGTGTCAGGAAGCACGGGGCGAGGGCGCGATTGCGCAGCCTCGTGAGGGCGCAAAGGTGAGCAGGAACTGCAGGAGGGCGCTGGCGTGCAGGGGAGCATGTGTGCGCAGGAGAGCGCTGGCGCGCTATAACAGGAACTGCAGGAAGGCGTGCAGGAGATCATGGGCGCGCAGGGGGACCCTGGTGCGTATGAACAAGAGCAGGAGCGCGCACGCACACAAGGGAGTGCAGTGGCACTAGGTCAGGAACAGCAGCAAGACGGTGCACAGGGGCTGCCTGGCGCTTAAGGGACTGAGGCACAGTTTTGCGCTCAAGTCCCTTGACCCCCGAAGGGACCGGTGCCTGTACAATGGCAGGATCAACCTCCTTGAAGGGTGATGGCAGGACAGCAGGTCTGGAGGGTGACAGGTCAGGGGGTCCCGAAGGACGACCTTCCACCGAAGGAGATCGCGAACGATCTTTGGAGAGGTCTAAGGTGGTAGCTGGCAGGATCGGAGAACGATGAGTCTCCTCAGCAGAGGACTGCGGGGACGACGAGCCGAAAAGGCGCCTACTAACTCCCTTGTGAGGAGAAGGAAATCCTCTACGGCGAAGGGGAGGACGAGCCTTCCGCCTTATACGCCCTCTAGGGGCCGTGGGATCAGCAAGCTGACCTTCGTAAGGCCTCCGCAGAGGAGTCTGTAAGTGAACTCCCCCGGGGGGGAGAATCACCAGCAGGAGAGAACGTGGGACTAAGTTCCGCCTTTGAAAGATGTTCGGAGGGGGAATCAGAGCCTTCAGCTACCTCAGCAACAACAGGAGCAGTTTGATCCGACACACTGGAGGTCTCCGTTATAACAACGTCGACGATAGACAGAGGATCTACGTCTGTTATCGCCGGCGACTGTTTAACAGCTGCTCCCAGCTTGATCATAACAAACAGGGCTTCCTTGGAGGGCAAATCCCGAAGGCCCAAGGAAGACCAAAGCTGTAACAAATCACGATTAGGTACAGGGAAATCAATATCCTCCTCCGAGGGAGGAGGGGCAGCTACCTCGCCATGGGAGGCAACTACCTCTCCCATACCCCGGGATCGGTCAACAGAACAACGGTCTATGCTCCCCTTCGACGGTCTCTCAGAAGAGACCGATCGAGTAGGAGCTTCGGAGGAGGTTTGGGCTACAGAAGAAGAGGCCTTGGGATTTTCTCTCTTCAAAGAAGTCTTTAGAGGAGAAATATGACAAATTCGGAGATAATTTGTATTTTTCCTAACCATACAAACCTTAGCTATTTACATAGGGTACTGCTTTCGGTGTAGCTGAAATGGCGAGCCATTAGATTTTAAACGAGGGTTAACTACCCCTGCGCTAGTTAGCAGGGGTAGGGGAGGGGTAGCTAGCTACCCCTCCCCCCTCACACACTAGTGAACTGATTCACTTCGGTTAGAGGTAGGACTTGACTTGGGGGACAGGGCTGGCGGGCAAATATGTGTAAATAGCTAAGGTTTGTATGGTTAGGAAAAATACAAATTATCTCCGAATTTGTCATTTGTTCCGTAACCGAAATACAAACCACGCTATTTACATAGGGTGACTTACCCCTTAGGAAGGGTGGAAAGTCCCCAGCCATACTGGCTTTGGCTTTACCCAGGGACTCAGAATCCGAGTGAGTAGCACTTCGAGAAAAAGAGTCCCTGCACCTCGCAAGTTCCTTGCTCCGCAAGGAGTGTGCGGCCTACATAAGCTTGTGTGTGGAGGGAAGAAGCATGACTTGTCCTAGGCAGTCGACCTGAAGACCTTTAGATGGAATTCTGGAATAGGACTTTCCCAATACCACCTCGTCAGGGTATGGGGGACGCGACAGTATCATTTTAATACTAGGAACACAAGGAAGCATGGTTTACCTGCAGAGGTTTGAGGTCAGCTATGCAGAGAACCTAGGATGCTGCGCTCCCCAAGAGAGGGGAGGATGAAGAAAGAAGTAAGGGCCAGACATACCTCTTTCAATCATGCAGTCTGACACCGGGTAACAATGCCCCCAACCTTCTGCTACCTGTCCATTAAGAAGCCTGAGGTTAGACCAGCTGTTGTGTAGCCACCAAAGGCCGATAGAAAAACGTATCGAGGCTCCTGTGGGTCACGTCCTGCAGGTAGTGAGCTGTGAAGGTTGTCCGACACTTCCAGACTCCAGTTTGTAGCACCTGCGTCACAGAGTAGTCTTCTTAGAGACGTTGCGATGCCTCTGACATCGAGTGCTCTAAGGCTACATGACGGAGGAGGGTCTGGATTCAGGGCGAGATGGATGGTCCTAGAATCCCGGCTGCAAAGGTATTCCTGGTGACCCTCCTCTTCGTCCTTCCTGTGCTCCCCAACAGGGCTGCACGTGAGGACGAACTGCAGCTGTTCTTTAAGATAACACCACCAACTCCTTGCTGGGCATAGTAGGAGAAGGCCTGGGTCATCTATTACAGAACGGAGACTCGAAATTCTGAAGGCGTCGAACCGAAGGTTTGGGACTCCAAGATCTTGAGTCTAGAAACCGACTCAGGGACGAACCCGAACGTTACCTCTCCCTATCCTCTTGAATGGGCGAAGTCGTACGAGAGACCATGAAGTACGCTGATACGCTTGGCCGAAGCCAGAGCGAGCCGGAGCACCGTCTTCTAAGTCAGGTGCCTGTCCGATGACTAGCGTACTGGTTCACAGGGAGAAGCCTTAAGATCCCTAAGAACCCGAGCCATGTACCATGGAGGAGGTCTCACTTCCGACTGGGTGCAGGTAAGTTCGTAGCTTCGTATGAGCGAAGAAAGATCCAGCGAGGAGGAATTGTCTAACCTTAGAGCCTGAAGGCCAGGCTTGAGGCTGAGCGATAGGCTTTACCGCCGAGAGCAAAAGGCGCAATTCCTCCCACAGGTGGACAATAACTCCGCTAACGCTGGAATAGTGGCATCGAGGGGAGAGATACCTCTCCCACGACACCAACCAAAGAGGACTCTACACCTCGCCTGGTGGACCCCTGTGGATGACTTCGCAGGTGTCAAGACATCCGCTCCGCGACCTGTCGCGGAACGCCTCTCTCAGTGAGGAGATGCTGGATGGACTCCAGGCATGGAGCTGAAGCGGAGCTATGGCTTGTGGTAAATTAAGTGGTGTGGTTGCTATAGCTCTTGTCGTGGGAAAAACTCTCTCGGGAGTTCCATCAAGGGATGCAGAAGGTTCGAAAACCACTCTGCCTAATGCCGTAGCGGAGCTATCAGAGTCACCGACAGGATGACCGAAAGTCTGGTCTTGTTGAGCCCCCTTTCCCCACAGCCAACGGTGGCAAGGCGTAGACGTTGATGTTGTCCCACCGATGTGAGAAGACATCTCGGCAGGGTGCCTTGGGGTCCGGGGCTGGGGAGAAGTACAGCGACAGCTTGAAATTCAAGGTCGTCGCGAACAGGACCACAAGGTCCGAGCTTGCTGGCTACTGGGGGTTCCAAAGACCACTCGGTACTCTCTACCTCTACCTGCGATGCCCTGTTCCGACTGTCGGAGAGCACATTCCTTGTCCGGAATGAAGCGAGCCGATAGAAGTATTGAGCGGACTTTGGCTCATCTCAGTATCTCTACTGTAGGATGGGAGACTGTTATGAAAAAGTACCTCCCCGCTTGATGAAAAGCAACTTCCGTGGTGTTGTCGCTCACGGAGTGACTCGCCGGGGCCTGTTGGGACTGTTGATGGCCAGAATATGGCCTTCATCCCTAGCCAATTGATGTGGAGGTACCCTTCTAGCTCTGGCCATAGGCTTGAGATCCTTTGGTTCAGAACATGCCCCCCCCCCCTTTTTGATGCGTCCGAGGACAGCATCAAATGCGTAGGAGGGACGGGAAGATCCACTCTTTAGCAAAAGCTTCGTAGGTCAACCACCACTGCAGTATCCCTCGTTCGGCAGGTCCCATAGGACCAGAATGTCTGGGGAATCGTGGTCTTGATTCCACCGGGACTTGAGTCGCCAAAGCAGGAGACTCATTCCGAGGCGAGTGTTAGGGACTAGAGGGGTCAAGGAGGAAGGTGACCTAGGAGGCGTAACCAGAAAAGGGCTGGAGACTCTCCTTGCCTGAGGAAAGGTTCTCCTACTCTCCTCCGCCTTGCTATCCTGTCATCTGAAGGGAAGGCTTAACGGAGATTGGAGACTAAAATTAAGCCTAGATATACCAGTTGTTGCGATGGAAACAGAGAAAACTTCTCGAGATTACCATGATCCTTAGATCTTGGCAAAGTCCCAGAGGCTTGTTTCGGCGTCAAAGAAGGGTCGATACCGAAACCGCCTGGGTAACCAGTCATCCAGAAAGCGAAGGAGGCGGATGCCGCTCTTGTGTGGACATGAGGGTTCGGGATGAACTTCCTGGTGAATGCTTGCGGAGCTGAGGAAAGATCGAAGCACCGCACCTTGAACTGGTATATCTGTTGCCTAGGCTGAATTCCAAGTACTTCCTGTAAAGATGGATGGACTGGGATCTGGAAGTACCTGTCTCTCGGATCCAGTATGCACGTGAAGTCTTGTGGTTTCCCTACAAGTCTGATCGAAACTGTTGTATCATACTGACCGAAGTTTGTACGACAAACTTGTTTAGGGCTAAGAGGACGATGGCGGGTCGCCAGCCTTCAGGCGCTTCTTCAAGAAAGTCGTTTGAAGAACCTTGGGAGGAGCCACCAAGAACCTTGGGAGGAGCCACCAAGAACCTTGGAGAGCATCCTTCTAGAGCATGGTCTCGCCCTCTGTCCGAGGGGCTAGCCCCTTTGCCAATCTCATGGCATAGGGGCTCAGCGACACCGGATTCGCTGACAGGGGAGTAAGAGATGCTATGAAACGGGACACGAGACCCCTGGCTGATCATGGAGATCGTTCAGGAATCGGCCCCGAGTTGCTGCCACTTGAAGGCGCAAATCCAGGCATCCCCCCACTGGGGGATGCAGGTAGGGGTTGCCAATCCTAGCATTTGCGGCCTAGGCCGCCCCCTGTAAGATTATTGCTCTCCCAGAAGGGCTCCTCGCCCTTCGTCCCCGACGGGAGGGGGGAGGCTGCATTGACACCTTGTCTAGCTGCCCGTGCCGGTTCTGATGTCCTAGGCTGAACGAGGCTGTAGAAGTTGAGGCGCTGGAGGCTTGTAGGGACTGGAAATAAGTGTCTTGGAGGAGCGAATCGGGATACGATTCTCCCCACCTCTCAGTTGCTCGTTCCTTGTCCTTGGACTGAAACAAGCCCCTTCCAAGGATGGAAGAGAGAGTCTGGGTTGCCGAAATCCACGGTAGGGCCCAACGAGAGAAAGCCTCTCGGTCACTGCATCTCAATGCTTCAACATCGAGTTTGCCCCCAAGTTCGACACTTGGTGTCGGGAAACGAAAGGTGCATGTGTCCGAGAGGAGGAAAGTTCCATAATCTTCCCGGAGCTACCTTGTATAAAACCTCGGGTCGCGACCGGATGGCCCGAGACTCAAGCTCGACGATCAGCCACAAGGTGGCCTGCCTGGCACCCTTTGCGGCTTCCTCCTGGTTCAAGATTCCCGAAGATGGAAATGTCACCTGCCCGGCGGAGAGTTTCTCGAGGGAAAAACCACGGAAGGTCTGTTGCACGGACTGGTGGAGAGGAAGAGCTAAATCAGGCTACCCCATGATCTCAAAGTATTCCCACTGTTGACGACTGACAGAGGCAGTGTCAGCAGCCACCGTTGGAGGGAAGGGAATAGGGCGATCCTGAGGAGAGGGATGATGGGGCCTGCCTGAAGAGGGAGAAGAATGTTACCCAGACTCTTCTGAAGATTCTTCATGGTTTATACATGTCATTCTCTGCGCTTACGAGGTGAAGATCGTGACTATGATGATCTGAAAGTACGCGCTCCAGAAACACTCGCCAGGTTGCCCGTGTTGCGAAAAACCGACGGGAATCGTGGTCGAAATCGCCCTTGGCGCTCGCGCGATGGCACAATTGTTGGTTCGCGCGCGGGCGAACATGTGTGCGCATGCGCGTGAGGACGCGTGGGCACGTGGGTGCGCGGGCGCGTGGGCGCGGTCAGAAGACCAAAAAACGCGTAAGTGAGCGATAGCGCGTTGGCGCGATTGGCGAGCGATGGTTCATTGCGGGAGATGGCGCGTCGGCGAGCGATGGCGCATTGGCGAGCGATGGCGCGTTGGCGAGCGATGGCGCGTTGCCGAGCGATGGTGCGTAGCGACCGATCGCGTACAGAAGAGCCAACGCGTGGCCGCGTACGGCGATCTGAAGCGTGGGCGCATTGGCGCGTTAAAAGCGCTAGCGGGCAGGCGAAGAATTGCGCGCGATCGCTAGGAGATCGCCGGCGCATAGGAGATCGATGAAGCGCGGTTGCACGGCCAGAAGATATCAGCGAGGGGAAGAACCAGATGGTGAGGTTGCGAATAATAGCGAACGCTCGTGGGCGAGAACAGAAGACTTCTCGTGGACGCGTGGGTGCTCAGAGATTCGGACAAATCAAGAGCACAGAAGATCGTCGGCGAGGAGGTGAAGGAATCAAGACTTTCGCCTCCACCCACATCTGGAAGCTCGTGGAGAACGCTGGTGCGCCTTGCGCACATCAGGAAAAGGGCGAGCAGATGTGCGCTGGCGAGCAGGCGAACGAGGGTGTAAAAGAAGGAACAATCTCCTTGCCTGTACCTAGATCCAAAGATCGTAGGTGAGAGGGCGAACGTTGGCGCGCATTGCGCACATTAGAAAAGGGAGCACAGATGTGTGCTGGCGCGCAGGTGATCGTGGGCGTACAGGAGACCGTTGGCGCCCAAGGCGAGTAGCAGGAAAGGGCGTCCAGAAGTGCGCTGGCGAGCTGAAGAGGGCTGGCGCACAGAAGGACTTCGAGGCACAGCAGAGCGCCGGCGCGCAGGTGAATGTTGGCGCGCAGGTGAGCGCTGGCGATCAGGAGATCTACGGCGAGACTCAGCTACAGGAGATCGCAGGAGAGAAGTCTGAAACACAGCAGGAGAGCGCGCGAGCGCGCAGGAAAACGGGGGCGCGCAGGTAATACCTGGCACTTAAGGGACTTACCCAAAATGTGGAGTAAGCCCTTAGCCCCGAAGGGACCGGTGCTCGTAGGAAACGAAGTACGTAGGCGCCCACAGCGCATCTGCGTCCAGGAGAAGGTCTGGCAGGAGGATCCTCTGTGGGGAGGGTGAAGATGAAGACGACCACAGGCAGGAGCACCATCATCCGACCTCCGAAGAGGAGTCTCTATAGTGAACTCCCCCAAGGGGGAGAAGCACTCGCAGGAGAGACCGTGGCATCAGCTGCCCCCGAAGGGGACTGAGCCCTCAGCAACAACAGCAACAACGGCAGAAGGAGACCTCCGAAGAGGAGTCTCTGTGGTGAACTTCCCCCCCGGGGAAGAAACACTCGCAGGAGAGACCGTAGGGCTCAGCTGTTCCCCGAAGGGGACTGAGCCTTCAGCAACAACAGCAGAAGGAGTCCTCCGAAGAGGAGTCTCTATGAGTGTCCTCTCTCGCGAACGAGAGAGGAAAACTTCGTAGAAGAGACTGAAGATGGAGCCCAAGGGCCGAAGGGTCAGCCAGTGACCTAGGAGCCAACCTCCGAAGAGGCGCTCCTGCAGCTGCTCAGCCCCTTGAGCGTAGCTGCAGGTGAGACCGCTCAGCACCAAGATAGTCGCACAAAAACTATGGTCCGAGAAGTAATCGCTCAGCCCCTTGAGCAAGGTTACAACCAGGAACATATTATAATTATTAAAGGTAAGAGAAGTTTCCCCCGAAAGAGAAAGAAACTCAAACCTGGGCAGGTAACCTCCCTGGGAAGGGAAGTTACCTACCCAAGGAGGCGAACCTCCTGAGAGTTCTAACATGAACTGAAGAGCTGTCGGGTGCCTCGGGAGAACTACCAGGAGAAGGAGACACGCCCCTGACGAAGTCCTATAGAGGAGGCAGCAACAGCCGACTCCCCGAGTCCCAACAAGACAGCTCTGCTTCGTTGTCACATTAGGCAAACGGAAAAGAGATAGTTAACTGTGAAAATAAAAAGTAATTAGTTAACATTCATTCCCCCGGGAAGACTCCGAAGAGGAAACCCGAGGGAAAAGAACACAAGAATTACATAGCCTAACAGGCAAGAGCCCTAAACCCCACCTACACTCACGGGAAGGGGGAAGGGCGAGAACTGTAACAAAAACAGAATTATAAGTTATAATTATGCAATTCATTAAAGAATGTTCACTAAAAGTAAGAACGAAACACCACGAAGGGAAACGTTCTAAAAAGCTGAAAAGTTAACAAATACAATTAGCTTTAATAATAAAAAAGTAATTGAGATAACAAGTACTGTGTAGCAACTCCACCCGAAAGGAGAACTACCAGGAGAAGGAGACACGCCCCTGACGAAGTCCTATAGAGGAGGCAGCAACAGCCGACTCCCCGAGTCCCAACAAGACAGCTCTGCTTCGTTGTCACATTAGGCAAACGGAAAACAGATAGTTAACTGTGAAAATAAAAAGTAATTAGTTAACATTCATTCCCCCGGGAAGACTCAGAAGAGGAAACCCGAGGGAAAAGAACACAAGAATTACATAACAGGCAAGAGCCCTCAACCCCACCTACACTCACGGGAAGGGGGAAGGGCGAGAACTGTAACAAAAACAGAATTATAACAGTTATAATTATGCAATTCATTAAAGAATGTTCACTAAAAGTAAGAACGAAACACCCCGAAGGGAAACATTCTAAAAAGCTGAAAAGTTAACAAATACAATTAGCTTTAATAATAAAAAAATAATTGAGATAACAAGTACTGTGTAGCAACTCCACCCGAAAGGAGGAGCTATCGTAGAAAAGTAGTAATAGATGAACGACCTCCAGAGAGAGAGAGAGACCGTAGTCAACACTCTCGCAATCCTACGCTGAACCCACCTTCCCCGTAGGAAAGGAGAACAGAATAATAAGTCCAGCGATGACGACTCCCCACGGCGCCCGTGGAAGGAATCGACCGAAGGACCAAAGATGAGATCGCGGCCCATGAAAATACATCGTAGTGGCCTAACTGCCGGCAGCCACACGGTGATATCGTACACACACACACACAGTACGAACTCTGAAAAGGAAACTTACTGATTTCTATTCTCAAATATATACATGAACATAAAAATATGTTTACATATATACATGAGTAAAGAAAGTAAGTAATTAAGTAAAGACAAAACAATAAATGGCTGCCATGCGAGGACGGGAACAGAGACATCCGTTCATCGTCCGAGCCATAAGCGAAGTGAATCAGTTCACCAGTGTGTGAGGGGGGAGGGGTAGCTAGCTACCCCTCCCCTACCCCTGCTAACTAGCACAGGGGTAGTTAACCCTCGTTTAAAATCTAATGGCTCGCCATTTCAGCTACGCTGAAAGCAATACCCTATGTAAATAGCTTGGTTTGTATTTCGGTTACAGAACAAATCCCTTTTGGACTTCTTCCGACGCCGGGCAAACCTCTCCCACTGGGAGGTAGACCACTCCCTACACTCACCGCATACATTACCCTTTTCACACCATTGGCCCCTACAATGAGGACACAAGGTGTGAGGATCTGTGTCTACCGCCGACAGAAAGGTCCCACAAGGGCGGTCAGGTAAACCAGGACACGTACACATGATGATAGAGGCCAACTTCACACACTCTGAGAAAGAAAAAGCAAAACAGATTAATGGGAGTCAAAGAGAGGGTGAGAGCAGACACGTCTGTTCTTCACCCGAGCCAAAAGTAAAGTGAATTATTCACCGGTGTGTGTGTGTGTGGGGGGGGGGGGGGGGGGTAGCAAGCTACCCCTCCCTACCCCCCCCCCCCCCCGCTAACTAGCGGTGGGGTAGTAAACCCTCGTTAAAGCTCTAATGGCTCGTCATTCAGCTCCGCCGAAGTAATAACCCATATCAAATAGCGTGGTTTGTATTTCAGTTACGGAACAACTAAGGCTTTTCCATCTTTCAGTTCAAGGATGCCAGGGATTGCTGTAGCTTTCCTTGACAGACCTGGGGTTATGATGTTGCCATCATAATACATTTCCGGCCAACAGTTGGTCGAACAAGCAGGGCACCTAAAAGAGGTGTCAAGTCCCTTAGGAAAGTTTACAGTGACCGGAACAAGTACTTGCTCAATACTGGCAATCCTGATTGAATCAGCTGTGTGGACCTCAAGTGCTTAAAGCACTGGCTGACAACAGGCTCCATGTATTGGGACAATACTCCCAAAGAGGCTCTTGGGGAGTACTGCCAATGCTCAGCCGATTTCTGGATCCGTCAACTATCACCCCATTTGCTCTCAAGAACTGGTAACCAAGCACTACATGCTCAGCCATAGTCTCTGAAGGCACTACAAGGAACTCACTCGGGGCGAATGTCATTCCATGCAGTATAGGGGTCAACCGTAGAGTGCCTAAGGTCTTAGGTCCTGTTTGCCCTAAACCCTTCAGATCAATGGTGTTGGGTACCATCTGCAGCTGGTAATCCTGTATTACTCTCGATGACAGGAGGTTGACCTCAGCTCCGGAGTCAATGAGAGCATCCAACGCTCCCGATGGAAAATCAGACATGGTCACTGGGACAACCATGAGTGGTACAGGAGCCAACTGCGTCAGGTTAACCCTGCGAAGGGTTTTCAAATACAGCCTCAGTTCCTGCTTCCTCCCTGGAGGAGTCAGGTGGAGAAACCCTGGACAGTGTCGAGGACAGGTTATCACAGGCCAATCCTGAAAGAGCCATTGGTGGTGTAATGACCTTTCCAGGTTGAGGGGTAACCTTGGAAATAGAGATTTTCGAGGCTGCCACTGGAATACTAGGAGCACGCACCCTAGCACTCACACCCTCCTTCAATGTAGCCCCATCTTCTACATTGAAGGCCAGGTGTTTAAAGGCCTATGATACTCCTCAGTTCTTGACTTCCTGGGCTTTACTCTCTTGCTCTTGCTCTTCTTCTTCTCCACAGTCCGAGAAGAAGCACTGGACTCGCTCCCACTTTGGCTCTCCCGGCTACTGGTTGATCCAGAATAGGACGACGAGGTCGGAGTAGCACTCACCGGTACTGCTCTTCACCTTGAAGGAGTTGACAGAGATGGTCTCCCTCCCAGGGCTGCGGGCATTAGCTGTCTTCTGGACATGTGATCTGCTTATAGGCGGCACCTGTCGTCCACACTGTGCGACATGATAGTTGGACGAACCACAGCGTAGGCACAGGTTGAGGCATCTGCGCCCCTCGTCCATAAGGTGCCCTGATTTCTGGCACCATGCGCCGTACCTTCTCTGGAATTGAGGAGACCTATCCGGGGTGCGCGACGGTGGCAGGCGCACTTCCACAGGTGCAGGTTTGGGGACAAGTCGAGGAGGAGTGCGTGAATACGCTCTGTCAGGTCCAGGCGAACGACTGGTGGCAGCCATGGCAACCCTGTCGGCATACGAGCAGTGCCTTGACTGCTCCACACGACTGATGGCCAAATCCTCTGCCTTCTGGCTTCGCTGACGGGATGCCTCATCAAGAACATTCAACAGGTGTAGAACATCCTGCCATGTGGCCTGATGGTCAGGAGACATTAATGGTGGCCAGAGACTGTTCCAGCCAACTCGCAGCTCTGCTCGGAACAGTTTTGAGGAGCTTCCGCCTAAGCTCCCTCCGGTCCAAACTACGGCGAGGATAGGCCGACCTGTACAGGAAGCCCAACCGCACGGCGTAAATCTTCAGCAGTTCGCCCTCGCCACAGGTGGCAGTGCTAACCTGGGCCTTCCAACCCACATCACACCTCCCTCGGGCTTCTCGGCACCAGTCGAGGAGGCGTTCCTTCATGTCAGGGTATGAGATCTCGGGACCACCTATGGCCGAGAACGCCTCCTTTATTTCCCCCTTTAGGAATCTTTCTAGCTCAACGGTCCACCGGCCAGAGCTTCCTGCGGTATATTTACTCACACCGTAGGCCTCAAAATCCCTCAGAATCGAGCAAAACTCTTCCTAGCTGGAAGATTCCAGGCTTGGGGTTCTTCCTGGAGTCAAGGACCTTGAGAAGACCAGACAGACTGCATTCTGTCAGGAGGGACTGGACCTGGTCGGTGGAGACATCAGATAAGCTAACACTGGAGCAAGAGACGAGAGTGTCACTACCAGAATCTTCACTAGTAGAATCCTGTGATGTCGTCGTCATTTCGGGTATGGCTGGTCTGGTGGTGTCCTTGGCCTGGCGCCTGTGCTTTGGGATGGCTCCTGTCTTGGCTAGGACTGCCTCAGCCATAGCTGCTGGAGCCTTTTCTGGCCTACTAGCTTCGGCCGGATTGACCAAGAACTGTTCCCCTAGTCCACCGACTGCAGTCTCTGGCAGACTAACGGGGTTAGTGGCTGGAACAGGCAAGGAAGCAAGTAGTCCACCCCAAGCAGGAGACTCCCAGAGGCCTGGTACAGGCGGGAGGAACAATGAGAACCCCGGAGAGGGATGGAGACCTCCAATCACTGGCCCCTCTCTAGTTACCGGAATGGCTATACCATTGACAATTGGCCAAGCTGGGGAAGTAGGAGCACTGGTGTCACTGTGGTTGTGACCCCAGTGGCAAAGTGGCACGTTGGTGACAGCTCAACGCTCTTCAGTCCCACCTCTTGAAGTGTCAGGGACTTGACCTGAGTTGCCAGGTCACTGACAATCTTGACAAAACTCTCCATATCCCAGCTCAGGCTCTTCCTAGCCTTTTGGCGTTTACTCGATGACGATGCCATGTCTAAAGGTTTGTGTTTCCCGGGTCTGGGCACCAAAAATTATGTATTGGTTTGCGGACTGTGGCCAGAGGTAGCACCCAAACTGCCTAGTGTTTGAATGCCAACAATAACCCAACATTCACTGCACAAAAAATATACAACGGTGGAATACCCAAAAATCTGGGTAAAAGGTAAATAATCATGGATGAACTGGGCACTGGGCACCACCCCTTGATTTTATACTTTGCAAGGGGACCCAACAAGAACCTTATTTCCCCCTTATCTTCCCTTGCCCTGAGCTTGCTGAATAAATGCGTAATATGACCGCTGATTCATTTCTGTGAAGTTAGCAGAATTTATGAATAGCTCTATCTTCTTTAGGTAAGACGGCTTCAAGCTTAAGTAAAATGTCAGAACATTAGGTGAAAGGGAACAATTGTCTAGACTGGTAACAGGACACAGTGTGGGAGGAAAAAATAAGATAAATGACTTATTATAAACAGATTTAATAAAAAGAACACAACTGTTTAGATTGACATTAAAATTTTTTGTCAAATTCAAATAAGCAATTAAAGGAAAAGTTAGTATCCCTTTACACTCCAGCCTCGAAATAACAAGATAAAAAAGATTTGAATAACAAAAAACAAGAACTATTCACATGCTGGAAACACTTATGGGTTCCAGATGCAAGTATAAACAAAGGCACACCTTAGCCGGGTATCTGTTTGGGATACAAGTAGCTTGCCTTACGATCAAAGGGATTATAAAACAAGGTTGCAATTTATGCAACAAAACTAGAATCTCCAGGCAAACTTGCTTTTAACAGTCTTCACCAGGCTGACTAGCAACATAATCAGGTGCAGGATCATGCAATATTATTCCAGAGAAAATTCCAGGCTTACGACAGAAAAACTTCAAGCTTAAAGGAGAACCCCGCAACCCTGTGGTTCATTATCTGCATGAACAGTCAGCCGGGTTTGTACACTGACAACACTTAAAAGTTTGGCTGCTGCTGAAAACTTTTCTATGCCACTTTATGTTCACTTGTTTCTGGGGACAATTACGTGAAACACTACCCATGGACACTGTGTAAATATATGAAAAAGAAAAACAATTACACTATGATGGTACAACATCGGTCAGTGATAGGAATAATCTAGTTTCATTTGCTCCTAAATTGGAAGAAGTTATACCAAAACTGGTTTTGAGTAACTTGTCTTTTGACAACTTCATCTTGCCTACATTCCTATTTTTCTACCTCTACTTGTCTCCCTACTGGGTGTAAGGTCTTGCTGTCAATACCTGTTAAAAGAAACAACAGATTAAGGCACTTCTTTGGGGGGGGGCACTTGAGGGCTATAAAAAATATGCAACAAAGTGTTTTTCATACGATACAAACCATAAAGCTTTCTTTGAAACAAACCATCATTTAATGCAGCATCTGAGAACAGCATCAAATCCGGGGGGAGGACGAGATGATTCAATCCCTTTCGTAGATTCTCATCTACCACCCACCACTCGAGATCTGTCTGTTGCGCTGATCCCATGGGGATCCGGATGTCCGGGGAATCAAGAGTCTGATTCCACTGGGACTTGAGTCGCCACTGGAGAGATCTCATCCTGAGGCAGCCATTGAGAACTAGACAGGCCGGTGATGAAAGGTGATTGAGGAGACGTAACTACGTCTAGGCTGGAAGTTCTTCTCGTCTGAGAAAGGGTCTTGTGACCTTCCTCAGCCTTGCTATTCTGTCGTCTGATGGGAAGGCTTTGTGGAGATTGGTGTGTATCATCATGCCTAGGTATACCAGTCTCTACGTAGGAAGCAGGGAGGGCTTCGAGATTTACCATGATCCCCAGATCTTGGCAAACCCTCAGAAGTTTTTCTTGATGTTGAAGAAGGGTTGACACCGAGTCTGCTAGGATTAGCCAGTCGTCTAGATAACGAAGGAGATGGATGCCAATCCTGTGTGCCCAAGATGACACTAGGGTGAACACTCAGGTGAAAACTTAAGGTGCTGTGGAAAGACCAAAGCACAGCACCTTGAACTGGTATTTTCTGTTGTCTAGGCTGAATCTCAAGTACTTCCTTGAGGATGGATGGACTGGGATCTTGAAGTACGCGTCCTTTAGGTCCAGTGAACACATGAAGTCCTGTGGTCTTACCGCTAGTCTGACCGTGTCTGCCGTCTCCATACTGAACGGAGTTTGCTTGACAAACTTGTTCAGAGCTGAGAGGTGGATGACTGGTCTCCAGCCTCCAGACGCCTTTCTTACAAGAAAGAGTCGACTGAAGAAGCCTGGGGACCCGTCGAGGACCTCCTGGAGAGCACCCTTCTTCAACAAGGTCTGGACTTCTGCCCGAAGGGCCGGCCCCTTTGCTGATCCCATGGCAAAGGAATCTATCGACTCTGGATTCCTGGTCAGGGGAGGGAGAGATGTTATGAACGGGACGCGATACCCTGGACGAATCACGAAGATTGTCCAGGGTTCGGCCCCGAGTTGCTTCCACCTGTCCGAGCAACTTTGCAGGCATACCCTCACTGGTGGAGAAGCAGGGGGAGTGCCTATCCTAGCGTTTGCAGCCTCGGCTGCTCCCTCTAGGATTCTTCCCTCCCCTAGACTTAGTGCCTTTCCTGTCCTTGGCAGGAAAGGGCTTTTTAGATACCATTATCTTTGCTGCCGATTTGGTCGTGGTGGTCTTGGTTGCACGGGGCTGCCGAGGAGCTGGTGGTTTATAGGGCTTGGATGTCAAAGCTCTATGGAGGAGGGAGTCCTGATGGGACTTCCTCCATCTCTAAGCAGCATGTTCCACATCCTTAGGCTCAAAAAGGTGGGCTCCCTCTAGAGAGGAATGTCTGAGCCTAGCTATCTCGACGTTGGGGACTTGTTGGTAGAATCTTTCAGACACTGCGTCTCGACGTTTCAAGATGGTATTCGCCCACAAGTTCGAAACTTGGTGGGCGAGAAACTCGATCGTGCGAGTGCCCGAGAGAAGGAAAGTCTCCATTGCCTTCCTGGTACGTTCCTTGGAGAAATCCTCAGTTCGGACCATGATTCCCAAGGTCCCTAACCAGAATCAAGCCAGAAAGTAGCCTGCATAGCATACTTCATGACCTTTTCCTGATTAAGGATCTCAGCCGCCAAGAAAGAGACCTGCCGGCTGGAGTGTCTCTCTAGAGAGATTCCCTTAGTGAGCTCTTCCAAAGAATGGTGGAGAGGAAGAGCTGGACTAGGCTCCTCCAGGATCTCAAAGTACCCCCTCTGCTGGACACAAGGAGGTGGGAGAAGCTTGTTGGTTGAGCCAGAACGTTGGGAGGAGGCATACTCTGAGAGCTGTAGGGCGATCTTAGCCCTGGCACCCTTCAACCCTTGAGACCAAGGCAAGGCTGCACTGGTTTTTGAGGGCTTCTGGGTGCCAAAGACACAGTCTAAGACTGTGTCCTTGTCCTCACGAGGGGGATCTCTGGGTCGGTAAACCCGTTGAGCACTCTTATAAGAGTCAGGACCTGTCAGAATGCATGTTCTGACTTTTTGCTCTCCTTCCGACGTCTGACTTGCAGCGAAATCTCCATCTTCCAACCCCGAGAGCTCTTCCCGGGGTGGGTCGCGGACATCTCTCGAGTGGCTGGCTGTCTCTGTCTTGGTAGTCCTCGTGGAGGGCTTTGGCAAAGTCTTGGAGTCTTTAGGTTCCTTCCAAGGAAGGAGGTACGACTCCAACATCAAAGGCCTGGATGTCGTGTCCTTCCTGATCTCTGATAGGGAACTCTCTGCGTGAGGGGAGGCTTCTTCTGACGGTGGAATGGAGGAGGTCCATTCCCCGACGCGACTCCCTTAGCAAAGGTGAGGTGGGAGAGTATCCCGCAAAAGATACAGGCGAGACTAGCCTTGATGGCCTGACTGGAGTCAGTTTTACCCTCGAAGAAATGACCATGTCAGGGGGGTGGAAGAAGCCATGGTTCTGTGTCGAGAGTCTGAAGCTATAGGCTGCTCCAATGTGCGGCCAGACAGGGCAGGATTGAAGGCCTGTGCTACAACTCTGACTAAGGCACTGAACAATGGCTGCTGACTGACCGGTACACTGTCAGACAGATCCCTTGAAGAGAAAGGGACCAAAGGTTCCCTGAAAGGGGTTCCCTTTAAAGGTGGTTCCGCATTAGAAGAAGGCAGTTTGGGGATCCTGAACCCCTCTGCAGAAGCCTGTTCCCCTTTTCCCGATGGGCATGCTGAAAGGCGTTTGCGGGGAGGAGAGTGAGGCGATAGTGACCTAACTGAGTGCTGTTCCTTTACTCGTGTTGGTAGGCGCTGGCGTGCGGGGAATTGCTGGGGCGTGGGGGATTGCTGGCGCACAGGCGCGGGCGAGAGCTGGCACGCAGGTGAGAGTTGACGCGCAGGTGAGAGCTCGCTGGCGCGTGGGCGAGAGCTGGCTGGCGTGTGAGCGAGAGCTGGCTGGCGCGAACGAGTGGTGGCACGTGGGCGAGAGCTGGTGCGCCGGCCGGCGAGTGTTGGCGCGCACGCGAGGGCAAATGTTGGCACGCGCACGTAGGCGAGTGTCGGGTGCGCGCGGGAGACGCTGGAGCGCAGGAAAGTGCTAGTGTGTAGGAAAGCATTGGTGCGTAGGAGCATGTTGCAGCTGCCGTCTATGAGGGCGAGCAGATGAAGGGGCGTGCTGAAGCATTGTAGAGCGCTGACGGGCTGCTGGCGAGCGCTGGTGCACTGCAGAAAGCTGGCGAGCTGAAGGGCGATGGCGCGCAGCTGC
This sequence comes from Palaemon carinicauda, assembly GCF_036898095.1. Lineage (NCBI taxonomy): Eukaryota > Metazoa > Arthropoda > Malacostraca > Decapoda > Palaemonidae > Palaemon > Palaemon carinicauda. The sequence goes on from NC_090747.1 coordinate 67,875,151, forward strand.
GCACTTCGGAAGGGCCTTAAGAGGCTTTGCCGGGAACAGGAACAGTGATGGAAGGCTGGCAGGTCTGTCAGATGGTTGATCAGGAACCAGGATGTGCCCTTTGGAAGGGCGAGCATCCACCGATGGAGATCGTGAACGATTTGCAGAGAGGTCCAGGACCGAAGTCAGAGGACTAGTAGCAGGTCCAGGCACGGTCGAAGGTCGAGGGCTAGAAGATGACTGCAGCGGAGGCTCCTCTGCAGGTGAAGGCTGCGACGACGAAGCAGAAGAGCCGAAGAGGCGCCTTTTCACCAATGGTGGAGGGCGAGCTTTTCGACAAAGACGCCCTCTAGGGGCCGTTGGATCAGCCAGCTGACCGTACGCCGCAGCAGTCCTCCGAAGAAGAGTCTCTATGAGTGAACTCCCCAGAGGGAGAGAAACACTCGCAGGAGAGACAGACGGAATTAGTTTCCCCCTCGAAGGATTCCTTCCTTAGATTCCTTCCTGGGATGGATGTAGGACTCCAACATTGACGAGGGTGGCATGTTCCTTTCAATCCCCGACTGAGTAGACCCCCCGGCGCGAGGAGAGGTTTCCCCCATTGGTCTGATGGGGGAAAGTCTCTCTTCGCGTGATTCCCTTGGGGATGGGAAATCTTCGTCCGAAAGGGAATGAGAGGCAGTCTGAGGAAAAGGAGAAGCCTGCCTCGAAGGTCTGCGTGGAGTCAGTTTCGCCTTTGGGAAGTAACCACGTCTGGAACTCCTCTTTTTTTCTTCAAAGGGGTAGAAGAAGCCATGGTTCTGTGTCCCAATTCAGAGAAGACAGGCTTGAAAGCCTGCGTTACGGCTCTGATCAGTGCACCGAACCAGGGCTGTTGGCTGACAGACGCGCTGTCAGACATACCCTTTGATGGGACAGGGATTGAAGGATCCCTTGGAGGAGTCACCATCATTGGTGAGTTCGCCTGTGGTGGCTTTGGGATCCTGGACCCCTCTGGATGTTTCCCTTCTCCCACAATGCGCTTGCGGGGAGGGGAATGAGGCGATGGCGACCTTGCCGTACGTAGTTTAGTAGTCTCGCGCGCGGGAGGATATTGACGCTCGCGCGAGGGAGAATAATGGCGCTCGCGCGAGGGAGAATAATGGCGCTCGCGCGAGGGAGAATAATGGCGCTCGCGCGAGGGAGAATAATGGCGCTCGCGCGAGGGAGAATAATGGCGCTCGTGCGAGGGAGAATAATGGCGCTCGCGCGACGGAGAATATCGGGGCTCGCGCACGGGAGAGTATTCGCGCAGGCGCACAGGATTATCACGTTGAGTGCGCGGCCGAGCGGGAAAGAGTTCGCGCGCATCTATGCCAGCTGTAGGGCGCGCGCGCAGAAGAAAGATCCCTAGCGCGTTGGCACGCAGTTGAATCATGTGGGGCGCACGGGAGAGTGTTGGCGCCCATCCTTTAGAGAGGATGGGCGAGTGTGCTCAGGGCGCGCGCGTATCCTTGCGGATGCGCGCGGGAGAAGGCTGGCGCGCAGTTGAGCACTAGCGTGTTGGTACTGGTTGGCGCGTGGGAGAAGCCAGCATTGCTGACTTCCCAAAAGTACTGCTTTCAGTAGATCGTTGGCGCGCAGGTTTTACCTGGCGCGTATGATGATGCGCAGCATAGCGCGTAGGAGAGTTGGATGTTGGGCGCGTATGCGCGCGGGCAGGAGACTGTCGGGGCGCGGGAGGGCGCCATTGCGCAGGAGGTTGATGGCGCGCAGCTGAGTGCTGGTGCGCAGGTGAGTGTTGGCGCGCAGCTGGGCGCGAGCGCGTAGGAGAATGTTGGCGCGTATTTGCAGGGCGCGTGGGAGCAGTCTGCGCAGGCAAGACCTGGCGCGCAGGAGAACGTGGGCGCATATGCGCATGAGGGTGCGCATAGCGCGTGATGGAGCTATGCTCTTTTTGGAGCGTATGCGCATGTTGGCGCATACGCCCTTGATGCCCTGTGTTAGGGTTTAGTGATGGGGCCTGACGAGCTACTAAGGAGCGTTCGTCAGGTCTCATTGGCGCGTAGCGTGTATGTTGTTGGCGCGCAATAGCGTGCTTTGGTGGAGCCTTGTCAGGCCCACGTAGAAAAGGCGATGGCAGGTCGGCAGGTCGGCAGTTCTGTCGGATGGAAGATTGACGTGTCCTTTAAAAGGACGACCTTCCACCGAAGGAGATCGCGAACGATCTGCAAAAAGGTCCAAAACCAATGCAGTAGCAGTGATGGATGGACTGCATCGAAGATGTTGAACAAAAGAGGCGCCTCCTCACCGCAGGTGAAGGAAGGCCTCTATGGCGAAGAGGAAGGCGAGCCTTCCGACGAATGCGCCCTCTGGGGGCCGTTGGATCAGCAAGCTGACCTTCTGCAGTCCTCTGAAGAGGAGTCTCTCTGTAAGTGAACAAGAAACACTAGCAGGAGAGACTGACGATGGACTTAGTTTCTCCCTCGTAAGTTGAACAGGAACTGGAGAAACTAAGCCGTCAGCTACCGTAGAGTTTGGAGTGGCAGAGGTGACGGGTGATACCGCATTGGATACCTCTGACACCACAACGTCGACAAGAGACAGAGGATCAACCTCTGATGGTGACGACGATTGCTTGACAGCGGCACCCAATCGAATGTAGTTAAGCAAAACCTCCTTGGAGGGCGAACCCGGAAGCCCCAAGGAGGACCAAAGGTGAAAAATGACAAATTCGGAGATATTTGTATTTTTGCTAACCATACAAACCTTAACTATTTACATTGGGTTTACCTTTCGGCGTAGCTGAAATGACGAGCCAATAGTTTTAACGAGGGTTAACTACCCCCGCGCTAGTTAGCGGGGGTAGGGGAAGGGGTAGCTTGCTACCAACCAACCCCCACACACACCGGTGATTTGCTTCACTTCACTTAGAGGTAGGACTTGACTTGGAGGCCAGGGCTGGTGGGCAAATATGTGTAAATAGCTAAGGTTTGTATGGTTAGGAAAAATACAAATTATCTTTGAATTTGTCATTTGTTCCGTAACCGAAACACAAACCACGCTATTTACATTGGGTGACTTACCCCTTAGGAAGGGTGGAAAGTCCCCAGCCTTACTGACTTTGGCTTTGCCCGGGGGCTCCGCCTCCCAGTGAGTAGCACTTGAGAAAAGGAGCCCCTGCACCACACAAGTTCCTTGCTTCGCTAGGAACGAGTGGCCTACATAAGTTGTGTGTGGAGGAAAGCGTGACTCGTCCTATGAAGTTGACCTTGAGACCTTTAGATAGGAATCTAGGATAGGAAGTTCCCAATACCACCTCGTCAGGGTATGGGGGACGCGACAGTATTAAACTTAATACTAGGAGCACAAGGAAGCATGGGTTACCTGCAGAGGTCGAGGTCAGCTATGCGAAGACCAGGATGCTGCTTCCCCAAGAGAGGGGAGAATGAAGAAAGAAGTAAGGGTCAGACATACTCTTTCATTCACGCAGACTAAAACCGGGTAACAACGCACTCAACCTACTGCTACTTGTCCATAAAGGAGCCTGAGGTTAGACCAGCTGTTGTGCAGCCACCACAGGGCCGATAGAAAACGTATCCTGCAGGTAGTGGGCTGTGAAGGTCATTTGACACTTCCAGACCCCAGCTTGAAGCACCTGCGTCACAGAGAAGTTTCTCTTGAAGGCCAGGGACGTAGCAACGCCCCTGACGTCATGTGCCCTAGGGCGACGTGACGGAGGAGGGTCTGGATTCAAGGCGTGGTAGATAACCCTTCGAATCCAAGCCGAGATGGTATTCTTGGTGACCCTCTTTGTCCTGCCTGTGCTTACAAACAATGCCCCCACTTGGGGACGAACTGCAGCTGTTCTCTTCAAGTAATACCTCAGACACCTCACTGGACATAGTAGCAGCTGGTCTGGGTCGCTTGTTACAGAACGAAGACTCGCGATCCTGAAAGAGTCGAACCGTGGATCCGGCACTCCAGGATTCTGAGTCTTGGCAACAAACTCAGGGACGAACCTGAACGCTACCTCCCCCCATCCCCTTGAATGGGCGATGTCGTACGAGAGACCATGAAGTTCACTAACTCGCTTGGCCGAAGCCAAAGCGAGCAGGATTGATTGCTTGAAAGTTTTCTGGCATCCTGACATCTAAGGTCATTGACGCCGATACCATTTACTGTAAATGAAAATTAAAAGAGAATTCGATTAAAACCATAAAAATTAAGAAGTCATCACAATAGTTAAATAGTTTTCAGAAGACCTGCTTCTGAAATAAATCTAAAAATTCCGCTCGCATAGTAAGACACATCATGTCCAAGAATCTTGGCAAGGATAAACCTGCCATCCTCACCTCGAGCCTCAAACAGATATCTATTTCTTAAGTTAGTAAAATTAGGGCATTTGGTCAACAAATGCCTCACTGTTAAAGGTACTAAGCAGTCCTCGCAATACGGTTGGTGTTGGCCCTTCAGCAGAAACTCGTGTGTCAACCGTGTGTGACCAATACGGAGACGACAAGGAATCGTCTCCCATTTTCGGGGAATCATGTTATACCTCCAAGGTGATATGATATTTGTTACTTCCCTCATTTTATTGCCATCTTGACTGTCCCAGTGCTGTTGCCATTTATCACAAACCAATTTCTTGATGTAAGGTAGGATATCGTTACATGGAATGGGATACCTCCTTGGTAGCAACTCGGATGCCGCATTCTTCGCCAGTAAATCTGCCTTCTCATTCCCAGACACACCTACATGTGCTGGAACCCAACAAAATCGAACAGTTATACCTTTCCGTCCAATAATAAAAAGCCATTCTAAAATCTTTAAAACTAGAGGGTTACTAGAATTAAAAACTTCTAAAGCTTGAAGAACACTCCTTGCATCACTAAAAATAGTAAAATTACCCTCCTTTTCCAGAGCTATTTTCTCAATAGCGGTTAATATGCCATACAGTTCGGCAGTAAATATGGAAGCTGTTAGAGGAAGTGCACCTCTACAATTAAAATCATTACTATGTACACCAAATCCAACGCCAGCATCAGATTTGGAGCCATCAGTATATATAAAAGTCGATCCCCTATGTTCTTCGACATGTTCCATAAAAAGAGACCTGGATTCTAAGTCAGTCATATTCTTCTTAACTCCAATAAAGTATTTACAAAAAGATATGTCAGGTAACTTCCATGGAGGCGTTGATGATACCTTGAATGGAAGCACCTTATTTCTAATTATATCCAGATTGTTTAATAATTGGTTAACCCGAAACCCAAAAGGTTGAGGAGAATTTGGGTGCAACTCAAAGTATGATGCGTGTCTTACAAGGCTTGCAGTCTGAAAGGCTAGAGAGTTAGGGAGTCTTTGCAATCTAAACCAATACCGAAGAATGGAAGACATTCGGTAAAGGTCTAGAGGTAACTCTCCAGCATCAACAAGGAGACTTGGGATAGGCGAGGTTTTAAAAGCTCCAGTAGACAATCTAATACCTGCATGATGTATCGAATCTAATATTTTTAACCGGCTTGGGGTGGCTGAAGAATATACCTCACAACCATAACTAATTTTGGAAAAAATCAAGGCCTTGTATAATTTTAAAATAGTATTGCGGTCTGCCCCCCATGATGTATGGGACAATACTTTTAAGATATTCAGAGCTTCAACACATTTAGCTTTTAGCGCTTTTAGGTGAGAAACCCATGTAAGTTTACAGTCAAATATCAAACCTAAAAATTTGGTTTCCGATACACATGGTATCCGTTGACCTTTAATGTATATATCCGGGTCTGGATGTACTCCCCGGATACGACAAAAATGGACAATGGTAGTTTTACTTGTCGAGAACTTAAATCCATTCATGTCAGCCCACTGGATAATTTTATCAATAGAGAGTTGGATTTTTCTCTCAACCATTGCCATTCTAGTGCCAGCAAATGATATTGAGAGATCATCCACAAATAATGTTGAAAGAACATCCTGGGGAATGGCTGAGGATATCCCATTAATTGCTAGTGCAAAAAGGGTTACACTCAGCACACTACCCTGAGGAACTCCTTCTTCCTGGCACTTACTCTCTGATAGAGCTTCCCCAACTCTCACTTGAAAAACTCTACGTGAAAGAAATGCCTGAATAAATAGTGGCAGCTCTCCTCTCAATCCCAATTCATGAATGGTTTTAAGAATACCATATCTTCATGTGGTATCATATGCCTTTTCAAGGTAAAAAAAATACTGTAACATGGTGGAGCAAAGGCTTCACAAATAGAAGACTCAAGTCGTATCAACACATCAGTCGTTGAGTGCATTTTTCGGAATCCACATTGAATCGGTGTTAAAATACCTTTCTTTTCAAGGTACCATATCAGCCTTGCATTGACCATCTTCTCCATGATTTTACATAAACAAGATGTCAATGCAATAGGACGATAGTTTGCTGCTAAAAACTTGTCTTTACCGGGTTTTAAAAAGGCTAAAATAATGGCTAGTTCCCAAACACTTGGGTAACTATGATCATGCCATATTCTATTAATAATGCTTAAAATAAATAGCTTTGTATTAAAATGTACATGTTTAATCATTGCATATGGAATTCCATCGGGTCCAGGGGCTGTATCGTTGCAATGAGCAAGTGCGGAATCAAATTCTCTTTCAGTGAAAGGAGAATTATACGACTCTTCCCTTCTTGTTGCAAAATTTAAAATTTTCTTTTCTTCAGTGCTCCTATACTGGTGACCAGGGGCTCCTTCACACTTGCTGGATATATTTGAAAAATGATTAGCCAGGGCACTGCTAACTTCATTTGCTTCAGTTACATACTGGCCATTCACCTTCAACACTGGTGGTGGGTTGGGGGTGAATTTGCCAGCTATCTTTTTTACTTTCCTCCACACAGAAGATGGTGGTGTTCTACTGTTAATGGAGGAAACAAAAGACATCCATGACTGGCGTCTTGCTTCTTTCAGGGCACGACGGAACTGTGCTCTACATTTCTTGTACATAGTTAAATTCTCATCAGTTCTGCGTCTATGCAATCGTGTTAGAGATCTTCTTGTGGCTCTGTGGAGTGCAGTTAGTTCTGAAGACCACCACGGGACTGGTCGTCGTTTGAATAACTCTGTTGTTTTGGGAATTGAATTGGCTCCTGCTGTATGAAGAGTTCCATTCAGTAGGTCTATGGCATCATCAATACTTTCAAACTGTTCTGCTCTCCCTTCGATTTCACTTAGCTCGGAAAATTTAACCCAGTCTGCCTTGTCTAGATTCCAACGTGGCGATCTTTGCAAAGGCGGACCCTTGTTGGTGTTTATAATGATTGGTGCATGATCACTAGTATGCCAATCATCTAATGTCCTCCAATCAAAATCAAGAAGGCAGTTAGAGCTTGCAATTGAAAGGTCAATGCATGACAAAGTACCTGTCTGAACATGGAAGTGTGTGGGCTCTCCTGTATTAAGGAGTCCCACATCCTCATTCTCCACAATTGATGAGATAATATTGCCCCTTGTGTTTGCTAAAATATCACCCCATAAAGGATGTCTACCATTCATATCTCCCAGTAAGAGAAAAGGTTGAGGGAGTTGTTGAATGACCTCTACTAAATCATCATATAAAATATTATCATTTGGAGGTAAGTACAGAGAGCATATTGTATATTTTCTCCCTATATCAATTTGTACAACAACTGCCTGCAGGGTTGTACGTATAGACATGGGTATTTGGGGAACATCTCGACGAATGTACACGAGACTTCCGCCATGGCTCCCTGCTTGTTGATTATATGGTGTTCTATAGCTAACATACTCTCGAGGACTAGGAGTGTTAGAATCAAGCATACTTTCCTGTAGACATACAATTATGGGGGAATGTTCATGAATTAGGAGCTTAAGTTCTTCATATTTCGCCCTCAAACCCTGACAGTTCCATTGCAAAATGGAGGAGAAAACTATGGATTATTTCTGGAAGACATCTTGGATGAGGTCTTCCCATTAGCAGTTTTTACTCTAATATTACCTGTAGGTTTCTTCAGAGGTGGTCTTGTTATGTTGGGTTTTACGTTGGTGTTTTTCTTTGTATCTTTTTTATCTATTTGTTGAGGGGGATGGTGGACCTCAACTTGAATTTCTGATTTATTTAAATTATCTTCTGGTTGATCGGCAACATCAACAGACAAAACATCATATTTATTTGATGTCATAATTCTAGTATTTCTTATGGAAGGGGGTGAGAGAGATGGAGGTCTCTCTCTTTTACGATTAGTAGGTAGTAAGTTACCAGGTTTTTGTACCTTCCCCACTACAGGTACACCTGATAACTTGGTGTCAGGTGGAATCTCCATTAAATCAGGCAAGGATATGGCCTGGGAGAGGTTAGTACTATCCTTTGTAATGGGGGACAAAGGTTTGATAGTGGTGGGCAATGTCTTTTGGTTGATACTCAATGATAAATCTTTAGGAGGAGATATTCTTGTCTTATGCAGCACTTTATCAATAGATGGTGAATTCCTTTTTCGAGAACTACCTACAGTAGTAGGTGGGCGAGATGATTCCCGAGGAACTTTTTCTCCTGTTTTTAATGTCTTTGCATAAGTTTTAGATTTATTTAATAATCTCTTGGTATGCCCCACGCTTACATGTTCAATAATTGATTTGTTGAGGGCAGCCTCTTCTAACTTATAAAACTGGCAGCTCCTATCATTAGATTTATGATTAGAGTTGCAGTTTAAGCACCTTGCCTCAAATGTACATTCCCCATGGTAAATATTGGAGCAAGTATTACAAATTCTTTCACTATTGCAAACTTTGGAAGGATGTCAAATTTAAAGCAATTATAACATTGCAGTGGCTTTTGCTTGAAAGGTTGAACTCTGATCCTTTCATTTTCTATGTCTATGTGGGAAGGTACATCGGCATCCTGGAAAGTAATAACAATCATTGATGTTCCAGGTACTTTATGTACTTTCCACACTGATAGAGGACACATAGTCAATATCTCTTCTTCAGTAAATTCATACAGATCCCTATTAAAAACCACTCCCCTTCCATAGCTAAAGTTTAGATGGGGTTTGATGTCCAATTTTATATCATCATTTACTGTCTTCAAATTGGACAGTATAACAGACTGTGTATATGACTTGGCCTTTATCAGGTAACTTTTCTTACCGAATCGAGATATATCTCCAGGTGCGATCGTACCTACCTTCCTCTGAAGAAATTTGCAGACCTTGAAATAATTTTCCGTACCTCCTACAGATTGAGCAAGAAGCCACATTGGTGGTTTTGGCTTTCTTTGGGATGGTATATCTGCCTCTATATCTTTATCAGCCCAGTCTGCTGGTCTGTAGACATCCAGATCTTTAGGTGCCCCATCACACAGAGCACCCTTAACACTCATATTACCTACTTTAATATCAACAATATTACGGCTTGCATTAAATGCTTCCTCATGACAATTAAATGACAACCAAGATTCCCAATTATCATCTTGAAGTTTCATTCTAATTTCTTTTATTAATCCATAACACTCAAATATTTTATGTAGCATATCATAATTAGTTTCTAATGGGATTTGGGTAATGTGCAGGACATTCAATTTTCCTGTGTTGCCCAAATTACCCTTTTTCTGAGTGTTTAAAGAATAGTCCTTTTTAGTTCCTACGTCGTCAACGGAGTTTTCTTTAAATGAATTGCCAGAGGTCGTCAACAGTGCCGGGGGCGAGTCAGCATATCCAGGGGAGGTGGGGTCATTTTCACATGAATCCATCATAAAAAAGAAGAGAGAAGAGTGATTTTTTGAAGTTTGACTTACCTGCTTGAGAATATTAAGGCATCACATGTTGGGAAGGAAATTTACACTCTCCACTACCGGCACAGTGAGAGTATACTTCCCAGATGGTCCACTCCATACCCTACCCGAAGGATAGCATCAAAACAGATATAGAGGCACAGGTGTAAGCTGAACCCACCTGTTAGGACTGAGACCAAGAAACTATGGAATCATCCTCCCCATATCTGTAATGACGGGCTTCCGGCCAAAAGCCGAGAGTCCTACCCCAAGCGTTGGATCACCCTGGATTCCGAAGACCCAACACGTGAGAATAGTTCCGCCAAAAAGGTCCAAACTATCTTCGGGATGGCTGAGATCATCCAATACTCTCACATATAGCTTTGAGCACAAACACCTCCCAACCGTGACACCTTTCCCATTCATCAAAGCAGGCAGCAATACCGGATGTATAAACATCCGCCCAAGTGGCAATAACAGATGTAGAAACATCCATGCCATAAAAAAGAGAGAAAAAAAAAATAATAAACACGCATATATATGTAAATATATACACATACATATGGGAAATTTTACTCATAGGGTTGGGACAGCAACATGAAGGAAAGTTTATAATATTAGGAGAAGGTTGAAGCCATATAAAGAGGAAGAAAAAGATGAAAGAGAGAAATTTAGATTCGAACTGGGGGAGCAATTTCCCCAAGTTCGAGAGCCCTCTTGCCCGTCACCAAGATTCAGCACGGGAATGAAATGCCGTGCTGAAGCTCAATGACTACATCAAGGCATTCTCTCATTAAGAGGGAAAGCGAGCAGGAAAGCCGTCTTCCAAGACAGGTGGCGATCAGACGCCTGGCGTAATGGTTCGAAGGGACGTCTCTTAAGAGCCCTGAGAACCCGAACCACGTTCCAAGGAGGAGGTCTCACTTCCGACTGGGGGCAGGTAAGCTCATAGCTACGTATGAGTAGAGAGAGTTCTAGCAAGGAAGAAATGTCCACACCTTTCAGCCTAAAAGCCAAGCTTAAGGCTGAGCGATACCCTTTCACTGCCGAGACAGAAAGGCGCATTTCCTCCCGCAGATATACGAGGAACTCCGCTATTGCTGGAATAGTGTCATCGAGTGGAGAGATACCCCTCCCACGACACCAACCACAAAAGACTCTCCACTTTGCCTGGTAGACTCCCTCAGAGGACTTTCGCAGGTGCAGAGACATTCTCTCCACAACCTGTTGCGAAAAGACTCTCTCCGTGAGGAGACGCTGGACAGTCTCCAGGCGTGAAGCCGAAGCGAGGCCATGGCCTTGTGAGAGATGTTGGAGTGGGGTTGTCTGAGTAGCTCGCGTCGTGGGGGAAGTTCTCTCGGGAGCTCCGTCAGGAGCTGCAAAAGGTCCGGGAACCCTTCCGCGTGATGCCATAGAGGAGCTATCAGAGTCATCGAACAGTTGACCGATAGTCTGGTCCTGTTGAGCACCCTTCTCATCAGACAGAACGGTGGGAAGGCGTACACTTCGATGTTGTCCCACCGTTGTTGGAAAGCATCTTGCCAGAGAGCCTTGGGGTCCGGGACTGGGGAGCAGTACAGAGGCAGCTTGAAATTCAACGCTGTCGCGAACAGGTCCACGGTCGGGGAACCCCACAAAGTCAAAACTTTGTTGGCTATCTGAGGATCCAAAGACCACTCGGTACTCACTATCTGCGAAGCCCTGCTCAGACTGTCGGCGAGCACATTCCTCTCGCCAGGAATGAAGTGAGCTGATAGTGTTATCGAGTGGACTTCGGTCCACCTCAGAATCTCTACTGCAAGATGGGATAGCTGCTGCGAAAAAGTACCTCCCTGCTTGTTGATATAAGCCACTACCGTGGTGTTGTCGCTCATCACCACCACAGAGTGACCCGCCAGGGTCCGTTGGAACTGTTGAAGAGCCAGAAAGACGGCCTTCAACTCTAGCAGGTTAATGTGCAGGTACTTTTCTGATTCTGACCAAAGGCCTGAGGTCCTCTGGTTCAGAACGTGCGCCCCCCTACCCTTCTTTTGACGCGTCCGAAAACAGTGTCAATTCCAGGGGGAGGACAAGAAGATTCACTCCCTTTCGCAGGTTCTCGTCGACCAGCCACCACCGCAGGTCCGTCCGTTCCAAAGATCCTATCGGGACCTGTACGTCCGGGGAATCGGATCCTTGATTCCACCGGGACTTGAGCCGCCACTGCAGGGATCTCATCCTGAGGCGGCCGTTTGGAACCAGACGAGCCAGGGAGGACAGGTGACCTAAGAGACGCAACCATGATTGGGCGGGAAGCTCTTCTCGCCTGAGGAAGGGTTCCGCCACCCTCCTCAGCCTTGCTATCCTGTCGTCTGATGGAAAGGCTTTGTGGAGGTTGGTTTCTAACAACATACCTAGATAAACCAGTCGTTGGGACGGCTGCAGAGAGGACTTCTCGAGGTTTACCACGATCCCCAGATCCTGGCAAAGACTCAGAAGCCTGTCTCGGTGTCGAAGAAGGGTCGACTCCGAGTCTGCTAGGATCAGCCAGTCGTCCAGATAACGAAGGAGACGGATGCCGTTCCTGTGCGCCCAAGATGAAATCAGGGTGAACACTTTGATGAACACCTGAGGTGCTGTGGAGAGACCGAAACACAGCACCTTGAACTGGTAGGTCTTGTCGTCTAGGCTGAATCTCAAGTACTTGCTGGAAGACGGATGGATTGGGATCTGGAAGTACGCGTCCTTTAGATCCAGTGTGCACATGAAGTCTAGAGGTCTCACCGCAAGTCTGACCGTGTCCGCTGTCTCCATGCTGAACCGAGTTTGCTTGACAAACCCGTTCAGAGCCAAGAGGTCGATGACAGGTCTCCAGCCTCTAGACGCCTTCTTTACCAGAAAGAGTCGACTGAAGAAGCCTGGGGAGCCGTCGACGACCTCCTGGAGAGCATCCTTCTTAAACATGGTCTCGACTTCTGCCCGAAGGGCTAGCCCCTTTACCGATCCCATGGCATAGGAGCTCAACGACACTGGATTCGCTGTCAGGGGAGGTTGAGATGTTATGAACGGGACGCGATAGCCTTGGCCGATCACAGAAATCGTCCAAGCATCGGCCCCGTGTTGCTGCCACCTGTGCACGCAACGTCGCAGGCATCCCCCCACAGGTGGACACACGGGGGGACTGCCACTCCTAGTGTTTGCGGCCGAGACCGCTCCCTCTAGGAGTCTTGCCTCCCCTGGAGGATTTACCACCCCTTTTGACCCTGGCTGGAGAGGGCTGGGGCTTAGACACCACTTTCTTAGCTGCCGGTGCCTGCTTTGGTGTCTTGCGAGGCTGCTGCTACTGTTGCTGCGGAGCTGGAGGCTTATAGGGCCGAGCTGTAAGGGCCCTATGGAGGAGGGAGTCCTGGCTAGACTTCCTCCATCTCTCAGCCGTTCGTTCCATATCCTGGGGCTCCAACAGATAATCCCCAAGGAGGGAAGCATGTCTGAGCCTACAGACATCCACGGCGGGGACCTTCGGGTGGAACTTCTCGGTCACCGCATCACGCCGCTTCAATACCGAGTTGGCCCACAGGGTGGTAACCTGGTGTGCCAGGAACTCGATGGAGTGGGTGCCCGAGAGTAAGAAGGTCTCCAGGGCCTTCCTATTGGTCTCCTTAGACAAGTCCTCGGAGCGCAATAGGATGCCCAGAATCCCTAGCCATATATCCAGCCACGAAGTAGCCTGCATGGCGCACTTCGCGACCTTCTCATGGCTCAGGATCTCCGACGCCGAGAACGTCACCTGCCGGGCGGAGAGCTTCTCGAGAGGAACTCCCTTAGCAAGCTCTTCTACGGAATGATGGAGAGGAAGAGCGAGACTAGACTCCCCCAAGATCTCAAAATACCTCCTCTGCTGGAGACGAGGAGGTGGGAGGAGCTTGTTCCCGGCAGAGGAACGACTGGAGGAAGCAAGAGTTGCGAGTTGGGCATTGGCCCTGGCTCTGGCACTCTTCAACCCCTGAGACCAGGGCAGAGCCGCACTGGTCTTAGGGGGCTTCTGAGTACCGAACACCTGGTCCAGGACAGTGTCCTTGCCTTCTCGGGGGCGATCACGGGGTCCATGAACTCGTTGAGTTGCCCCATCAGGCTCAGGACCTGCCAGAAGGCATGCTCAGACTCCTGCTGGTCTCCTCCTTGCGGACTGGCAGCTAAGTCTCCCGTCCCGGAATCTCTTCCTGGGGAGATGCGTGGACGTTCTCCCGGGGCGCAGCTGGTTCCTGACGAATCCTAGAAGACGACTTCGGGATTGTCTTGGAGTCCTTGGGTTCCCTCCTGGGCGGGATACACGACCCCAACAAAGAGGTTCGGAAAGCGCCCTCCGCGCGAGACGATTCTCCTCCATGAGGAGACGACTCCCCCCTTGGTGCCGAGGGGGAGACTATCACCTCACTGGATTCACCCGAGGACAGAAAAGCCTCGTCCTTGGGAGAAGAAGAAAGTGCCTGCGAAGGGGATGGAGCCTTCCTGACAGACCTCTTAGGAACCAACTTCTCCCTGGGTGAAGTCTCCACGAAGTCCACTCCTCTCCTTCTCTTCAGCGGGGGCGAGGCAGCCGTTGGCTTGTGTCCTTGATCGGCGAGTGCCGGCTTCATAGCCTTCACTAACGCCCGCATCAGAGGACCAAACCAAGTCTGCCGCGACACAGAAACAGAGTCCGAAATTCCCGCTGGAGGGAAGGGGATCGGGCGATCCTTCGGAGTGGACACGACTGGACCTGCCTGAAAAGGAAGGGGGGAAGAAAGTTGTACTGACCTCTCTGATGTGTCTTCCCTATCCTGCACAAGAGTCCTGTGCTTCGGCGGAGGCGATCCTGAGTGCGGTCTGGCGACACGCGTTCCTGCTGCTGTCGCGGGCTACGAAACCCGACGCGAACGGCGCTCACGCGCAGGTGAGCGGTCGCGCGGGCGCGCAGGCGAGCGGTCGCATGGGCGCGCAGGCGAGTGGGTGCGAGGGCGCACAGGCGAACGAGCGCGTGGGCGAGCTGGCGATCGAGCACGTTGGCGCGACGGCAAGGGAGCGTGTTGACGCGTGGGCGAACGAGATCGCTCCGATGACCGCTGACGATGTTGTTCAGGAGACCTGTAGCACGTGGGAGAGCGATGGCGAGCAGGCGATCGGCGGCGCGCTGGTGAACGCTGGCGCGTAGGCAAGCGATGGCGCGCTGGCGCATGGTGGCACGTTGGCGAGCGATAGCGCGTAGACCGCATAGGCGAATGACCGCGCGAGGGCGAGCTGACAGAAGGCGACCAATGTCCCTCCAGATCCTCTGGGCAACGGCGCGTTGGAGAACGCTTGCGCGCAGGCGATAGGTCACGCGGGCGGTCTGGAGATCGCCGATATTCAGGTGATCGCTGACGCGCTGGGGACCGTTGACGCGCAGGAGATCGCTGACGAGCAGGCGAATGTTGATGCGTCTGTGATCGCTGGCAAGCAAGAGGGCGACGCGTGGAATCCTGAGAAGGAACTGTCGGCGCGGGGCGCAGAGTCAAACGCTCACGAACGGGCTCAGGAACAGGAGGCGCGTGGGAGCGTGGGCGTACAGGCATTTTGGAAGTACTCGCTGGAGACCGCGAGCGTTGTTGCGCTGGAACAGGCTGACGAGCAGGATCGCGAGGGCGAGGAGAAGAGTCCTTGGCCAAGACCTGAACCGAAGTTCTAGGTCGCGCGGGCGAACGTGGGCACACAGGGCGCTTACCAGGAACTGGAAGCGCAGGTGCGCTCTGACGGGCAGGAGAACTAGAGCGCTCAGGAGACTGATGGCACGCAGGGCGCACAACAGTAACAGCAGGATGTTCGGAGTCCTCAGGAGAGCGCTGGCGAGCAGTGGGGCGATGGTCATCAGAAGCGCGCTGACGAACAGGAGAGCGCTGACAAGCAGGGGAGCGCCTGTGCGCTAACACTGCAGAAGGGCGCGCAGGGGAACGCTGGCGCACTGGGTGCTCAACAGGAACAACAGGCTGAAAGATGTCCTCAGGAGAGCGCTGGCGAGAAGAGGGGCGATCATCAGGAGAGCGCTGACGAACAGGAGAACGCTGACGATCAGGAGAGCGCTGACGAGCAGGGGAGCGCCTGTGCGCTAACACTGCAGAAGGGCGCGCAGGGGAACCCTGATGCGCAAGGGAAGAATCCCTTTGCCCCGAAGGGACCGTTGCCCGTCGGATGATGAGGTCAGGCTGCTGGACATCTGCACCAGAAGCTGAAGGTCTGGAAGGCGTAGGAGACCGATCCCCAAAGAGGTGTAAGGAAGCTGGAGCTGCAGGCTGCTTACGGCGAGGAGAGTCCCCCTCGGAGGAAGGAGGCGAAGATTCAAAAAGGCGCCTCTTAGCACCCTTATAGGGAGACGGGAGGCCCTTGCGGCGCAGCGGACGGTGAGCCTTACGGCGAAGGCGGCCACGAGGAAGATCGTCAGGACCATCAGTCCTCCGAAGGGGAGTCTCAGTCAAAGCACTCCCCTTAGAGGGAGGCTTGGCAGCAGAAGAGCCCGCGGGACTCCCTTCCCCCTTCGAAAGATGTACGGAAGGGGGAGGAGAGCCTTCAGCACCATCATCCACAACAGTACCTGCAGAGGATTGACCCGACCCGTCGGAAGCCTCTGCCACCACGACGTCGACGATAGACAGAGGATCTACCTCTGCTATCACCGGCGACTGCTTAACAGTGGCCCCTAACTGGACAAGGTCAATCAGGGCTTCCCTGGAGGGCAGGCCCTTAAGCCCCAAGGAAGCCCAAATCTGAAAAAGATCATCATTAGACAAGGATTCATTAGCAACAACCTCCCCCGGAAGAGGAGGAGGAACCGCCCCACTATGGGAGGCGACGCCCTCTCCCCCAATCCAAGGTCGGGAAACAGAACTAGGGCCTGCGCTCCCACTCGGCGGTCTCTCCTTAAGAGCCGAACGAGGGGGAGCTTCGGAGGAGGTTTGGGCGGCGAAAGGAGAGTCCCGAGAGCCTTCCTCCTTCAAGGCAACCCCGGAAGGAGAACGGTCTCTCTTGGACTTCTTCTTACGCCGGCGGCCAAACCTCTCCCACTGGGAAGCAGACTACTCCTGCACTCACTACACGTATTCTCTTTGTCACACCGTCGGCCTCGACACTGCGGGCAAAGGGTGTGGGGATCTGTGTCCACCACAGACATAAAAGTACCGCAAGGGCGACCGGCAATACCAGGGCACTTGCGCATGGTGAACAATAAAGGGTGAGGCCAACTTCAAAACGCACACACACAAACTGGAAGAAAAAGCAAAAAAAGATTAAGGCTGTCAACGAGGACGATGGACAGACACGTCTGTTCATCGCCGGAGCCAAAAGTGAAGTGAAGCAAATCACCGGTGTGTGGGGGGGGAGGGGTAGCATGCTACCCCTTCCCCTATCCCTGCTAACTAGCGCAGGGGTAGTTAACCCTCGTTAAAAACTATTGGCTCGTCATTTCAGCTACGCCGAAAGGTAAACCTAATGTAAATAGCGTGGTTTGTATTTCGGTTACAGAACAAAGGGAGGTTAGTGACATCTCCCCCGGTGGGAGAGGTGGAGCTGCTTCGCTAGGGGAAGCAACGTCATCTCTCGAGTCCCGAGGTTGGTTAACAATACATTGGTCTACACTACCACTCGACGATCTCTCGAAAGAGACCGACCGAGTGGGAGCTTTGGAGGTGGTTTCGGCAACGGAAGAAGATGCCTTGGGTTTTTCTCCTTTCGAAGCAACCTTCGAAGGAGAAATATCCCGTTTGGACTTCTTCCATCATCGCGGAATAACCTCTCCCACTGGGAGGTAGACCACTCCCTACACTTGTTGCTATCACACCGTTGGCCCCTACAAGAAGGACAAAGGGAGTGAGGATCAGTCTCGACCGCCGACATGAAAGTTCCACAGGGGCAGTCGGGAAACCCAGGGCAGGTGCGCATATTTGCAGAGGCCAACTTCACATATACAGAACTAGAAAAAGAAAAGACAAAAGCAATTAAATGGCTGCCAAATGACGGCGAGAATGAGAGCGGACACATCCGACCACCATCCGAGCCAGGAGCAAAGTGAGCTCAAGCACAGGTGTGTGTGTGTGTGTGTGTGGCAGGGGGGGTAGCAAGCTACCCTCCCCTACCCCCAATAACAAACGGTGTGGGTAATAAACCCTCGTTAAAAATTAATAGCTCGTCATTTCAGCTATGCCGAAAGTAATACCCCTATTAAATAGCGTGGTTTGTATTCCAATTACGGAACAAATGATTAATTTTAAAGTAATTTTAATTTTTCCTAGCAATACAAACCTGGGGCTCTTTACTGTGGAGTACTGTATTTATTTCGGCGAAGCTGAAACTAGCCGATAAGCTTTTTCTTTCAGGGTATAATTACCCACCGCTAGTTAGCGGGAGAGGAGCGGGGTAGGCTAGCCCCCCACTTCCACCAGTACTAGCGACCAACCACCACTTTCATAATTGTGGCAGGACTTCCCGGGGGTTCTAGCACAACATACAAGCCTTCCACTCTTTACTGTGGAGATTCACCTTTAGGTGGGTGGAAGTGCGTGACCAACTGGCTGGCAGCTGTCCCTGAATGGCCTCTGTATAGGGATACCTTGAGGGATCCTTCATGTTATCCTTGTAGGATGACAGACTGGGCAATCATTGACGGAGAATAAAGAATTAATCTGTTGGAACATACACCATAGCTATTCGGGCTGTACCCTCTACAAATCTATATTGTATTTCTTCCCGTCTCCCCCTTGACAGGAGGACAGGGACAACACGTAAATACATATATATTTGGTAGCCCAAAGAGCATGATACTCACCTACAGAAGAACGAGGTCAGTTATGCAGAGTCATCAGGATGATGCACCCCAAGAGAGAGGAAGATAAAGTAGAAAGTGGCCAGTCAATGCCACATTAATCCTAGACTTACTTCGCAGGTAACCTCCACCTTCAACACACTGATACTTGTCCCACAAGGGAGCTGAGGGGTTTGGATCACGTTACGAACAGCCACCACAGGACCTATTGAGAATGTGCCTAGGCTCTTGTGGGTTATGTGTTGCAAGTAGGGGGAAGTGAACATTGTTTGACGTTTCCACTTGCCTGCTTGAAGTACTGTACCTGCTGAACAGAAAAATTCTTTCGGAATACTAGGGAAGTACTTACTCCCCTGACATCACGGGAACGAGGACGTCTACCTGACGGCGAGGTGTTTGAAGCTAGTGCCCTTTCTCTCACTTACCCGATCCAGAGGGAAATTAAGTTCTTCATCATTCTCCTCTTGGTCTTCCCCGTGCTAACAAATAACCTGTTGATCTGGGGTCAAGCTCTTCTCATCATTTTGAGATATCACCTCAACGTCCTAACGGGGCATAGTAACAGATGATCAGGATTGTCTGTTACAGGTCGAAGACTCTAGATCCAAAATGGCCATAATCTAAGATCTGCTATGGACGGATCTTGAGGGATGAAACCAAATGTGATCTGTCCCAAAATCAAGCTGCAGGGAGCATATAGCTTTGCCGTTTCTAAAGCCAATGTTTTTGCTAAAAGCATGAACTTCACTGACCCTTTTAGCTGTTGTTAAGCTTACTAAAAATAAAGTCTTTAAAGTCAGATCTTTAAAAGAAGCAGAGTTCAAAGGTTCGAATCTGTCACTCATAAGAAATTTTAAAACCACGTCTAAATTCCCGGCTGGTGAATCCTGTTGACGTTTCTTAGATGTTTCAAAGGATCTAAGGAGATCCTGAAGGTCCTTGTTATTCGAGAGATCTAAATGTCTATGCCTGAAGACCGCTGCTAACATATTCCTGTACCCTTTAATGGTTGAGGAGGAGAAATTGTGCCTCCTTGTAAACTCTAAAAAGAAATCGGCAATTTGAGCTATAGAGGTATAGGATGAAGAAACTGAGTTAGTTTTACCCCATGCTCTAAAAACTTTCCACTTGGATTGGTACACCCTGATAGTAGAAGTTCTTCTTGCTCTAGCAATAGCCTTAGCTGCTTCCTTCAAAAATCCTCTAGATCTTGTGAGTTTTTCGATAGTCTGAAGGCAGACAGACGTAGAGCTTGGAGGTTTAGATGGTTTCTTGCCAAGTGGGGTTGTCTGAAAAGATCTATTCTCAATGGCAAGACTCTTGGAACATCCCCCATCCATTCCAGTACCTCTGTGAACCAACCTCTTAACGGCCAAAAGGGGGCTATTAACGTCAATCTGTTTCCCTCGTAAGACACAAACTTTTGTAGTACTTTGTACAGCACTTTGAATGGAGGGAAAGCGTACACATCTAGGTGTGACCAGTCCATCAGGAACACGTCTATGTGTGACGTTTCGAGATCCGGAACTGGGGAGCAACAATTCTCTAGTCTCCTGGTTTTTGAAGTTGCGAATAGATCTATGGGAGGGTGGCCCCAAATCCGCCAAAGTTTCTTGCATACATCTAGATGCAGTGTCCACTCTGTGGGGAGAACTTGATTCCTCCTGCTGAGGCTGTCTGCCCTCACATTCTTTTCCCCTTGAATGAATCTTGTCAACAGGGATATCTTTCTTTGATGTGCCCAAACGAGAAGAGTTTTTGCTATCTTGTAAAGAGGCCTCGAATGCGTTCCCCCTTGTTTCGCTATGTAGGCCAAAGCTGTGGTATTGTCTGTATTGATTTGTATTACTTTGTTCAGTACTAGCTTCTCAAACCCCTTGAGAGCCAACAGGACTGCTAACAGCTCCTTTTGATTGATGTGGAGACTTTGCTGTTGTTTTGTCCACAGACCCGAAATCTCTGACTTTCCTAGTGTTGCTCCCCACCCTGAGTCCGAGGTGTCGGAAAACAACACAAGGTCTGGGCTCTTTTGTTCCAAAGAGAGACCTTCCTGGAGTCTGTTTATGTTGATCCACCAACAAAGGCACTCTTTTATTGGTTCCATAAGAGGAATGCTCTCCTTGTCGAGGCTGTCCTCTTTGCTCCAATGGCAATTGAGATGGAACTGAAGGGGTCGTAAATTTAGTTTCCCCAGACATACAAATTGTTCTAGTGAAGAGGGTTCCCAGGAGACTCATCCACTCCCTCACTGAACAAAACTCCTTCTTTAGAAAGGCACAAAGCCTTAGGAGAGCTAGCTGGATTCTTGCAGGTGATGGAAAAACCTGAAAAGTCAGACTGTGAATTTCCATCCCCAAATAAAGGATCTTCTGTGAAGGGATCAATTGAGACTTCTCTGAATTCACCAGAAGTCCTAGCTCCTCTGACAGACTCATTGTCAGACGCAAATCCTCCAGACAGCGATTGAATGAGGGGGCTCTTAGTAGCCAATCGTCCAAGTACAAGAAGGCTCTGATGTTTCTTGAGTGGAGCATGCTTGCCACATTCATCATGATCATTGTGAAGACTAGAGGGGCGGTGGTGAGGCCGAAGCCTATAGCCCCAAAACTGGAATACTTCTTTCCAGAGGTCTAAGGATAGGACACAACGATATGATGTTACAGACACACCCTCTATTTGAAGGGTGGTGCTTATCCCGAAACAAAGAACTTAAAACTTGACAACTTCCTCCCATACACGAACCTTCCGGTAGCTTGAAGTTCGGATGGATGAGGAAGTAGAAGTAAGCATCCTGGAGATCTAAAGAGATCATCCAGTGGACCTTTTTTTTTTCTCTCTCTTTTTTTTTTTTTTTTTTTTTTTTTTACTGCTGCAAGCAAAGTCTTATGAGTCTCCATAGAGGGTTTTGTCTTTTGGATGTAGCTTGAACAGTATGTGACTGATGTTGGACGTCACGGTTTGTTTGACGTTCGACGTCACGAGCTTGTTGCTCGACGTCACGTTCAGCTTGACGCCCGATGTCACGTTCATCTCGACGCCCAATGTCGTGCTTAGCTGCCTAGCGATCGTCGCCGCGCTTGGAAGGTAAACGCTCTATGACACACTTGGCCGTTTGATGTCTCAATGGGATATAGAAGCCTTATCACGCTGTCAAGTAGGCCGCCTGTGCGACAAAGCGCCCTGAAAAGAATCCTGACAAACCAACACTTTGCTAACAGCAGGCTGATAAGACTGCATAAAAGATGCGAGCCGTTGCTTCATGCCAGCAGCATAGTCCAACTAGGATCAACATTAGGTGACACCGGTGTAGAAAACTTTGATCGCGAACTCGCCTTCCTCATCGCTTACATCACGCTCCGCATTTCAGCAGAAGGAAAACAGTCTGGCGGAAGCAGCGGTGCCTGTACCATAACACCAGACTCAGGAACAAGATCCTTATCAGTCTGAACTAAAGCTTTGCCAACTTCTGACATCCTGACAGGCCGTATACAGCAAAAAAAATAAAAAAGGGGGGACTGCCTTCTCTTACAAAAGCCCTAATGCACTTCCTGCTGTTGCAGCTGAACGTGCTGCTGCACCAACATCTGCAGTTAGGTTCTTTATGCTGCATTAAGGACGCGCTAAAGCACTGCTCTATCAGCACGCACTGTCTTTTGACTTTGTTACTTTTCTCAGAATGATTTAATGTTAATTTATTCTCATCATTTATTTATTTCCTTATTTCCTCTCCTTACTGAGCCATCTTTCCCTTTTGGAGCCCTTAGGTTTATAGCATATTGCTTTTCCAACTAGGGTTGTAGCTTGGCTGGTAATAATAAAATAATAAACAGAGACTCCTTTGCCGTCTTCCTTAGCGAAAAACTCTGAAGGCGGAACGAGGAGCAGCAGGTACAAAAATAAAATGGAAACTCTTCAGAAAACTCTCATGAGTTTCTGAAAGTCACTCCCTTCCTCCGACAAGTCTCTATAACCTAGGTAGAGATGTCTTGTTTCCTAGGAGTCAACTCCTTAAGGTTCAGAATTCTGCCTCAATGCTTTAGAGCAGTGGATCCCAACCTTTTCTAGTTTGCGGCACCCTTATAAGGAAATACATATTTAAAATCTCCGTTGTTTTTTTTATTATATTTTTTTTACATTTCGACATTTTGCATCGATGTAACAACACCTTATACATAGATATGAAAATTTTCTTTACACTGATCCTGCTATTACAAAAAGTGGTATTATAATACAAATATGTAATTGCGACAAGTTTTACAGTAGTTACACAATGTATTCAAGTAGTTACACTATGATACAAGACACACACAAATAGGCAAAAATGAACCATAGTTAGTGTGAAACTTGCGATTGATGCTTGGAACACAAACTCTTGATATCAGGTCTTATTGTTGATAATGCCACCCGCATATCATCCTCAAGTGAAAGAAGCCTATTTCTTTGTTTCGATTTTATTGTTGCCATGGCAGAAAATGCCTGCTCACACAGATATGATGTGGAGAAAGGCAAAAGTAGAGAAATAGCTTTCTTAGCCAAATTAGAATATTCCCCCAATGTTCCATGCCAAAAAGCTGCCAGTGTCACGTCACTCTTCTCAAATTTGACTTTCAGTGTTGAATCAGCAGACATATCATGAAATTTGTCACGTTCTATTGCCGTGAAGTCCAGTTCTTCAGCCATGTCAGCCAGTTCGAAGGGTGATACAATCCAATCGAGTTTCTCTGTAGAAAGCGATGGAAAATACTTATCAACTGCTTCTCTTAGTTGTTCCAAGTGATTAAGAATAAGATTTTTTACAGTTCCCAGACCTTTATATCCTGGTTGTTGAAGAGAAGGGAAGTTTGACACATCGTCTTTCTGAACAGCCGACTTCCATGATTTTAACTTTCACTGGAAAACTTACATCTTGTTAACTGATGTTACAATTCCCTCAAGTCTCCCCTGCATTGAGAGATTTAGTTCATTCAGCTTCATGAAAATATCTGCCAAATATGACAGCTTCAAACACCAAGTAGAATTTTCAAGCAACTTTATGAATATATCATGTCTCTCCTCTTGGAAAAAGGTTTTTAATTCTTCTTTGAGTTCAAGAACGCGGTTCAGTACACGACCCCTTGATAACCACCTTATGTCAGTATGCAAAATCAGTGAAATATGAACCGCACCCATTTCTTGACACATCTTTTGAAAAACCCTTTTTTTCAGTGGCCTGGATTTGATGAAATTAACCATCTTGACAGCCTGGTTTAAAACCTCAGTCAACTCTTCTCCACATGTTTTGGCTACTAACGCCTCTCTGTGTAGGAAGCAGTGAGTTGTAATTATAGATGGATTTTCTTTCAATGCTCTGGTGATGAAGCCTTTGTACTTCCCTATCATCGACGGTGCACCATCAGTACATATGCTGCAACAATAATTCCATGAAAGACCATGTTGAGTGAGGTACGAATTTACAGACGCGAAGATATCCTCTCCAGTGGTTGTGGTCTGTAATTCTTTGCAAAACATAAACTGATCCACAATATCCTTGTCAATGAATTTGCAAAACGACGTGTTTACATTTGGTATTACAGGAGAAAATTATTAAATTTTGCTTTTGGTGTTATAAAGCAAAAAGAAACTCATTACTAATACTTCGTAATTAATTACTGAAAAAAGAAAAAGATGAACAAACGACTCACGAACTCAGCTAGTTAGCAATACATACATACATATACCAAAGGCACCTCCCCCAATTTTGGGGGGTAGCCGACATCAACAATGAAACAAAACAAAAAGGGGATCTCTACTCTCTACGTTCCTTCAGCCTAACCAGGGACTCAACCGAGTTCAGCTGGTACTGCTAGGGTGCCACAGCCCAACCTCCCACATTATCCACCACAGATGAAGCTTCATAATGATGAATCCCCTACTGCCACTACCTCCGCGGTCATCTAAGGCACCGGAGGAAGCAGCAGGGCCTACTGGAACTGCGTCACAATCGCTCGCCATTCATTCCTATTTCTAGCACGCTCTCTTGCCTCTCTCACATCTATCCTCCTATCACCCAGAGCTTTCTTCACACCATCCATCCACCCAAACCTTGGCCTTCCTCTTGTACTTCTCCCATCAACTCTTGCATTCATCACCTTCTTTAGCAGACAACCATTTTCCATTCTCTCAACATGGCCAAACCACCTCAACACATTCATATCCACTCTAGCCGCTAACTCATTTCTTCCACCCGTTCTCTCCCTCACCACTTCGTTCCTAACCCTATCTACTCGAGATACACCAGCCATACTCCTTAGACACTTCATCTCAAACACATTCAATTTCTGTCTGTCCATCACTTTCATTCCCCACAACTCCGATCCATACATCACAGTTGGTACAATCACTTTCTCATACAGAACTCTCTTTACATTCATGCCCAACCCTCTATTTTTTACTACTCCCTTAACTGCCCCCGACACTTTGCAACCTTCCTTCACTCTCTGACGTACATCTGCTTCCACTCCACCATTTGCTGCAACAACAGACCCCAAGTACTTAAACTGATCCACCTCCTCAAGTAACTCTCCATTCAACATGACTTCAACCTTGCACCACCTTCCCTTCTCGTACATCTCATAACCTTACTCTTACCCACATTAACTCTCAACTTCCTTCTCTCACACACCCTTCCAAATTCTGTCACCAGTCGGTCAAGCTTCTCTTCTGTGTCTGCTACCAGTACAGTATCATCCGCAAACAACAACTGATTTACCTCCCATTAATGGTCATTCTCGCCTACCAGTTTTAATCCTCGTCCAAGCACTCGAGCATTCACCTCTCTCACCACTCCATCAACATACAAGTTAAACAACCACGGCGACATCACACATCCCTGTCTCAGCCCCACTCTCACCGGAAACCAATCACTCACTTCATTTCCTATTCTAACACATGCTTTACTACCTTTGTAGAAACTTTTCACTGCTTGCAACAACCTTCCACCAACTCCATATAACCTCATCACATTCCACATTGCTTCCCTATCAACTCTATCATATGCTTTCTCCAGATCCATAAATGCAACATACACCTCCTTTACCTTTTGCTAAATATTTCTCGCATATTTGCCTAACTGTAAAAATCTGATTCATACAACCCCTACCTCTTCTAAAACCACCCTGTACTTCCAAGATTGCATTCTCTGTTTTATCCTTAATCCTATTAATCAGTACTCTACCATACACTTTTCCAACTACACTCAACAAACTAATACCTCTTGAATTACAACACTCATGCACATCTCCCTTACCCTTATATAGTGGTACAATACATGCACAAACCCAATCTACTGGTACCATTGACAACACAAAACACATATTAAACAATCTCACCAACCATTCAAGTACAGTCACACCCCTTTCCTTCAACATCTCAGCTTTCACACCATCCATACCAGATGCTTTTCCTACTCTCGTTTCATCTAGTGCTCTCCTCACTTCCTCTATTGTATTGCTAACTAGCTGAGGGACGAGGATATGTCATACCTTCTGCTTCCTTTGCGTCACCAATCAGTACTGAGACATTCTGGGCTCTGGCTAGTGGCGACTTGCTGTGCGCCCTGCCCTGTACGTGTGTCATACGCGTCAGTCTACAACCCTCACTCCCCTCCCTCCCTCCCACTCTCCCGCCAAGCTGTTCTCTCCAGTGTCTGTACATTTATAACACAACAAAATCATATAATTAGTATTGTTCTCCTGGATTGTAATTTTCCATAAGTACAAATTATTATACAAATTCAATGAAAAGTAGCCAAGTTGAAAATTCGATCGCTAAATTGTGCAGCAGCAGCAGAAGCAGAGAGAGCGAAGTTAATGCAATTTTTTCCTCTGAATTTTGACGGCACCCTCGAAAGATCTCACGGCAACCCTTGGTGCCGCGGCACACCGGTTGGGAATCACTGCTTTAGAAGTTTAATTCTAGCTCTCCCAACCAAGAATTAGTTCAAGCAGGCCTTGGTCTGAGAACATATCTTTCTAGTTACTATTTATTTCTTAATATAGCGCCTGGCGTAACATAGTTCCAATGCTAGACGCTCATGGTCATCTAGACATCAAGTTCTACTTGATGTAATGCAAGCTCTTGACGCTCAGCGCCACGTGACTTTCAGAATAATAACGCTTGCGATTAAAAAACGCTCGCGATTCAGACGCTCGGAGCTATGCCGATCGCGTCTAGTGAAAGCTAGATGACCAACGCTCTGTTGTCGTCATGCTCAGCTTGGCGCGAGGCATCACGTTAAGCTTGGCGTGAGGCGACATGCTCAGCTTGGCGCAAGGCGCCACATTCAGCTTGGCACGAGGCGCCATGCTAAGCCACCTGGCGAGCGTCATCATGCTCAGCTGCTTGGTACGCGCCACAAAGTTCAGCTCTTTTTAAGAGGTAAGAACATTAAATGCTCATTACCTGTCAAGAATGACTTTAATTTTGTTTTCAGCTTCGCGCCTGATGCGCGATATCGCTTAAAGTTAGAAAACACTTTTACCTCTCCTTACCTACGGCGAGGGCGAGCGTTCTGGGGATCGTCAACAGAAAACGCTCGAGGGGACTTCTGCTCGGGTCTTATGAGACGGT
Source organism: Palaemon carinicauda (assembly GCF_036898095.1). NCBI lineage: Eukaryota > Metazoa > Arthropoda > Malacostraca > Decapoda > Palaemonidae > Palaemon > Palaemon carinicauda. The sequence continues at coordinate 67,902,302 of NC_090747.1, forward strand.
AAGGGCCAGGCTAAGCCTCTCGCTTCCCTTTGCCGCTCGACTTAACTTCTCCCATGGGTCCGGAAGCTTGAAAGAGGTCTAAGGCTAGGATAACGACAGGTCCGAGCAGAAGCACCCTCCACTGTATTGAATAAAATTCCCTGCACTAATTTAGCACTACAAATTTGTATTTTTGACTCATTGGTATAAAACCAAAAGTATACACGCCCGTACTGTAGAGGGCTTGAATGGGAATGCAATAGTCACTAAATCCCATATAAAATGTAACAAAATATGACTAATTCATAGATAATTTGTATTTTTCCTAACTATACAAACCTTAGCTATTTAATAGGAGTATTACTTTCGGCGTAGCTGAAATGACGAGCCATTAAAATTTAATGAGGATTTACTACCCACACCGCTAGTTAGCGGGGGTAGGGGAAGGTAGCTTGCTACCCAACCCCCACTCACACACACCTGTGCTTGAGCTCACTTTGCTTGGAGGTAGGACTTCAAGGGGGATAGGGCTGGCGGGCAAGTTTGATTAAATAGCTAAGGTTTGTATAGTTAGGAAAAATACAAATTATCTACGAATTTGTCATTTGTTCCGTAACTGAAATACAAACCACGCTATTTAATAGGGTTGACTCACCCATTAAGAAGGGTGGATGTCCCTGCCAGTCTGGCTTTTTGGCTTTGCCCGGGGGCTCGTTATTTGAGTGTGTAAGCACCTAAGAAATAAGGAGTCCCTGCACCTTGCTAGAACCTTGCTACGCAAGGACTGCAGCCTACGCAAGCTGTGTGTGAAGGTATGAAGAAGTGTAACTCGTCCTAGGAAGTTGTTCTGTAGTTCTTTAGATGGAAACTTGTAGCCTAGGACTTTCCCAATACCACCTCGTCAGGGTATGGGGACGTAACAGTATTAGTCTTAATACTAGGAACACAAGGAAGCATGGTTTACCCGCAGTGGTTTGAGGTCAGCTATGCAGAGAACCCAGGATGCTGCTTTCGCCACGAGAGGGTAGGATGAAGAAAAGAATAAGAGCCAGTCAAATCTTTTTATTCACGCAGACTAAAACCGGGTAACAGTGCTCTCAACCTTATGCTACTTGTCCAATAAGGAGCTTGAGGTATACAACCAGCTGTTGTGCAGCCACTGAACCGATAGAGATCGTATCGAGTTCCTGTGGGTCACGTGTTGCAGGAGAAAGGTTGCGAAAGTCACCTGGAGCATTCACATCCTTTCTTGTAAGACCTGCATCACAGAGTAATCTGCTAAGGAGGACCAGAGGCATAGTTATGCCCTTGACACTGTGAGTTGTCATGTCGAGATGATGTTTCGGTGATCCTCCTCTAGTCTCTCTCGGTGCTGACAAGAGGAGGGACCCGGGAAGGCTGTTGCCGTTTTCTTTAGGTAAAGTCTCATACCTTACCCTGGGTACAGTAATGGATGATCTGGATCGTCTGTTACCTAGTTGAGACTTGTGTAGGATCCGTCACCTCTGGAGACTGTGTCTGGTGACATACTCAGGGACGAAACTGAACATTGTCTTTCGCCCCTCTCAATAATGGGCGACGTCGAAAGAGAGACCATGAAGTTCCTTAATTCGTAGGGTTGCTGTCCGAGTGTGTTGGAACATTGTGTTCTTAAATCAGGAGGAAATTTGTTGCCTGGTGAAGTGGAACACAAGGAGGTCCCATTAGGGATCGGAGATTGACCCATGTTCTGAGAGGAAGGTCTCAATTCCGACTGGGGAAAGGCAAGTTGTAAGTCCGTATGAGTTAGGAAAAGTCTATCGATGAAAGGGTGTCCCTTTCTTTCAGTATGAAGGTGAAGGATCAAGGTTGAGTGATCATCTTTACCTGTCGAAACTGAATAGGGGATCTTCTCCTCTTGCATATACTCGAGGATTCCACTATTGCTGGAATCGAGGTATTGAATGAAGAGACACTTTCACATGACGCCAACCACACAAGACGTGATATTGCCTGGTAGACTGATGCTGAGGAACTCCTCAGGTATCTAGACAACCTTTTTGCAAAGAGGTATTGGGTAGTCTTCAGGCGTACACTCATAGCAAAGCTATAGCTTGTGGTAGGTGTCGAAGTGGGTTGTCTTTTATGCGGAGAGGGTTCTCTTGGAGGCTCTATCAAGAGTCACAAAAGGTTTGGAGACCTTTCTGCATAATGCCATAGCGGAGCTAGGAGAGTCCTTGAGAGGTTGACCGATGTTCTAGCCTCGTTGAGTGCCCTTCTCCAGATAAAACAGGGACGAGACGTAAACGTCATTGTTTTACCCACCGTTGTTGCCAGAGAGCCTTGGGGTCTAGGGCTAGTGAGCAACAGTAGCCTGAGGTTCAGGAGCATTATGAACAGACCCCCTAGTTGGAGGATCTCGTAAAGTCGGGACTTTGATGGCTACATGGCGATCCAAAGTCCATTCTGTATACCTATCTGAGATGCTGTGCACAGATTGTCGGCAAGCCTGTTCTTCCAGTCTGGAATGAAGTGGGCTGAAAGTGGTACCGAACGGACTTTGGCCCATCTTAGTGTTTATGCTATTAGATGAGAAGAGTCTAAAAGCCACTTCCTACTTGCTTGTCGATGTGAGTCTCTATGTGGTGTACGGTGTGTCGTCCATCACATCACTGAGTGGTCTGTTAGGAACCGATGAGGCTGTTGAAGGACGGAAAGTTGGCCTTCATCTCTTTAAGAGATTTAAGTGACGGTACCTTCGGGCTCTGTCCAGAGAGCTGAGGTTGTGTGGTGCAGCACTATGGTCCCTCCTTTCTTCTTTTTCCAACTCCAGTCTCCTGAAATGGAAGCCGCTCTCGTTTCGAGAAGATTTTTGTGGAGATTGGTGTTTAGAATTATTTCCAGATACACCAGTCTCCTGGGAGGGAAGTAGGGAAGATTTCGTAGGTTTACCCTGATCACTGGATCTTGGTAAAAAGACTTCAGAAGTTCCAGTGTTAATGCAAGGTTGCCACTGAGTCTGCTAAGGTCAGTCAATCGTCTCGAGAGAGCAGAGACAGAACCCGATCCTGTGAGACCAGGATGGGTGTAATGGAAAGACCGAAGCACAGAGCCTTGAACTGGTGTTTCTTGTTTGTCTAGACTGAATCTTCCAACCTTCCTAGATGGATGGTTTGGACCTGGGAGTAAGTGTCCTTTAGGTCCAGTGTGCAAATGAAGACCTGAGGTCTTAGCCCTCGATCGAACTCCAACATGGTGTGGACATCGACCCAAAGGGATAACTCCTTGGTGATCCTTTTGCATGGAAGATTGTCGACGCTGGAGTCTTGACTTGTGTCGTAAAGGATCAGGAGCGATACCCCGTGTAAGGATTCTTCTCTGAGAGAGAATTTCTTTAGAAGGAAGGCCACGCTTAGCCTTACCACGCGCCCTGATGGGATTGATGCTATTCCTTAGAATAGAATTAATCTGGCGAATGTTAATCAATGGTTAACCGTTGGGTATCGTGGATACTGTGCAGGTGGAGAGTGCTCGCAAGTAGTTCCCTGTTGGCAAGCCATTGATGAGGGTTGTCGAACATTTACCGATCACTTTATCGTGATGGCAAACGGCCAGTAGCGAGACGTATGTTGTATAACTTCTGATCCAGGAACTACAGGAAGAGGTTGACTTGTAAGTTCGAGTCACGAACTGCTGGCAAATAACCGATGACCAATGAATTGGTGGTCTGTGCGCCGATGGTGAGTTCGAGATCAGCAAGCTGATTATGGTCCCCCCTGTTTGGTCAGAGATGAGCAAGCTGAAGATGGGCTGGTCAGAGATCAGCGAGCTGAGTTCAATGATCGAAGAAAGATGAGCTGCCCATCGGTGATCTAGTGATCAGCAAGCTGATGACTGGTTATTGACTAGAAATCGATGATTGAAAATGCTAGCAATTGGAGATCGTTAGTCATTGGATTGACTAGAGGTCACAGATCAGCATTGAGCTAGCAATTGGCGATCTGGTGATCGGCGACCTAGCGATCAGTAAACTGTGTACTAACCACCAGCAAACAGTGATCTAGAGATCAGGCTGTTGATGCTTTCCTTTTTGCTGCCGCTGGTCTGTCAAGGAAAAAAGAAACTTCAGAAGAGACAGGGACCAAGGATTCCCCGATTCGATTCCCTTGTAGGATGGAATATTCAGTATCTTGAATCCTTCTGTGGAGCCTTATTCCTCTTTCCCCGGTGGCAATGTTTATGTGCTTCCGGGGAGAAATGGGGCAATGGTTACCTGTCCAAAAAGTTTTACGCCATTTTACTGACAATTGCGCGAGTGTGTAGGTGAGTCTGGAGCAATGGCACACAGAATGATGCTGGTGCTTAATATCTGCCTGGAGAGCAGGCAAGCGCTGGTGCATTGGATCTGTGAGCCTAGACTCTTTGGCAAGAGCTGGCACATGAATCTGGGACCGTAACTGCGCAGGAGGGCGCAGGAAAGTGAGGAAGATCGCTGGCGCGCCGTAAGGCACTGTGCAGTTTTGTGCATTCTCCCTAAAATGCACCGAAGCGTGTGACTGGTTGCACAAGAGTGGGAGCATTGGCGCGTGCGTGAGAGTACTGCGTGGAGATTCTTGGCGTGTGCGTGCGGCAGACCATCGGCATCCGCATGTAGAAGACCGTCAGAGGGCATGGAAGGCTGTGTGCGTGTAACTCAAGATTATTGAAGCGCGCACACGCGAAGGCCGTTGGCACGTGCCCGCGCACAAGGCCGTCAGTGCGCTTGCGCGGTAGACTGTTGGCGCACGTGCAGGATACCATCGGCGCCCGCGTGCAGAAGAAAGTCGGCACGCACACGCAAGAGCATTGGCGCTTGCCCGCTTGGAAAATCACCGGCGCGAGCGGGAGACCAGCGGAGCCGATTGTCGGCGTGCGCGCAAGAGCATTGGCACTAGCACGCGCAGAAAATAATCGACGCGCACGCGGGAGACTATCGGCACCCGCGCGCGAGGAATATCGTCGGCGCGTGCGTGCGTACAAGACTGTTGGCACGTGCGTGCGTACAAGACTGTTGGCACGTGCGCGCGGAAGACTATCGGTGCGCGTGCGCAAGACTATCGGCGCGCGCGCGCACAAGACTATTGGCGCGCGCGCACAAGACTATCGGCGCGCGCGCAAGACTATCGGCACGTGCGCGGAACACTATTGGCGCGCGCATGTGCAAGACTATTGGCACGCGCATGTGCAAGACTATTGGCGCGCGCATGTGCAAGACTATTGGCGCGCGCATGTGCAAGACTATTGGCGCCTGCGCGAGGAAGATCGTGGGAGCTCGGGCACGTAAGAATGTCGGCGAGCGCACGCGCGCGAGACCATCGGTACTCGCGTCTGGAAGATCGTCGGCACTCGCACGCGTATAAAAGAGCGTGCCCGCGCGAGACCATCGGTACCCCCGCGCGGAAGATCGTCAGCGCTCGCGCGCGGAAGATCGTCGGCGCTCGCGCGCGTAAGAATGTCGGCGAGCGCGCGGGAGACCATCGGTTCCTGCGCGCGGAAGATCGTCGGCACTCGCGCGCGTAAGAATATCGACGAGCGCGCGCGAAGGTAGGTTGGAGGTTCAGCTGGTAGGTTGACCGATGGCAGGACGATCAGGAACTGGGATGTGCCCTTTAAAAAAGGGCGAGCATCCACCGATGGGGACTGTAAGCAGGTCTGCTTTAGAGTCCAGGACCGAAGTCCTTCGTTGCAGCGCAAAGTTGCGCTGGTAGATTGGTAGGTCAGCTGGCAGGACGATCAGGAACTGGGATGTGCCCTTTGGAAGGGCGAGCATCCACCGTTGGGGACCGTAAAAGGTCCGTGTTAGAGTCCAGGACCGAAGTCCAAAGGACTACGTTGCAGCACAAGGTTGCGCTGGTAGATAGGTAGGTCACTGGAAGGTCTGCTCGATCCTCCGAAGAGGTGTCTCTATGAGAGGCCTCTCCCGCGAACGAGAGAGGTGACTACTTCGTAGAAGAGACTTGAAGACACTCGTGATGACGTCCCTTAGGGCCGGTGGATCAGCAAGCTGACCTTAGCAGTAGCGATCCTCCGAAGAGGAGTCTCTATGAGTGGCCTCTCTCGTGAACGAAAGGGGTGAACACTTCGTAGAAGAGACTAGAAGACGCCCATGATGATGCCCCTTAGGGCCGATGAATCAGCAAGCTGACCTTAGCAGTAGCGATCCTCCGAAGAGGAGTCTCTATGAGTGGCCTCTCTTGTGAACGAGAGAGGTGAACACTTTGTAGAAGAGACTTGCCAAGACTGTGCTCCACCCCTGAAGGAAGAGAAACTCAGCAAGGGGGGGAGAGAAGTCTGGCCGAAGGGCAGCAACAGTAGTCGGAGGCCATGAATTTATTAAGGTATGGAAAGTTCTCCCTCTGAAGGGAGAAACAACCTCACACCTACGAAGGAAACCTCCCTCGGAAGGGAAGTTGTCCAACCCCTAGAGGCGAACCTCCTTTAGCGTTCTAAGATGATCTGAAGTGCTGGCCATGTTGTCACGGGAGTACTTCAAAGAGAATGAATGACGCCCATGACAACGACCTCTGAGGGACAGCAGTAACAGCAGATTCCCCAGGCATGAACAGAACAGCTCTGCTTCGTTGTCACTCTTTAGTCGAACAAAGAAAAACTGCAAAGTTAACTGGGAAAATAAAATTAAATAATTATTTAACAAAAATTCCCTAGGAACTCCGAAGAGGAACCACGAGGGAATAATATAAAATAAGAATTAAGTATGCGCCCTTCCTTCCCCAGATGACATCCACAGGAGAAGGGGGGGAGCAGAGTAACTGTAATAAAAACAGAATTATAATTATTCAAATCAGCTAAGAATATTCACTAATAGTGAGAACCACTGACCCCCCGAAGGGAAGTGTTCCCCACGGAGAAAGCTGAAAAGTTAAAATACAATTAGATTTTTACTAAAAAATAATTGAGACAAACAATCGGAAGAGCAACCTAACCCGCACACGGGAAAGGAGCTTCCGCAATAGTACGTTGTTGTAGTAAAGGTGAACGACCTCGAGAAGAGAGAGACCGTAGTCAATCTTTAAAAAGCCACATTCCCTTCGCTCAGAATCCAAGTTTCCCGTAGGAAAAGGCGAAGACAATAGTTGAGTGAAGAGGGTCCAGGTGATGACGATTCCCCTGCGGAGGCCAGGTTAACGGATACATGCCGACGGGAACACCGATGGACCAGAGAGGGAGAGGCCGTTCCCCACGAAGTGGAACTGTGCTGGCCTTGCTACTACGCAAGTTTCGTTGTCGTATATCACACACACAGCACAAACACTAAAAAGGAAACTTACTACATTTCTATACACATATATATACATAAACATTAAGAATGTTTATATATATATATATATATATATATATATATATATATATATATATATATATATATATATATATATATATCTATTTTGGACTGCCATTAATTTTTGTCTTTTAACTTACTTTTTCTTATACTTGTGTATATATATATATATATATATATATATATATATATATATATATATATATATACGTATATATATATATATATATATATATATATATATATATATATATATATATATATATATATATATACACACACAAGTATAAGAAAAAGTAAGTTAAAAGACAAAAATTAATGGCAATCCAAAATAGGCAAGGAGAGAGAGGGGTAACAACCGTTCTCACTCTGAGCCAAAAGTAAAGTGAGCTCAAGCACAGGTGTGTATGAGGGGGGGGGTTAGCAAGCTACCCTCCCCTACCACCGCTAACAAGCGGTGTGGGTAGTAAACCCTCGTTAAATTTTAATGGCTCGTCATTTCCGCTACGCCGAAAGTAATACCCCTATTAAATAGCGTGGTTTGTCTTTCATTTACGGAACAAATTTAATATAAACTATTAATATGTTACATGAATAGATATAGAAATAAAGAGTATATCTATATATTTAAATCAACCCTTAATATTAAGAGGTTCCAATAAAAGACGAATAGTCACATTTAACAATTGGAACATTAATAAATATTATACAAATAAATTTTGTATTTCAAAAACGAACAAGTAAACAATGATCCAAAGAATCGTGAGACTATACCGATTGTCATGAATACTACATCGTATAAAAATTAACTGAACACTAATTCTCTTTAATTTTTGTAAACAGATTAGTTAAAGAAAAAATACTAAAAGGACCAATATAATTGGAAAATGTCATATTCCTTTTATCTAATATAATTTAAAAACTTAGTTTTTAAAGAAAAATGATAAATTCGGAGATAATTTGTATTTTTCCTAACCATACAAACCTTAGCTATTTACATTGGGTATTACTTTCGGCGTAGCTGAAATGACGAGCCATTAGATTTTAACGAGGGTTTCCTACCCCGCGCTAGTTAGCAGGGGTAGGGGGAGGGGTAGCTAGCTACCCCTCCCCCCCTCACACACCGGTAAAATGTCTCACTTCACTTAGAGGTAGGACTTGACTTGGGGGACAGGGCTGGCGGGCAAATATGTGTAAATAGCTAAGGTTTTTATGGTTAGGAAAAATACAAATTATCTCCGAATGTCATTTGTTCCGTAACCGAAATACAAACCACGCTATTTACATTGGGTGACTTACCCCTTAGGAAGGGTGGAAAGTCCCCAGCCATACTGGCTTTGGCTTTACCCGGGGACTCAGAATCTGAGTGAGTCGCACTCGAGAAAAGGAGTCCCTGCACCTCACAAGTTCCTTGCTCCACAAGGAAACGTGTGGCCTACATAAGCTTGTGTGTGAAGGAAGAAAGTGCGACCCGTCCTAGGCAGTTGACCTTGAGTTCCAGAAGGAACTCTGGGTTAGGACGTTCCCAATACCACCTCGTCAGGGTATGGGGGACGCGACAGTATTGACTCAATACTCGGAACACAAGGAAGCATGGTTTACCTGCAGAGGTTTGAGGTCAGCTATGCAGAGACCAGGATGCTGCTTCCCCAGTAGAGGGGATGATGAAGAAAGAAGTAAGGGCCATACATACTTCTTTCGTTCATGCAGACTAAAACCTGATAACAATGCCCTCAACCTTCTGCTACCTGTCCAAAAAGGAGCCTGAGGTTAGACCAGCTGTTGTGTAGCCACCACAGAGCGATAGAAACGTATCGATACTCCTGTGGGTCACGTCCTGCAGGAAGCTGGCTGCAAAGGTCATTAGACGCTTCCAGACTCCAGCTTGTAGCACCTGCATCACAGAGTAGTTCTACTCGAAGGCGAGGGACGTTGCGATGTATCCAACATCGTGCTGTAGGGCGACGTGACGGGGGAGGGTCTGGATTCAGGTCGAGATGAATGTCCTTGAGTTCGAGCTGAAGAGGTGTAATGGCGACTCTCCCCTGTGTCCTCCCTGTGCTCCCAACCCGGCTGCACGTGAGGACAAACTGCAGCTGTTCTCAAAGATAACCCCTCGATTCCTTCACTGGCAAGAAGGAGAAGGTTTGGGTCATCTAATACAGAATGGAGACTCGAAATCTTGAAGGAGTTGGACCGAAGGCCCGGGACTCCAAGATTCTGAGTCTAGCCAACAACTCAGGAGCGAACCTGAATGTTGCCTTCCCCTATTCTCTTGAAAGGGTGGAGTTGTACGAGACCATGAAGATTGCTTACACACTGGCCGAGGCCAGACTGAGCAGGAGCACCGTCCCCCAAGACGGAATACGATCAGAGGCCTGTCGTAATGGTTCTTGAGAAGATCTCTTAAGGGACTAAAGAACGGATTTTGAGCGAAGCGAAAAATCTATTTTTGGGTGAGATGGCCATGTCGTCCTGATGGAAGTTCCTAAAGGGTAGCTTCCTTGGGTGTATATAACTACGGCGATATTCCCAGAGAATTCACCTTAAGGTACCCAGAATTCTAACTCCTGGAGCGAATATCCCTAATAAAAGAACCAGGGATATCGCGAAATATCAGAGGACGTATTCTTGACACGCCACATAGCAATCTGCACCCCGAACAGAGTTAACACTTCAAAGGGGTCAATTGGCAAGAAAACGAAAACGAGAAAGAAAGGAGAGCCGCTCGCAAGGTATCTCTCCTCTCCCGTTTCGTAAGCGTGCATTGCGCCGCTCACGGCGCCATCTGTATTCCTTGTAGCGATACACAAGGTGCTACAGATACTGTATGTAGGGAGGGGATCTACAGCCCTTTAAAGAAAGGGAAGGGCGGGTCCATCAGGACGACATGGCCATCTCACCCAAAAATAGATTTTGAGCGAAGGCTCAAGCCATGTCGTCCTGATGGAAGTATACCAGAGCATTACTGTATCTGTGGATTCTCAAAACGTGCCGTACTCCCTGAAGGTATTTCCCTGCCAACTAGACCTAGAGACCTAAGATGTTACCGTCATACATCTTTTCAACTAACCATAGACCATGTTAGTGCTTCCTGCCCCCTACAGGGAAGAGTCCTACTAGACTCTGGAAAAGTCTTGAAGAGTACATATACCTATGTATGAATAACAGACAAGCCAATATAGTGGTCTCACCCTATATCATGTAAAGCATAGTTTGTAAAGAACCACTGAGTCAATATGAAATATCGACCAGTTCTCCGTTCCATACTGGACTGGACAAAGGTTTATATCCGAGTAGGCGGAAAACTTGCATATCCGCCACCGCCCCCTCAGGGCATGGAGTCCTCCCACCAAGGGAAAGCATAAACCAATGCAAAGAATGCTTGCATAAAGGAACAATCTATTAGAATTATCCCAGATAAATATACATAGAACGTAATGCAAAATTATATCAAATAAATTGACACAGGTGAAGGAGATGCAAGGTTCACAAGAACTAGTTTATTGACAAACAATAAATAAAACAGGTTAAACAACCATTATATAAATATAAGAGGAGGATAACCAACAAATAAGCATAAGCACGATAGTAAACAGAAACTTGTTTATCTGAAAGAAAAACATTAGCGCCACTTTTAACATACCGAGGTATCAAAATTATAAAAGTCTGTATTACTAATCAGTTACATTAGCGTTGGAAACGCTCGGCACACATGTCTGCACTTATGCTAGGTTCACCTTTGAAAGTGGAACAGTCAATGTGGGCAACCCAGGGCCCTCACACTTAGTTTGTAGAACAGTTCGTAACTACACACTCACCCCGGAATTAATCGTCCCAATTAAATCCACTGTTCCTCGCAGAGTTAAACAGCAGGGTTAACGACACAACCCACTGCTACCACAGACCTCTTTAGTTGCTCCACTTGCTTCGCATAGTGACGAAAGAACACTCTGGAAGACTTCCAGCCAGTGTATGAACGAAGATGTTCAAAATCCATACAATTAAAGAAATTTAAGGATGAGGCAACTTTCCTCGGATCGTGACCTGCGGGTGTACTGTCTGGATCCGCTCTGCGAATAAAATAGGTGATTTTCGCCCTAAGTTGTTTCAGTGATAAATTTGAGCCTGATGTTTCTCCCCTGAATAGTTGACCACCCCTGAAGTCTGAAGTTCTATGAAGATAGACCTTTAGGCATTCCACTGGACATAGAGATGCATCTTCTTTCAGAGGGCAGATTCTCCAGGGACCCCACCTGTTGGTGGGTAACTCGTTCTTGGCGAGAAACGTAGGATCCGGAAACAGGTTCAGTTCTCCCCCATCCAAGAACTGAACACGACCCTCCTCTCTCGAGAGGGCTAAGATTTCACTAACCCTGGCCCCCGACGCGAGTGCAAATAGGAAAATAACTTTTTGGGTCAAATCCTTTAAAGCACACTCCTCATTGTTCAACAGCAAAGCGAAATGAAGAACTTTATCTAAAGACCATGAAATAGGCTTTGGAGGTGCTGATGGTCTGAGCCTAGCACAGGCTTTCGGAATTTTATTAAAAATATCGTTAGCGAGGTCGACCTGGAAGGCATATAAAATGGGTCTTGTCAAAGCAGATTTACACGTTGATATTGTGTTGGCTGCTAACCCTTGACCATGGAGGTGGATGAAGAAAGATAAGCAGAAGTCCGTCGAGATCTTTTGCGGATTCTTCGCCTTGACAAAGGCCACCCATTTCCTCCAAGATGACTCATATTGCCTTCTAGTAGATTTGCACTTATATTCCTCTAGGAAGTCTATACTGTCTTTCGAAATCCCGAAACGTTTTCTCACCGCTAGGGAGAGAAAATCATGAGCTGCAGGTTCCGGGTTTTCTGTGATGAAGCGCAGACAGTCGACTTCTGAGCTCGCTGGGTCAGAACTGGATCTGGTAACGGTAGACACTTCAGCCGTACTGTAGTTCCAATGCCAGAGGGAACCACACGCTGTTCGGCCACTTGTGAGCCACTATTGCCGCTACTCCCTTGAAAGATCTCAGTTTGTTGAGGACCCTCAACAGAAGGTTGTGAGGAGGGAACAGGTAAATCCTGGACCATCTGTTCCGCCAAGGGATCCTCGTACGGGGACACGTAAAGAGGTAACTTCTTGTTGTCTTTCGTCGCAAAGAGGTCTATCTGCAGTTCTGGGACTTGACTCAAGATGAAGGAGAATGATCCTGCGTCTAGGGACCATTCCGACTCTATCGGTGTGAACCTGGATAGAGCGTCCGCTGTCACATTGCGGACTCCTTGAAGGTGAACAGCCGACAGGTACCACTTCTTCTTTTCCGCCAGTCGAAAGATGGCCAACATCACCTGGTTGAGTGGTGGTGACCTCGATCCTTGTCGATTCAAGCATCTCACAATCACCTCACTGTCCAGCACCAACCTTATGTGGATCGAGCGACGAGGGGAGACTTTCTTCAAGGTAAGGAGTACTGCCATAGCTTCCAGAAAGTTTATGTGAAATGTCTTGAATAGATTGGACCAAGTCCCTTGGGCCTTCTTCCGATGAGAATGACCTCCCCACCCCTACTTCGAGGCGTCTGTGTGAATAGTCAATGAGGGGGGAGGTGGCTGAAGAAGTACCGACTTCTTTAGTTGCCTGACTTGGGACCAAGGCCTGAGAAGCGTACGTAGACGGAGCGGAACTGGTCTTATCAGATCTCTTCGCGCGTTTGATGCATAACTTCTCCAAACTCCGGTTGCATCCTTTAGCTTAGCACCGGGTCTGTTACTGAGGCAAACTGGGGAGAACCCAGCACTCTCTCCTGTTCGCGTCTTGATATCCTTTCGGAATCCAGAAGTCTCTTGACAGAACCAGCTATCTCCTTCCTCTTCTTCGCCGGGATGGAGAGTTGGTGTGACACTAGGTCCCAGTGGATTCCCAACCACTGGAACTTTTGAGATGGAGAAAGTCGACACTTTTTTCTGTTGATCTTGAAGCCTAAATACTCTAGGAACTGGATCACCTGTAGGGAAGCTTGCAAACATTCTGTCTTGGATGCTGCCCACACTAGCCAGTCGTCCAAGTAGGCTACCACCTGGATTCCCTTTAGGCATAATTGTTTGAGAGCTACACTCGCAAGCTTTGTGAAGATCCTTGGGGCTATGTTTAGTCCGAATGGTATGGCTCTGAAGGCGGAGAGTCTTCAATGTAGCTTGAACCCTAGGTAGGGGGAGAGTTGACGATTGATTGGAACGTGCCAATAGGTGTCTGACAAATCTATGGAGACGGTAAATGCCCTCTTGGGCAGTAAGGTCCTTATGTGTTGCAGTGTTAGCATCTTGAACTTGCAGTTCACAATGAACTTGTTGAGTGGCGACAAGTCCAAAATGACTCTGAGTCCTTCTTGGGAACACAAAACAGCCTCCCTTGGAATTTGATGGACTTTACCCTTCGGATTACCCTTTTCTCCAACAGTTCTTGAATGTACTCCTCCAGAACGGGGGTGGAGTGTTGGAAAAATCGAGGGCACGGGGGTGGAGTGCTGTACCAGCTCCAACCCAGTCCATTCTTGAGTAGGCTGTGGGCCCAGGGATCGAAGGTCCACCGATCCCGAAAATTCTGAAGTCTCACTCCTACCGGTATCATCTCACTTTGACTGCTGTTGCCCTGAGGTCTTGCCTCCTTGACCGCGACCACCCCTGAATCCCCTCCCCTTTGAGGGGCGTCTAGACGAACCTCTGGCTGCTCCTCTAGGCTTCGCTCGAAAGGTAGTTGACTGCCCTTCGAACGCTGGGTTAAATGCCGGAGACTGCGTCGACACGGCTTGGGGCACCCACTGGTACGTGGTCGGGGTTTGTGCCACCATCTGGGGCACTGTAGGCATAGGAAATTGCTGTTGCTGCTGCTGTCTGAATGGCTTGGCTGGCCGAAAGGGTAGCCTAGTCTTCTTAGTCTTCCTCTTTGGTTGGGGACCCTCATCCGGGGAAGACTTTCTCTTGAGGGATAGGCCCCACTTCTGGAGAAGGTTTCTATTCTCCGTGGCTGTGCCTCCACACAGTTCAGCGAGCGTCTCCCCAGGCTTCCGGACTCGCTGATCCGCCTTGAGTTCGAAGCCCGGTGCAGGCTCAGTAGGTCTATCAATTCAGCCACTATGGCCGAGATGACCACCATTACATACGAGGAGGAACCCCTCTTTGAGGTCCTCACTAAATCTCTCCTGCAGACTCTGTTGGTCGATGCCTACGAGTTTCTCGCTGTCAGGTTTCGTTGCCGAAGACATGTTTTGTCTGAGGCTACTATCAGACATGAGCTTAACAGGCTCATTAAAGCCCCGGTCTGGGGTCCGGATCTATTCCCAGAGGACTTGGTGAACACCGTCCTCAGCGAGGCGGCCAGGGTTAACCAAAGCCTCAAGGTTAGGTGGGGCTTAGTCCCCAAGCGGAAGTTTGAACCAGCCGGCATCTCTGCTCGAGGCAGGAAGAGGCTGAGGCCCTTCCACTCCTCTCAGAACCGACAACCCCTTCAGTTCGTGCAACCCGTTCCAGTGGCACAAGGTAACCAGCCTTCTACTTCGAAGGGGCACCCTCAACAACAATATGTGTTGGTCCCTCAGGCTCAGGTAGCATCGACCTCGTATGCTACCCTGCCTTTAACCCCGCCTACGAATCTCAAGGTTCCTTCCAAGGCTACCAACGCGCCAGAGGCTCCGGCGCCAGACGTGCCTTTCGTAACAGGGGTAGCAGAAGGGGTTTCACCCAAGGCAAGGCATTCCGCGGAGGCCGAGGAGGCAAATCGTCATCAGCCCAATGAAAATCTTCAAGTAGGGGGAAGACTTTGTCTTTCGAAATCGTTGGAAGTTCAGCAATTGGGTTTTCAGCATAATTTCCAAAGGTCTGGGGTGGAGTTGGATAGAAGGGCCCCCTCCACCAACCAGTTTCTATCAACTTCCAACGGAAGAGCTAGTCTCTTTTGCAGACGACCTATTGCAGAAGAACGCAATCCAAAGGGTTCATCACTTAAAATTTCAAGGTCGCTTGTTCAGCGTGCCAAAGAAAGACTCAGACAAGCGAAGAGTAATCCTAGACCTGTCCTGTCTGAACTCCTACATTCGATGCGACAAGTTCCACATGTTAACCGTCTCTCAGGTGCGGACCTTACTTCCCCGTGGGGCCGTCACCACCTCTATAGATCTTACAGATGCCTACTATCACGTTCCGATAGCAAGGAATTTTCGTCCTTTCCTAGGCTTCAAACTAGGCAGCCAAGCCTACGCATTCAAAGTGATGCCATTCGGGCTCAACATAGCGCCCAGGATCTTCACCAAACTGGCAGACGGTAATTCAAGAACTACGAACCCAGGGGATTCAAATAGTAGCTTACCTGGACGACTGGCTCGTCTGGGCAGACAACGTCGAGCACTGCCTCGAGGCAACAAACAAAGTGCTAACCTTCCTTCGACAGTTGGGGTTTCAGGTCAACCTCGACAAATCCCGCCTGGTCCTGGAGACCAAGTTTCAATGGCTGGGATTACAATGGGACCTACGTTCCCATACGCTATGTCTCCCGAAAGCCAAGAGGACAGAAATAGCAAAGAATACGAAACGTTTTCTCAGGGACAAGTTGACGTCCAGGAGGAACCAAGAAAGAATCCTAGGCTCCTTACAGTTCGCCTCCGTGACAGATATTGTTCTGAAGGCCAAACTAAAAGACATAAACAGAGTATGGCGCTCCAGGGCAAACAGGAAGCATCGAGACAAAAGAGCTCGACTTCCTCCAATTCTAAGAAAGAGACTTCGGCCATGGACAAGGTCAAAAGTCTATCGAAGTCAGTCCCTTTACAACATCCGGCCCCAGGACTCGTCATTCACACAGATGCCTCCTTAACAGGTTGGGGAGGATACTCCCAACACAGGAAAGTCCAGGGACTATGGTCGACTGTATTTCGACAACTTCACATCAATGTTCTAGAGGCCATGGCGGTATTCCTTACTCTAAAGCGAATGACCCCAGCCAAGAACCTTCATATCAGGCTAGTTCTAGACAGCGCAGTCATAGTCCACTGCATAAACAGAGGAGGCTCCAAGTCAGCCCACATAAATCCCGTCATGTTAGCAATATTTTCCATGGCAGCATCGAACAAGTGGCATCTGTCGGCAGTTCATCTAGCGGGAGTGCGGAATGTAGTCTCAGACGCACTTTCGAGGACAACTCCACTGGAGTCGGAATGGTCCCTGGATCAACAATCATTCAAATGGATCTTATCTCAGGTCCCAGGTCTCCAGGTAGACCTGTTTGCGACAGAGTCCAACCACAAACTAGAATGTTACGTAGCCCCCAACCTGGACCCTCGGGCTTATGCCACAGACGCAATGTCGTTAGATTGGAACACTTGGAAGAGGATTTACTTGTTCTCTCCGATAAATCTTCTGATGAAAGTGTTGGACAAACTCAGGTCTTTCAGAGGCCAAGTAGTTCTGGTAGCCCCAACTGGCCCAAGAGCAGTTGGTTTCCTCTGTTGGTGGAACTGGGTCTCCACCCTCGACAGATACCCAATCCCATACTAACACAAGTAGTACAAACTCGCAATGTGTTAGCTTCCTCAAGAATTCAGAGTGCCCTAACTTTATGGACTTCATGAAATTTGCAGCCCAAAGAGGTGCAGCTATTGATCCCCAAAAAAACCCTGTTTTTGGAATCGGACAAAAGGGAATCCTTCCTCCAACAATATGACTCGGCTGTTAAAAAACTTGCAAAGTTTTTAAGGGACTCAAAGGTTGAAAAGATGACTATGAATATGGCAGTAACCTTCTTCAGAACTCTCTTTGAATCAGGCCTTGCAGCCAACACCATTACTACGATTAAGTCAGCCTTGAAAAAGATTTTCCATATTGGTTTTAATATTGACCTTACGGATTCATACTTCTCGTCAATCCCGAGAGCCTGCGCCAGATTGAAACCATCAACTCGCCCTAGCGCAGTTTCCTGGTTTTTTAATGATATCCTTAAGCTGGCCTCTGACACTCTTAACGAATCTTGCAATTACATAGCGTTATTAAGGAAGACCTTGTTCCTATTGAGCCTAGCTTCTGGCGCCAGAATTTCAGAACTGTCAGCTTTGACTAGAGATCCAGGTCATATTGAATTCCTCTCTTCAGGAGAAGTCCTTCTCTCCCCTAACAAAGTTTTCTTGGCTAGAAATGAGGACCCTCAGAACAGATGGTCCTCCTGGAAGATTGTTCCACTTCCTCAGGACCCATCCTTGTGTCCAGTTACCACCCTGAAATCCTACTTAAATAGAACTTCCATGAAGTCCACAGGGCCCTTATTCATTAGAGAAAATGGAGGAACCATTACCCCGAAAGGAATCAGACAACAGATTCTTTACTTTATTAAACAGGCTAACCCTGAATCATTCCCCCATGTCCATGATATAAGAGCTGTAGCTACTTCAGTTAATTACTTCCACCATATGAATTTTGATGAGCTTACGAAATATACAGGCTGGAAGTCCCCTAAAGTTTTTAAACGCCACTACCTAAAACCTTTGGAAGCTCTAAAATTTGCTACAGTAGCAGCTGGGAATGTGGTTCCTCCTGAAGGTAATGAGTCTTAATCATGTCTTGCTCTATCCCCCTTCCTCCTTCCTGCCTTACTTATTGTTCCTACTTAGTTTTGGTTTTGTTTTACTTGAGCTACAACCTTATGGTGTATTGTTTTATACTTCTGTTAATGATCTTACGTTACTACGAATGTTTTTGATTATACCTGTTATTAGTCTTACTCTCCCACGAGTTGGTTTTTGTTATTTTACCATTAAGGATGTTATTTATTTTGATCTGCATCATTATTTGCTTTGCCTTACCTGCCATCCCTAGTGTGGGATTTTTGCCATAATTGTATTTATTCATCCCTCCTTAATGTTTGAGAGTACTTCCCTACGGGATACCTCGTATATCCTTTTCTTGGATTAAAACACGTTTTGGTATTATTTTGTATTTAATTACTTCCCTTCAGGTATTGTGCCAAGTTTGGGCCCCTATTTCTCTGGCACTATTTCACTGGGCAGCACAGGTCGGAGCCCAGAAAAGAGATTTTGACGAAGGAAAAATGACAAATTCGAAGATAATTTGTATTTTTCCTAACCCTACAAACCTTAGCTATTTACAAAGGGTTTACTTTTAGCGCAGCTGAAATGACGAGCCAATAGTTTTTAACGAGGGTTAATTACCCCCGCGCTAGTTAGCGGGGGTTGGGGAAGGGTAGCTTGCTACCCCTCCCCCCTCCACACACCGGTGACTTGCTTCACTTCACTTAGAGGTAGGACTTGACTTGGGGGTCAGGGATGGCGGGCGCATATGTGTAAATAGCTAAGGTTTGTATGGTTAGGAAAAAATACAAATTATCTTTGAATTTGTCATTTGTTCCGTAACCGAAATACAAACCACGCTATTTACAAAGGGTGACTTACCCCTTAGGAAGGGTGGAAAGTCCCCAGCCTTACTGACTTCGGCTTGCCCGGGGGCTCGATCCCTCAGTGAGCAGCACTAGAGAGAGGGAGCCCCTGTACCTCACAAGTTCCTAGCATCGCTAGGAACGAGTGGCCTACATAAGCAGTGTGAGGAGGAGAGTGTGACTCGTCCTATGAAGTTGACCTTGAGACCTTCAGATAGGAATTCTAGGATAGGACGTTCCCCATACCACCTCGTCAGGGTATGGGAGACACAACAGTATTAAGCTTAATACTAGGAGCACAAAGAAGCATGGGTTACCTGCAGAGGTCGAGGTCAGCTATGCGAGGACCAGGATGCTGCTTCCCCAAGAGAGGGGAGAATGAAGAAAGAAGTAAGGGTCAGACATACTCTTTCATTCACGCAGACTAAGACCGGGTAACAACGCCCTCAACCTACTGCTACTTGTCCAAAAAGGAGCCTGAGGTTAGACCAGCTGTTGTGCAGCCACCACAGGGCCGATAGAAAACGTATCGAGGCTCCTGTGGGTCACGTCTTGCAGGTAGTGGGCTGTGAAGGTCGTTTGACGCTTCCAGACCCCAGCTTGAAGTACCTGCATCACAGAGAAGTTTCTCTTGAAGGCCAGGGATGTAGCAATACCCCTGACATCGTGGGCCCGAGGGCGACGTGACGGAGGAGGGTCAGGATTCAGGGCATGGTAGATAACCCTTCGAATCCAAGCTGAGATGGTGTTCCTGGTGTCTTTCCTCTTTGTCCTGCCTGTGCTCACAAACAAAGCTCGCACATGAGGACGGACTGCAGCCGTTCTCTTCAAGTAGTGCCTCAGACACCTCACTGGACATAGTAGCAGCTGGTCTGGGTCGTTTGTTACAGAACGGAGACTCGCGATCCTGAAAGAGTCGAACCGAGGATCCGGCACTCCAGGATTCCGAGTCTTGGCCACAAACTCAGGGACGAACCTGAACGTTACCTCCCCCCATCCCCTTGAATGGGCGATGTCGTACGAGAGACCATGAAGTTCACTAACTCGCTTGGCCGAGGCCAAGGCGAGTAGGAAAGCCGTCTTCCAAGACAGGTGGCGATCGGAGGCCTGGCGTAATGGCTCGAAGGGAGGTCTCTTAAGAGACCTGAGGACTCGAACCACGTTCCAAGGAGGGGGTCTCATTTCCGACTGGGGGCAGGTAAGCTCATAGCTACGTATGAGTAAAGAGAGTTCTAGCGATGAAGAAATATCCACGCCCTTCAATCTGAAGGCCAAGCTTAAGGCTGAGCGATAGCCTTTCACTGCCGAGACAGAAAGACAGAGAAGCTTAGTCGTGGAGGAAGCTCCCTTGGGAGTTTCGTCAGGAGTTGCAGAAGGTCTGGAAACCATTCCGCGTGATGCCATAGCGGAGCTACTAGAGTCATGGAACAGTTGACCGATAGTCTGGTCCTGTTGAGCACCCTTCTCATCAGACAGAATGGTGGGAAGGCGTACACGTCGATGTTGTCCCACCGTTGCTGGAAAGCATCTTGCCAGAGTGCCTTGGGGTCCGGGACTGGTGAGCAGTACAGGGGCAGCTTGAAGTTCAAGGCTGTCGCGAACAAGTCCACAGTCGGGGAACCCCACAAAGTCAGGACTTTGTTGGCTATCTGAGGATCCAAAGACCACTCGGTACTCACTATCTGCGAAGCCCTGCTCAGACTGTCGGCGAGCACATTCCTCTTGCCAGGAATGAAGCGAGCTGATAGTGTTATCGAGTGGGTTTTGGTCCACCTCAGAGTCTCTACTGCAAGATGGGATAGCTGTTGCGAAAAAGTGCCTCCCTGCTTGTTGATATAAGCCACTACCGTGGTGTTGTCGCTCATCACCACCACGGAGTGACCCGCCAGGGACCGTTGGAACTGCTGAAGAGCCAGAAAGACGGCCTTCAATTCTAGCAGGTTGATGTGTAGGCACTTTTCTGATTTTGACCAAAGGCCTGAGGCCCTCTGGTTCAGAACGTGCGCCCCCCACCCTTCTTTTGACGCGTCCGAAAACAGAGTCAATTCCGGGGGGAGGACGAGAAGACTCACTCCCTTCCGCAGGTTCTCGTCGGCCAGCCACCACCGCAAGTTCGTCTGTTCCAGAGACCCCACTGGGATCAGAATGTCCGGGGAATCGGATCCTTGATTCCACCGGGACTTGAGCCGCCATTGAAGGGATCTCATCCTTAGGCGGCTGTTTGGAACCAGACGGACCAGGGAGGATAGGTGGCCTAAGAGACGCAACCACAATTGGACGGGGAGTTCTTTTCGCCTGAGGAAAGGTTCCGCCACCCTCCTCAGCCTTGCTATCCGGTCGTCTGATGGAAAGGCTTTGTGGAGATTGGTGTCTATTAGCATGCCTAGATAAACCAGTCGTTGGGACGGCTGCAGAGAGGACTTCTCGAGGTTTAGCACGATCCCCAGATCCTGGCAAAGATCCAGAAGCCTGTCTCGGTGCCGAAGAAGGGTCGACTCCGAGTCTGCTAGGATCAGCCAATCGTCCAGGTAACGAAGGAGACGAATGCCGTTCCTGTGCGCCCAAGATGAAATCAGGGTGAACACTCTGGTGAACACCTGAGGAGCTGTGGAGAGACCGAAACACAGCACCTTGAACTGGTAGATCTTGTTGTCTAGGCAGAATCTCAGGTACTTCCTGGAAGATGGATGGATTGGGATCTGGAAGTACGCGTCCTTTAGATCCAGTGTACACATGAAGTCTTGTGGTCTCACCGCAAGTCTGACCGTGTCTGCTGTCTCCATGCTGAACCGGGTTTGTTTGACAAACCTGTTCAGAGCTGAGAGATCGATGACGGGTCTCCAGCCTCCAGTAGCCTTCTTTACAAGAAAGAGTCGACTGAAGAAGCCTGGGGAGCCGTCCACGACCTCCTGGAGAGCACCCTTCTCGAGCATGGTCTCGACTTCGGCCTGAAGGGCCAGCCCCTTTGCCGATCCCGTGGCATAGGAGCTCAACGACACTGGATTCGCTGTCAGGGGAGGTTGAGATGTCGTGAACGGGACGTGATAACCTTGGCCGATCACTGAGACCGTCCAAGCATCGGCCCCGTGTTGCTGCCACCTGCGGACGCAACGCTGAAGGCATCCCCCCACAGGTGGACATGCAGGGGGACTGCCACCCCTAGGGCTTGCGGCCGCGGCCGCCACCCCTAGGAGTCTTGCCTCCCCTGGAGGACTTACCGTCCCTCTTGACCTTGGCTGGAAAGGGCTGGGGCTTAGACACCACTCTCTTAGCTGCCGGTGCCTGTTTGGGAGCCTTACGAGGCTGTTGCTGCTGTTGTGGCGGGGCTGGAGGCTTATAGGGGCGAGTTGTAAGGGCCCTGTGGAGGAGGGAGTCCGTGCTGGATTTCCTCCACCTCTCAGCCGTTCGCTCCATGTCTTGAGGCTCAAACAGGCTCTCCCCCAGAAGGGAAGCATGTCGGAGCCTACACACATCTACGGCGGGGACCTTCGGATGGAATTTCTCGGACACAGCATCGCGACGCTTCAACACCGAGTTGGCCCACAGGGTGGTAACCTGGTGCGCCAAAAACTCGATGGAGCGGGTGCCCGAGAGCAAGAAGGTCTCTAGGGCCTTCCTATTGGTCTCCTTGGACAAGTCCTCCGATCGCAATAGGATGCCCAGAGATCCTAGCCAGAAGTCCAGCCACGAAGTGGCCTGCATGGCACACTTAGCGACCTTCTCGTGGTTAAGGATCTCTGCCGCCGAGAACGACACCTGCCGGGCAGAGAGTTTCTCAAGGGGAACTCCCTTCGCCAGCTCCTCCACAGAGTGATGGAGAGGAAGAGCGAGGTTGTGCTCACCAAGGATCTCGAAATACCTCCTCTGCTGAAGGCGAGGAGGAGGGATGAGCTTGTTCCCGGCAGTGGAACGACTGGAGGAGGCAAGAAGTGCGAGCTGAGCGTTGGCCTTAGCCCTGGCACTCTTCAGCCCCCGAGACCAGGGCAGAGCTGCACTGGTCTTAGGGGCCTTCCGATTCTGACCACAGGCCTGAGGTCCTGTGGTTCAGAACGTGGGCCCCCCACCCTTTCTTTGAGGCGTCCGAAAACAACATCAAATCCGTGGGGAGGACGAGAAGATCCACTCCCTCTCGTAGGTTCTCGTCTGCCACCCACCACTGAAGGTCCGTCCGTTTCGCGAGACCCATAGGGATCAAGACGTCCGGGGAATCATGTCCTTGACTCCACAGGGACTTGAGTCGCCATTGCAGGGATCTCATTCTGAGACGACCGTTGGGAACTAGACGGACCAAGGATGAGAGATGGCCGAGGAGACGTAACCGCGATTGGGCTGGGAGTTCGTCTCGTATGAGGAAAGGACTTGCGACCTTCCTCAGCCTTGCTATCCTGTCGTCTGATGGGGAGGCTTTGTGGAGATTGGTGTCCAATATCATGCCTAGATATACCAGTCTTTGGGTAGGAAGCAGAGAGGACTTCTCCAGATTTACCATGATCCCTAGATCTTGGCAAATCCCCAGAAGTTTGTCTCGGTGTCGAAAAAGGGTTGACTCCGAGTCTGCTAGGATCAGCCAGTAGTCCAGATAACAGAGGAGACGGATGCCGATCCTGTGTTCCCACGAAGATATCAGGGTGAACACTCTGGTGAAAACCTGAGGTGCTGTGGAGAGACCGAAACACAGCACCTTGAACTGGTAGATCTTGTTGTCTAGGCTGAATCTTGGGTACTTCCTTAAAGACGGATGGATTGGGATCTGGAAGTACGCGTCCTTCAGATCCAGTGTGCACATGAAGTCTCGCGGTCTCACTGCAAGTCTGACCGTGTCTGCCGTCTCCATGCTGAATGGAGTCTGCTTGACAAACCTGTTCAGAGCAGAGAGGTCTATGACTGGTCTCCAGCCTCCAGATGCCTTCTTTACAAGAAAGAGTCGACTGTAGAAATCTGGGGTCCCGTCGACGACCTCCTAGAGAGCGTCCTTCTTCAACATTGTATCGACTTCTGCCCAAAGGGCTTGCCCTCTTGCAGATCCCATGGCAAGAGAGCTCAACGACACTGGATTCGCTGTCAGGGGAGGTAGAGATGTTATGAACGGGATGCGATATCCTTGGCTGATCACGGAGATCGTCCAGGAATCGGCCCCGAGTTGCTGCCACCCGTCCGCGCAACTTTGAAGGCAACCCCCCCCCTTGGTGGACGTGGGGGGGGACTGTCAATCCTAGTGTTTGCGGCCTCGGCCACTCACCCTAGGATTTTTGCCTCCCCTGGAAGACTTCTTGCCTTTCCTGTCCTTGACGGGAAAGGGATGTTTGGACACCGTTGCCTTTGCTGCTATTGCCGGCTTTGTCGTCTTTGCAGGGCGAGGTTGTTGAGGTGCTGAAGGCTTATAGGGCTTTGATGTTAAAGCCCTCTGGAGGAGGGAGTCCTGGTTGGACTTCCTCTACCTCTCAGCCGCCTGCTCTAAATCTTTCGGCTCAAACAGACTATTCCCGAAAAGGGAGGAATGTCTGAGCTTACTGACCTCGGTGTTAGGGACCTTCGAGTTGAATCTTTCAGACACCGTATCTCGGCATTTCAGGATAGTATTAGCCCACAAGTTTGAGACTTGGTGGGCCAGAAACTCGATGGTACGAGTGCCTGAAAGAAGGAAGGTCTCCAAAGCCTTCCTGGTACTCTCCTTAGACAAGTCTTCGGATCGTAGCAGGATGCCAAGAGATCCTAGCCCGATATCCATCCCCGAAGTGGCCTGCATGGCACACTTCACTACCTTCTCCTGGCAGAGGATCTCCGAGGCCGAGAACGACACTGGCTGGTTGGAGTCTCTCTCGAGAGAGACTCCCCTGGAGAGCTCTTCCACCGAGTGGTGGAGGGGAAGAGCTAAACAGGGCTCCTCCATGATCTCGAAGTACCTCCTCTGGTGGACACGAGGAGGTGGGAGGAGTTTGTTTCCGGCACTGGAACAGCTGGAGGAGGCTAGCTCGGAGAGCTGGCTCTCGACCTTATCTCTGGCACTCTTGACCCCCTGGGACCAAGGCAAAGCCGTGCTGGTTTTAGGGGGCTTCTGGGTACCAAAGACTCGGTCCAGAATCGTGTCCTTGCCCTCTCGAGGAGGAAGCTCTGGATCCGAGAATCCGTTAAGGTTCCTCATCAGAGTCAGAACTTGCCAGAAGGCATGCTCCGACTCTTGCGGCTCTCCTCCTGATGGACTAGCAGCAAGGTCTCCAGTCCCCAAAGGCTCTTCTTGGGGGGACTCGTGGATGTTCTCCGCGGGCTTAGCTGGCTCTGGTCTGATCCTCGAAGAAGATTTCTGAATCGTCTTGGAGTCCTTCGACTCCCTCCTGGGAGGGATGCAGGATTCCAATAAAGATGGTGGGGGGCTCTTCTCCACCTCCACCCGAGGAGACTTCTCAGCGCGAGGTGGGGTTTCTCCCATTGGTGCGATGGGAGAACGCCTCACCTCACGTGAATCCCCTGAGGACGGAAAATCCTCGTCCACAGGGGATGGAGAGAAAGTCTGGGGAGGGGAGGGGAGGGAGCCTTCCTCGACGACTTCCGAGGAGCCAGTTTCGCCCCTGGAGAAGTAACCACGTCGTCCACTCCTCTCTTCCTCTTCAGTGGGGCCGAGATAGCCGCTGATTTGAGGCCTAGTTCAGAGAAAGCGGGCTTGAAAGCCTGCGCAACCGCTCTGATCAAGGGTCCAAACCAGGGCTGCCGACTGACAGCAGCGCTGTCAGAGACACCCTCTGGAGGGAAGGGGATCGTAAGATCCCTAGGAATGGAAACTACAACAGGGTCTGCCTGAAAGGAAGAAGCTGTGGAAGAAATGTTCCTAGACCTGTCCGCAGATTTCCCTCCCTCCGTTGAGAGCGCTGTCCTGCGCTTGGGGGGGGAAATGCGATGAGGATGACCTGACTTCGCGTCATACTGCAGGATCGCGCTGGGCATCGCGCTGGGCATCAGGCTGGGCATCGGGCGAGAGGCTATTGCCTAGCTTGGGGCGATTGCTCGCGCACGCGGGCGAGCGATGTCGCGCAGGCGAGCGTTGGCGCGTGGGAGAGGGCGCGCGTTGGCGCGTGGGCTAACGCGTAGGTGAAGGTGCACGCTGGTGCACAGGTGCGCGTTCCGGAGACCTCGGATGGTGTGCAGCCACAGGATCCTGAAGGGCCCGTAAGGGCGAAGCCGTTGGGCGCGCGCGTGCAGGGGAAATATCCCTAGCGCCCGGGCGCGCAGGCGCAGGAGGGCACTTATCTGGAACCGAAGTTCTGGCAGTGGGCGCATGGGTGCGCGATGGAGACTACGGGCGATGGCGCGTAGGCGAGGGATGGCACATCGGCAATCGGTGATGTGGAGGAGAGTGCTGGCGAGCATGGGAGGATGAAGACTTCCCTCTGGAGCCCTGATCCGAAGATCGAGGGCGAGCAGGCAAGCGTTGGCGAGCAGGAGAGCGCTGGCGCACAGGAGATCGCTGACAATCAGGAGAGCGCTGACGAGCAGGAGACCGAAGGCGTCCATTGTGTGCATCAGGCTGAGGGCGCGCAGAGGTCCGCTGGCGAGCAGGAGATCGTGGGCACGAAGTCTCTGGAACTGCCGGGCGAGCAGGAGATCGTGGGCGTGCAGGAGAGCACTGGTGAGATGAGACTGCAACATGAGGGCGCTTGCGCGCAGTAGGGCGCAGGCGAACGTTTGGGCACAGGGGAAACCTGGCGCTTAAGAGACTTACACACAATGTGTGAAAGCCCCTTTTGCCCCGAAGGGACCCGTGCCCGTTAGAAAACGGTATGGGTGGGCACCCACAGCGCATCTGAAGCCAGGAAGGGAGAGGGCAGGTCAGCAGGTCTGGCAGGAGAAGGAGATCGCGAACGATCTGCGGAGAGGTCCAGGTCCAAAGAAATAGCAGGAACGGTAGCTGAAGGACGAGGCTCCTCTGCGGGGGACTGCGAGGATGAAGATCCGAAGAGGCGCCTCAGCGACGAAGAGGAAGGCGAGCCTTACGTCTTATACGTCCTCTGGGAGCAGCAGTCCTCCAAAGAGGAGTCTCTGTCAGTGAACTCCCCCTGGGGGGGGGACCACCCGCAGGAGAGACCGTTGGACGTTCCTCCCTTGATGGATGTTCGGAGGGGGGAGCTAAGCCTTCAGCTACAGCAGGGGTTTGAACACTCTCATTGGAAGCCTCTGCCACAACAGCCTCGACAATAGACAGAGGGTCAACCTCTGCTACTGCCGGTGACTGTTTGACAGCTGCTCCCAACCTGATCATGTCAAACAGGGCTTCCTTGGAGGGCGAGCCCTGAAGCCCCAAGGAAGCCCAAAGCTGCAAAAGATCATCATTATTTACATCAACAGAAGGAGAAATAATTAAATCCTCCCCCTGGGGAGGAGGAGAAGCTGCCTCGCTATGGGAGGCAACTCCCTCTCCCAAACCTCGAGATCGGTCAACAGTACGGCCTACGCTACCACTCCTTTGAAGGAGAAATATGACATTCATAGATAATTTGTATTTTTCCTAACTATACAAACCTTAGCTATTTACATGGGGTAATTACTTCGGCGTAGCTGAACGACGAGCCATAAAAGTTTTAGCGAGGGTTTACTACCCCGCCGCTAGTTAGCGGGGGGTAGGGAGGGGTAGCTAGCTACCCCCTCCTTCACACACACCAGTGAATGCTTCACTTTGCTTAGAGGTAGGACTTATCTTGGGGGACAGGGCTGGCGGGCACATATGTGTAAATAGCTAAGGTTTGTAAAGTTAGGAAAAATACAAATTATCTACGAATTTGTCATTTGTTCCGTAACTGAAATACAAACTACGCTATTAACATGGGGTGACTTAACCCTTAGGAAAGGTGGTAAGTACCCTGCCATACTGTACTGGCTTTCGCTTGCCCGGGGACCCCGAACTCGGGTGTGTAAGAACTCAAGAAGTAAGGGGTCCCTGCTCCTCGCTGACAGCTGTGAAACTGCTACGGCCTACGTAAGCTGTGTGTGAAGGTGAGAAGTGACTCGTCCTAAGAAGTTGACCTGGAGTTCTTCAGATGGAAATCTAGGCTAGGACTCTCCCAATACCACCTCGTCAGGGTATGGGGACATGACAGTATTACATCTTATTACTAGGAACACAGGGGAGCATGGTTTACTTGCAGAGGTTTGAGGTCAGCTGTGCCGAGAACCCAGGATGCTGCTTTCTCCAAGGGAGGAGAAGATGAAGAAAAGAATAAGGGCCAGGCAGATCTTTTCATTCACGCAGACTAAAACCGGGTAACAATGCCCTCAACCTTCTGCTACTTGTCCAATAAGGAGCCTGAGGTTAGACCAGCTGTTGTGCAGACACCACAGGGCCGATAGAAAACGTATCGAGCCTCCTGTGTGTCACGTCTTGCAGGTAGTGGGCCGTGAAGGTGGTCTGACGCTTCCAAACCCCAGCTTGAAGGACCTGCGTCACTGAAAAGTTCTTCTTGAAGGCCAAGGACGTAGCCACGCCCCTGACGTCATGCGCTCTAGGGCGACGTGACGGAGGAGGGTCAGGATTCAAGGCCAGATGTATTACCTAGCGAATCCAGGCTGAGATGGTATTTCTGGTGACCCTCCTCTTCGTCTCCCCGGTGCTCACGAACAAAGCTCGCACCTGGGGACGAACTGCAGCTGTTCTTTTAAGATACAACCTCAGACTCCTAACTGGGCACAGTAGGAGATGGTCTGGGTCATCTATTACAGAAAGGAGACTCGAAACCCGGAAGGAGTCGAACCTTGGGTCCGGCACTCCCGGGTTCTGAGTCTTGGCAACAAACTCAGGGACGAACCTGAACGTTACCTCCCCCCATCCCCTTGAATGGGCGATGTCGTACGAGAGACCATGAAGCTCACTGACTCGCTTGGCCGAGGCCAAAGCTAGCAGGAAAACCGTCTTCCAGGTAAGGTGGCGATCAGAAGCCTGGCGTAACGGTTCGTAGGGAGGTCTCTTAAGAGACCTGAAAACTCGAACCATGTTCCATGGAGGAGGTCTCACTTCCGACTGAGGGCAGGTAAGTTCATAACTCCGTATGAGAAGGGAAAGTTCCAGCGAGGAAGAAATGTCCATTCCTTTAACCCTGAAGGCAAGACTTAAGGCTGAGCGATAGCCATTCACTGCTGAGACTGAAAGGCGCATTTCCTCCCGCAGATAAACGAGGAACTCCGCTATTGCTGGTAAAGTGGCATCGAGGGGAGAGATACCCCTTCCACGACACCAACCACAGAAAACTCCCCACTTCGCCTGGTAGACTCCTGCGGATGATTTGCGCAGGTGGCCAGACATCCTGTTCGCAACTTGTTGCGAAAATCCTCTCTCTGTGAGGAGATGCTGGATAGTTTCCAGGCGTGAAGTCGAAGCGAAGCCACGGCCTTGTGGTAGATGTAGGAGTGTGGTTGTTTGAGTAGCTCGTGACGTGGAGGGAGCTCCCTCGGAATCTCCGTGAGGAGTTGCAGAAGGTCCGGGAACCACTTTGCATGATACCATAGCGGAGCTATCAGGGTCATTGAGAGATTGACCGATGTTCTGGTCTTGTTGGGTACCCTCCTCATCAGACATAACGAGGAAAAGGCGTACACATCGACGTTGTCCCACCGTTGTTGGAAGGCATGCTGCCAGAGAACCTTGGGGTCCGGGACTGGGGAGCAGTACAGCGGGAGCTTGATGTTCAGCGCCGTAGCGAACAGATCCACCGTCGGGGAACCCCACAAAGTCAGGACTTTGTTGGCTATCTGAGGATCCAAAGACCACCCGGTACTCACTATCTGCGTCGCCCTGCTCAGACTGTCGGCGAGCACATTCCTTTTGCCTGGAATGAAGTGAGCCGCTAGTGAAATCGAGTGGACTTCGGACTATCTCAGGATCTCTACTGCAAGATGGGATAGCTGTTCTGAAAAGGTACCTCCCTGCTTGTTGATATAAGCCACTACATGGTGTTGTCGCTCATCACCACCACAGAGTGGCCCGCCAGGACTCGGTGGAACTTCTGAAGTGCCAGGAACACGGTCTTCATTTCTAGCAGGTTTATGTGAAGGTACTTTTCTGATTCTGACCACAGGCCTGAGGTCCTGTGGCTCAGAACGTGGGCCCCCCACTCCTTGTTTGATGCATCCGAGAACAGCATCAAATCTGGGGGAGGGACGAGAAGATCCACTCCCTTTCGTAGATTCTCGTCTGCCACCCACCACCGGAGATCCGTCCGTTCCGCAGGACCCATAGGGATCAAAGTGTCTGGGGAGTCGTGGCTTTGACTCCACCGGGACTTGAGTCGCCACTGGAGGGATCTCATTCTGAGGCGACCATTGGGAACCAGACGGGTCAGAGGAGAGGTGGCCGAGGAGACGAAGCCACGATTGGGCTGGAAGTTCTTCTCGATTGAGGAAAGGTCTCGCGACCTTCCTCAGCCTTGCTATCCTTTCGTCTGTTAGGAAGGCTTTGTGGAGATTGGTGTCTATGACCATGCCTAGATATACCAGTTTCTGAGAGGGCTGCAGAGAGGACTTCTCGAGGTTTACCACGATCCCCAGATCCTGGCAAACTTTGAGGAGCTTGTCTCGGTGGCGAAGAAGGGATGCCTCCGAGTCTGCCAGGATCAGCCAGTCGTCCAGGTAACGGAGGAGACGGATGCCGATCCTGTGGGCCCACGAAGAGATGAGGGTGAAGACTCTGGTGAACACCTGAGGGGCTGTGGAGAGACCGAAACACAGCACCTTGAACTGGTAGATCTTGTTGTCTAGGCTGAATCTTAGGTACTTCCTTGAAGACGGATGGATTGGGATCTGGAAGTACGCGTCCTTCAGGTCCAGTGTACACATGAAGTCTAGTGGTCTCACCGCAAGTCTGACTGTGTCTGCCATCTCCATGCTGAACGGAGTCTGCTTGACAAACCCGTTCAGGGTTGAGAAGTCGATGACTGGTCTCCAGCCTCCAGATGCCTTTCTCACAAGAAAGAGTCCACTGTAGAAGCCTGGGGACCCGTCCACGACCTCCTGGAGAGCGTCCTTCTTCAACATGGTCTGGACTTCTGCCCGAAGGGCCTGCCCTTTAGCCGATCCCATGGCAAAAGAGCTCAAGGACACTGGATTCGCTGTCAGGGGAGGTAGAGAGGCTGTGAACGGGACGCGATAACCTAGAGTGATCACGGAGATCGTCCAGACATCTGCCCCGAGTTGCTGCCACCTTGTCGCGCAACTCTGTAGGCATTCCCCCACTGGTGGACATGCAGGGGGATTGCCAACCCTAGCGTTTCCGGCCTCTGCTGTTACCACTAGGGTTCTTGCCTCCCCTGGAGGACTTCTTGCTCCTTCTGCTCTTGGCAGGAAAGGGCTTAGACACCTTGGGCTTCGCTGCGGTAGTCTTCTTTGTGTCCTTAGCTGGACGGGGCTGCTGGACCGCTGGAGGTTAGTAGGGCCTCGATGTCAGGGCCCTGTGGATGAGGGAATCCTGGTTGGATTTCTTCCACCTCTCAGTGGTGAGCTCCACAACCTTAGGCTCAAACAGGCTCTTACCGAACACGGAAGAGTGTCTGAGCCTGCTAATCTCCGAACTGGGGACCTGTAAGTTTACTTGTGAACGAAGGTTCTGGAGTGGGAGGTGAGACCTTCCGGACTCACCAGTGGTAGCTTATACACCCCCCCCTGGAACCCCCCCAAGCGGCGGCGCGAGCCCTAAACCACGCCCCCTTGGGCGGAGTTACCAGAGACGAGCGGGTTGACTCGGCAATGGAAGTCACATTTTTGAAGTTGTAATAGAACAAAAAATAACACAGAAGTGGTTGAGCTTACCTTGGTAGTGCAAGTTATGAAGGAATTACTGTGAAGGTGCAAATTGTTGGACATAAAGGTCTTTTTACTAGTAAATTCAATCTTCTTGTGCTCTCTTGGTTGATATGAATATTGAAAGATTCCAGTTAGTTTGTTTTCTGTGGAATAATAGTGATTGTATGTGTGTGTTCTTGTATATAGCCTACTCTGTTGAATTATGAAGTTGTTAGAATATTCCCTCCTAAGTACTGTACATGGTCTCCTCGGCTCACGGGGGAAGGGTTGGAGGGTGACCCAGACTTTGAGTCCGGAAGGTCTCACCTCCCACTCCAGAACCTTCGTTCACAAGTAAACTTACAGTTCTGGAGAGGGAGGTCTCAACCTTCCGGACTCACCAGTGGTAGCTAGGCAGATGCTTCAGGGGGCTTGAAGATGAAGTCCAGCGACCACAGCATCGAAAGCTCCCTGTAAGCCGAGGAGAGCATAGTAAGAGCTGAAGACAGAGTCGCTTCTCCAATTCATTCTGGACATGATTTCTTGTATCGATACTCCATTGTATAGCAGTCTTGATGAAGCTTGCCCCCTTATAGAGTGAAAATTCGTTGACTGTTTAGTTGCATTTGGGTCGGCTCTGAAAATGCACTCCCTAAAAAGTTGTCTCATTTTTTGTAGAGACATTATCTTGAAGTGTTCATCTAGCCATATGTGGTCTTTCCTGTCTATGTTTCTTTCCATACAGACTTTGTTGGTGTATTCCAAATAGAAGTTCAATTGTCTGACTGGACATATTTTTGGTCTGTTAGGAAGCTTCCTAAAGCTGATCTCTATTGGCGTGTAGTTGTTCTTTTGGTTTTTGGCCATGAAGGAAGGGTGGTTCCGTAAGACAATGTGTTCTGGGGTGAAGGTGCTCCTGGAAATGCTGAGATTGTTAAATTGATTAGCTCTTAAAGGGCAAGCTAAGGCTACTAGGAACAAGGTTTTCTGTGTCAGTAGTAAGGTAGAGTTATCTTTCGTGGTGTTGAGAAATGAAATTACTTTGTCTAGATCCCAGCCAGGGAACTGGTGAGAATTCCTAGGTTTCCTTCTATTAACTCCCGATATCATTGCTTTGACATATTTGTCCTCTGCAAGACAGTAACCTGGGAAATAGCCTGACAAGATAGGACCTAAAGCTGCTCTGTAGCTCTTCAGGGTGTTGTAAGACAGACCCTTGTCTATAAGGTGATTGAAAAATAAAATAATTGCTAACAGGGGAAATTTGTTGTCTCTTCCATACTCCTTGTGAATGAAACTTTTAAAAATGTTGTATAGGTTTTCATACTTGTGCAAGGAGCTGTCCCTCAAGCTGACAGCAATTTTGGAGCAAACCTCAGGAGGAAAGACGTTAGGGAGCTGATCCTTTAAATTTTGAAGGCGATCAAAGTTGATTGGAGCTTTGCTGAGGGTGAGATACAATCCTTGAGAACTATCTGGTAGTCTTCGATCTTCACAATATATCGTTTGTGCTGCTTCGCGACTGACTTCACTAATGGAATCCATGGTTCCGTCCCCTGCGATATGGTGCAGAAAAGCATATTATTATTGCATTCTTTATTGATTTTAAAAGCTACTTTGTGTAGTAAGAATCCTGGTGGAAAGGCATAGAGGGGTGTTGATCCCTTCCAGCTAATCGTAAGTGCATTATTGCTGATGGCTTTTTGATTTGGAAGAGATGAACAGAACTTTTTGCACTTAGTATTGAAACCATTTGAGAACAGATCTATTTCTGGGGTGAAATTGAAGTCAGAGCAGATTAAGGAGAATAGACTGTCACTGAGGGAAGTTTCTGTGTGAATGGAACCCAGGTCCCTGGAAAGTGAGTCTGCGATGGTGTTACTTACTCCCCTGATCCATCTGGAATTTATCTGTATGTTGTGATCCTTCATGGTACTAAGTATTTTCCTGACTAGTTCATGGGCTAACTTGTTTCTGATACTACCCTGTTTCTTTATCCAACAATTAGTAACCTTTGAATCAACATGTATTAAGACTACCTTGTTGTATAACCTTGTGATGAAGTGTTCCAAAGAATAGAAGCAAGCTAATAACTCTCTTACATTGATGTGAAGGGAGGATTCTTCATTTGTCCAAGTTCCATTTATTGAGAGCATATTACCCGCTATTACTAATGCACCTCCCCAACCCTGGTTGGAAGCGTCAGTGAAAAGTTCTGCATCTATCTGTGGTTTTGGAATGTTAATCTCTCTGTACATTTGTCTCTGTTCCCATGGCTTTAGGTATTTTTTGAAGGTGTGGGGAATGATTTTGTACCCTGAATTAAAATAACTGTGGTACCTGTGGAGATATTTAAGATGGAATCTTCCCAAGCTTGTATAGGATGCACTAAAATTTAAAGCTCCGATTAACATTTGATAGTAATGCAGGTCGGATTTAACAGAGTTGGAGAAAGCTTTGGCCAATTCGACACACTTCTCTATGTTTTTCCTACTGGGATTCATAGTTTTCTTAATCATATTGTAATGCACTCCTAAAAATTCAATTCTTTGAGTCGGTTCAATTGTAGATTTTTTAAGTGAGATATTCCATCCTAAGTCTGACAAGATCTTAATGACTAGCTGAATGTGATTTTTACATTTCACATAATCTTTTGCTAATATGAGAATGTCATCAAGATAGTTGAATATTAAGATGTTATATGAGGTTCTAATATACTTGATCACCGAGTACATTATTTTTGAAAAAATATAAGGTGCTGTCTTTAGTCCAAAGGGTATCACAGTCCATTTGAACTTCCTTTTACCTAGTTTGAAGGTTAGAAATTTCTGGCTACTTGCATGTAATGGAATGTGCCAATAAGCATCTTTTAAATCTAGTTTGCAGGCCCAAGAGTTTAGATGTAGATAGGGAAATATAGTATTGGCCTTGAGCATGGTAAAAGAAGGTTTTTTAATCATGGTGTTGAGCACTTTCATGTCAAAGATTAGTCGTACTGTTCCATCTGGTTTGAATTTATAAAATATGTGGTTGGAGTAGTAAAAGGAAGTTCTGGGGATCTGCTCTATGACACCTAGTTATAGCAGTCTGTCACATTCACTTTCCAATATTTTACGCTTGTTAATTGAATAAAATCTATCTTTACCTGTTCTTTTTAAAGACCTCTGGGCTTTAAGTTTATTATTAAACGGAATTCTCACCCCTTCATTGATAATTTACAAGCAAAAGAGGCATTAGGAAGCTTTCTCCAACTATCAATATTCATCAATAATGACTTACCTATCCTATTCTCTGGGGGGCTCTGGGAGGAGTTATTCATTGGTTTTGAGGCCAAAGGCGAGGTCTCTTTACTTCTATCTTGATTTATAGCATTTGGCCCAATGTCATGATGGTCTGGTGCGGAGCAAAGCTCGTTATTATCTGGTGCTGAGCAAAGCTCATTAACCACTGGTGCTGAGCAAAGCTCGTAATTAACTGGTGCTGAGCAAAGCTCATTAACTGGTGCTGAGCAAAGCTCATTATTAACTGGTGCAGAGTAAACATCGTTATTAACTGGTGCTGAAAAAATTTCTCTTTGAACTGGTGCGGAGCATGGCTCAATTTCTAGGGTCTTTCTTTTCTCTGGCTCCTGAACTATTAGCTTGTCCATTTTGTGACCTCCCCCCCCTGTACCCACCTCGCCTATTACCTCTTCTAAGTGGCTGAGACTTGAATCTAAAGTTAGGGTTACCTTTGAGGAAACTGAACCTTCTTCCCTGAAATCTGCCCCCGAAGTTGAATTTCCTACCCCTGAAGTTTGCTGCCCCTCCTCTGAGGAGGGGACCTTTGTGAAAGCAGGCAGCAATGGCTGATTTTTGGTCTTCAGTTAAATTCCAAATTTCTTTAATGTCTGCTTTGATTATAAGATCTCTTATTTCTTCCTTGAGGTATCTAGGAAGTGCTCTGCTTCTGAAATTTCTTATCAAATTTTGTATGAGGTCTATGCTCCTCCTTAGGGGACCAATAATAATTTTGGACAAAAAATCAATGTCATTTACTTTGGAGGGGTATACAATGTGTGCCAGTGCTGCATGCCCTTGAAAGGCAGAAATACTCATTTTAATATTTTCAATGTCATAGAAAAATTTTCTCTTATAACTGTCATCAAATACCTTACCTTCAGGCCAGAAATTCAACTTTGGAGTATTAATTAATTTAAAAAAGTCTGAGAACTCCTTATTTTGACTACTAACAAAGAATTTATCCCGGTTATCACTATGGCCTTCACTGAACGTTAATGCTACTAGTGAATTATTCAATTGAATTTTCCCTTCTCTATGAAAAGATGGTTCAGCTTTGAAATTGGTGGAAATATATGAAGGAATGGGTTTATTGAATGTAAGAAGGTTGAAATCTTCGTAATCACTTTCGTCTCCATTATTATAAAAGGAAAAGAGGTCTAAATTTGCACTTTCAGGTAATTCAGGTGATCGTCTTGAGCGCTTAGTAGGAGGGGGAGCCTCATTCTTCTTAGCAGGTGAACCACTTCTGCCGAGATGAATGTTTAATATCAGTGATTTATTTACCATAGAATAATTGAAATTTTGTTCAACAGGTATAGTAAATATGGACAGCAGCGGACCTTGAAGGCTGAAGTCAGGCAATGGGGTTCACGACTCAAATAGCCCTCTTAGGTTAATTCAGTGCCATATTTAAGTGAATGATAAGTTTAAATCTGTTATTATTAATAAACTAGACCTGCCTCATATGTAACCCTTATCAGATAGCCCCCCAGGGCCTAGGCTAGTGTCGATAGGTTTAAAGCGAGAAATGTAAGCTCGAACTTACCTGTGGTCTAGCCTACTGCCTATTAAGCGCGTGCTTTTAATGTGTCAGGCAAGCAATTTGTTTTGTGTGCTTAATTATAATTTTGTAATATATAAAAATTGGAGTATTTAGTTTGTTTATACCGATTAATCGTGTAGTAATCATGCACATGCTTTGCTTAAGCTACTTACGCTATGTTCGGAAGTGCCTGCTCTAAGCATTCAAATCATAACAAGCTTACGTATGGGGGCCGCCATTTGCATTTGTGACGTCATTAGTCTAAATCAGCTGCTTTCCATATGACGTTTTCGTTGTAAACAGAATTTAAAACCTTACCTTTTCTGGATGATTTGCATAAGAGTTTGATTCTGTTGTAGTAACATATTTACGATATCAGAATTAGAAGGCATATCACTATCTGCAGTCGATTGTGTGCGTTTTTCGTTACTGATTACGTTCTCCTCTCCGCTGGAGTCTTCGCTAAGCCGATGCACCTCCGCGGAGGTAAGAATTTGCCTAGACATAATTAAGCCGTGGGCTGAGATATTACTCTGGTTGCTGAGTGCAGGATAATGAAAATCAGCAAATGTTGGGAGCAGCGGGAGGGAAAAAGAGGAGAACGTTCTGTGCCGAAGTCAACTTCAGAAATGTGACTTCCATTGCCGAGTCAACCCGCTCGTCTCTGGTAACTCCGCCCAAGGGGGCGTGGTTTAGGGCTCGCGCCGCCGCTTGGGGGGGTTCCAGGGGGGGGTGTATAAGCTACCACTGGTGAGTCCGGAAGGTTGAGACCTCCCTCTCCAGAACTTCGGATGGAACCTCTTGGCCACAGCGTCCCGACGCTTGAGAATCGTATTGGCCCACAAGCTCGAGACTTGGTGGGCCAGAAACTCAATGGTCCGTGTGCCCGAGAGTAAGAAAGTCTCCTGCGCCTTCCAGGTGCTTTCTTTGGAGAGGTCCTCGGACCGCACCAGGATGCCCAGAGACCCCAGCCAGATGTCGAGCCACGAAGTTGCCTGCATGGCACACTTGGTGACCTTCTCCTGGCTCAGGAGCTCAGTGGCTGAGAAGGACACGTGCCAGTTGGAGTCTCTCTCAAGAGGGACTCCCCTTGTGAGTTCTTCCACAGAGTGGTGCAACGGAAGACTCAGACAAGACTCCTCAAGGATCTCGAAGTACCTCCTCTGATGGACTCGAGGAGGGGGGAGGAGCTTGTTACCGGCATTCGATCTGCTGGAGGAGGCAAGCTCAGAGAGCTGGCCCTCGACTTGTCCCTGGCACTCTTCATCCCCTGAGACCAGGGCAAAGCTGCACTGGCCCTAGAGGGTTTCTGGGTGCCATAGACGCGGTCCAGGACCGTGTCCTTACCTTCACAAGGGGGAATCTCAGGGTCTGGAATCTCATTGAGGTTCCTCATGAGGGTCAGGACTTGCCAGAAAGCGTGTTCTTACTCCTGGTGCTCTCCTCCTGAAGGACTGGCAGCTAAGTCTCCTGTCCCCAGTGGCTCTTCCTGGGGGGACACGTGGACATCCTCGGCGGCTCTAGACGGTTCCTGCCTGATCCTTGCTGACGATTTGGGAATCGTCTTAGAGTCCTTAGGCTCCCTCATGGGCGGGATACAGGACTCGAGCAACGAAGGGGGCAGGCTCTTCTCCACCCCTGGACGAGACGACTTCTCAGGGAGAGGCGGAGCTTCCCCCATTGGTGCGATGGGGGAATGGTCCAGCTCATCCGACTCTCCTGAGGAAAGGTAGTCCTCATCCGCAGGGAAGGGAGAGAAGGTCGGGGGGGGAAGAAGGAGCCTTGCGCAAGGACCTGCGAGGAGACAATATAGGCCTTGGAGGAGTTTCCACGGGAGAGACTCCTCTCTTCCTCAACAGGGGGGAGGAAGCTGCCACTGGTTTGTGACCCCCGTCAGAGAGGGCGGGCTTAATCGCCTGCACAAGAGCTCTGACTAGGATGCCGAACCAGGGCTGCTGGCTGACAGTCGCGCTGTCAGACACCCCCTCTGGAGGGAAGGGGATCGTGCGATCCCTAGGAGGAGTCGACAAATGTGGGTTCGCCTGTGGGGCTGAAAGAAAAGCGTCTCTAGACCTGTCCGGGAAGCAGCCCTCCTCCGGCGAGCGCGCTGGTCTGCGCTTGCGGGGAGGGGAACAAGACGAAGACCTCTCCGCCTGACGGCGCTCGTGTGAAGGGCCCTGGTCAGGGTCGCGAGTGAAGGGCTCGCGTGACACAGGAATCTCGCGCTCGCGCGGGTGCGCTCATCCGCGTGGGCGGGGGCGGGCGCGAGGGCGAGGATACAGGGGCGAGGGAGCGATGGCGCGCTGGTGATGGAGCAGCCGCGTGGGCGCGCAGCAGCTGGAACTTGCGCGTGGTCGCGAGAGCGCGTAAGCGATGGCGAGGGTGTGTGGCGCGCAGGAGCCTGCACGGGAGGCTTCCGAACGCGAGGGCGCGAAGCGACCTGATGCGGCCCCGGAGGGTGCGAGATAACGGGGGCGCCTGAGCGCGTCCGGAAGAACCGGGCGAGGGCGCGTGAGCGCTGGTGCAGGATCGCGAGCGGCAGGGATGGCGCGTTGGCACGGAGGTTGGCGCTGGTCCGACAGGACCAACATGCTCGCCTGTGGGCGCGGAGGTTGGCGCTGGTCCGATAGGACCGGCATGCTCGCCTGTGGGCGCGGAGGTTGGCGCTGGTCCGACAGGACCGGCATGCTTGCCCGTGGGCGCGCTGGACGCGCATCAGGATGTGGTCGCACCGGGGTGCGCTGCTGCGGCGGCCGCACAGGGCGCGCGGTCGGATGAGGGCGCTCAGGTGCGTGCTGGAGGGTTACAGTAGGTGCCTTGAAGACAGGAACGGGGCGCGTGACAGGAACAGGGCGCGTAACCGGGGCGTCGTGCGCGGTTGCAGCACGTGCAAACTCGCGCGGTCTGGAAGGAGAGCTCAGGGGCGGCCGTGAGTGCCCGTGCGCTAGCTTGGGAGCCTCCTGGGCGACACGCTGGGATGTCGTAGAGCGTTGGTGAGCGCTGGAGCTGGAACCGCGCGTGGGCGCGTGTCGTGCGTCTCTCCAGACGGGCCCGATGAGTCCGGAGGAGCCTGTGGGCGCCTGTGCGCCAGCGAAAGAGCCTCCTGGACTGCGCGCGACGAGGCAGGAACCGGGGGACGCTGGGGCACCGGTGGGCGCATGTGCGCAGGTGAGCGCTGGCGCGCTGTAACAGGAACTGCTGAAGGGCGCCGGGGCGCAGAAGGGCGTGGGCGCGCAGGGGGACCCTGGCGCGTAGCAGGAACGGTGGCGCGAAAGTGTGAGGGTGAGCGCCGTGGAGCTAAGTCAGGAACAGCGGCAACGGCAGGCACAGCAGCGACAGCAGCAGGAGAGGGCACAGGAGGAACCTGGCGCTTGAAGGCAAGAGGCGCGGTTTTGCGCTCAAGACCCTTCAGCCCCGAAGGGCCCGGAGACGGCGCAGCGGCAGGATCAGGTGGCACGTCACGCCCATCAGGAACATTGGATGTTGAAGATCTGGGAGACTGGTCACTATGTCCCGAAGGACGACCATCATCCGAAGGTGATCGCGAACGATCCCCAGAGAGGTCTAGGTTGGTAGCTGGCCGGATTGGTGAACGGTGAGTCGTCTCCTCCGCAGAGGACTGTGGTGATGACGAGCCGAAGAGGCACCTCTTAACCCCCTTGAAAGGGGAAGTAAGGCCTCTACGGCGAAGGGGAGGACGAGCCTTCCGCCTTATACTCCCACGAGGGGCCGTGGGATCAGCAAGCTGACCATCAAGGGGCCTCCGAAGAGGAGAATCTGTAAGTGAACTCCCCCGAGGGGGAGAATCACCGGCAGGAGAGACCGTGGGACTTAGATCTTCCCTCAAAGGGTGTTCGGAGGGAGAATCTAAGCCGTCAGCTACCTCAGCCACAGGAACGGGGGTTTGGCTTGACCCACGGGATGACTACGTCACAACAACGTCAACCACAGACAGAGGATCTATCCCCGCTGTAGTTGGCGATTGTTTGACGGCTGCACCCAGTTTGATATGTCAAACAGGGTTTCCTTGGAGGGATGACCCTGCAGCCCCAAGGAAGCCCAAAGCTGACACAAATCATGGTTAGACATTAAATCCTCCTCCGGGGGAGGAGAGGCAGCCGCCTCGCTATGGGAGGCAACTACCTCTCCCGCACCCCGGGATCAGTCAACAGCACAGCGGTCTACGCTACCACTCGCCGGCCTCTCGGAAGAGACCGCTCGAGGGGGAGCTTCGCAGGAGGAAAGGGCAACGGAAGAAGTAGTCCTGGAATTTTTTCTCTCTTCAGAGAAACCTCTGAAGGAGAAAGATCCCTTTTGGCCTTCTTCTTACGGCGCCGGGGCAAACCTCTCCCACTGGGAGGTAAACCACTCCCTACATTCAATACATACATTGTCACTATCACACCGCTGGCCCCTACAGTGAGGACATAAGGTGTGGGGATCAGTGTCGACCGCCGACATAAAGGTCCCACAAGGGCGGCCGGGAAGTCCAGGGCAAGTACGCATTATCAGTAGAGGCCAACTTCAAACACCCTGCGAAAGAGAAAAAGCAAAAAACAGATTAATATGGCAGTCAAAGTGAAGGAGAGCACAGACAGGTCTGTTCTCTTCCCAAGCCAAAAGTTAAGTGAAGCATTCACCGGTGTGTGTGAGGGGGGGGAGGGGGGGGAGCTAGCTACCCCTCCCTACCCCCCGCTAACTAGCCGCAGGGCAGTAAACCCTCGTTAAAACCTTTATGGCTCGTCATTCAGCTACGCCGAAGTAATTACCCCATGTAAATAGCGTGGTTTATATTTCAGTTACGGAACAAATCCCGTTTGGACTTCTTCTTCCGGCGCCGGGAAAACCTCTCCTACTGGGAGGTAGACCACTCCCTACATTCAATACATATGTTACCACTATCACACCGTTGACCCCTACAATAAGGGCATAAGGTGTGTGGATCCGTGTCTATTGACGACATGAAGGTCCCACAAGGGCGTTCAGGTAACCCATGACACTTCCGCATTGTAGAGGCCAACTTCACAACACTCTAGAAAAGAAAAAGCAAAAAGCATAGATTAAATGGCTGTCGTGTAGGCGAGGGTAACAGCGGACACGTCCGACTAGCACCCGAGCCGATAGCAAAGTGAGCTTACCACACAGGTGTGTGAGGGGGGAGGGTAGCTAACTACCCTCCCTACCCCCCGCTAACTAGCAGTGGGGTAGTAAACCCTCGTTAAAATTCTAATGGCTCGTCCTTTCAGCCACGCCGAAAGTAATTACCCACTTTAAATAGCGTGGTTTGTACTATATTCCAGTTACGGAACAAATATCCTTTTAAAAGTACTATGTCTACCCATGACACCAATATAGTACT
Organism: Palaemon carinicauda; assembly: GCF_036898095.1. Classification (NCBI taxonomy): domain Eukaryota; kingdom Metazoa; phylum Arthropoda; class Malacostraca; order Decapoda; family Palaemonidae; genus Palaemon; species Palaemon carinicauda. Next base: position 67,943,969 of record NC_090747.1, read on the forward strand.
GTTTGGCCAGTCAAAGGACCACATAACTCTCTGGCATTAGTATCTCAACGGGTGGCTGATGCCCTGGCCAACCTACTACCTACTAGGCTAAAGACCTCTTGCTTTCTTGCCCTGCACAGGGAACCCGTGAACCCCAAGAAAGGCAACACTGAAGGAAAAGGGCCTTTTTAATAAGATTTAGGACAGTTGCTTTTAATCATAAAACCAGTTAAAAGGTTAGGAAGAAGAGAAAAGACTGGGTCTTTCTTATACCGAGCCGAATTAAAAAGTAACGGTGGGAATGGGGCCCAACCTACCATGCTAAGTAACGGTGGGTAATTATACCCTATAGGAAAAAGCTTATCGGGTAGTTTCAGCTTTGCCAAAATGAATACTGTACTCCACAGTAAAATCCAGAAGTTTTGTATGTTGCGCTGGAAAAAAAATTCAAAGCATTTCAAACACTAATACAGTTTACTTTGATATATTCATTGTATAAACTTTGGATATTGGAACAGTAACAAAAGATTTTTGTGTGGTGGAAATGTAATTTCATTAAGTTCTTTGAAAGCCCCCAATATAGAATCATATCTGGATATTAATTCAAGTGTATACAGTATATAGCAATTCAAGAGTGTGCAATTAGGAAATCTTAACTGAGGTGTATTCTTAAAGATAGGATTTCAGGTGTGAAATACAACAGTGCATGTTACAATTCTGTGTTTGTTCTAATTTCATCCTGTAATATAAAATGTTCTCAAAAAATACAATTACATAATGTACCCCAAGGACAATACCAAATTGGATATCAAGATGTCTCTCGCAACTGTTTGTGTCCGGTACACTCACCATCCGACGGTAGGCCTCTCCATATGACAAGAGTTGCAAAGAAAATTCATTTCAAAGGCAAAACTAGGCTATTTGTATTGCGGATAATTGTGTTTTTCTTTTTATTGATACTGCAATCATTCAAAAACATAAAATAACTCGCAGCATTTGTAGAATAATCGGTCACAACTAAATAAAATAATAAGTATAAACTTACAAACCTTACCTTGATAACCAAACTCACCCTACCCTAACCTGACTATTACAGAAATATGTACTCATTCTGTTACCAACTGCAATGCTATCTACAGCAGTAATAATCTAATCACTTTCATTTCAATTGAAAATTTATTCCAATCATCTCAATTGCACCTGATTTTCTAAGCATCATGAAGGTTGCTCAATCAATAATAGGAGCCCTTGTATATCAGCAGACACTTCTTCACGTGTTCATTAGAAATGAACATAAACTAACCTAAACTTTCCCTCCTAAGCTAACCTACAATCCGTGTCCTTACCTACTTACCCAACGGGGGCTGCGACACCTCTTATTCTAAGTTATACATAATAATACATACAGATGGCCGCTATCATACATACACCTTCAATAATATTTCTTGCATACTGTAATATGAAAATAAAGATCCTTTTTCATATAACACACAATCAATCACTACGCCAAAACAAATAAAATACTGGCACTAATAACACAATTAAAATATTATACGTAACTGTCTAGTTTCAAAAATTCAGTTTAAATCACCCATTTGATATAGGAATTTAAATGTCAAAACCCGACTGAATTGGGAGCTTGCCTACATCACCACGGTCCTTTCAGGCCTATGTGTGAGGACCAAATATAAAGCCTCTTTGAAGAGATCGTAACTCAAATGTAACATTACTGTATAAAAATTTGCAATAAATGGTACTGTATACTCCTAATAAACCTAAATCTCCCTGACCTTAACAGTTCTGCTTCCAAAACTTGTCCATCAACGAAACTCTAATAGAAGCCTCAACACCAGAACTAACATTCTGAGACAAGCCAGGACTGACAATATTGAAATATCTCCTTATTCGGATTAAAAAATTACCTTGGATAGCTTTGAATTCATACTTAATTAAATCAACGGTAAATTTCCTAAAAGCAAATGCCTCGTAGAACACCAAAAGACAAGACAAATTGGGCTTGAACGAAAAGCAGCGTTTGTTTATTTACATTTGAAATCAGCTGATTACATTTCTAAATAATTCTCACATACACATTTCTTAATAATTCTCACAATAAAAACTTTGAAAAAATATATTATTTAAGATAGATAAGACAAATGATAGTATTGAGTTAACTAAAGTTATAAAATTGATAAAAATCAAAACTTGAAACTACAGGTAGTGAGACAGAGCACAATATGTCTTGGAGTTAGAACGTTCAGTTCTGTTCAAAATTAATTTCTTATTACTAATGTAGATGCTGGCCTGGATACTGAGTAACTGTAACCGTGGTTGTAGTAAAGTAATCTCCGAGGTAATTTACTTCTTACATTTGAAAGGTACATATTACGCACGCGCAAACTTACGGCCTATTAGGCAATTACTATTTTAAGTAATTTAATGTATGTTTAATTTTATTATTCATTTTACTTATCGTTAACGATAATAGTTACTGTAGTAAGTAGCATTAAGTTATTTACTTTTAATTTATCAAAAAAAAAAAAAGATAATGCTTCGAATCAAGCTAACGACCGAACAGCTAATCTACACAGTCGAACACAAATATTAATCCCTTCTGATTTCTAACATTTGACATAGGATTTAGCATTTTCATACATATTATATATAACAGTGATGACCTTACCATTAATATCAGAAGAAATTAGCTTACACCATAGAGATGATCTATTCACCAATTCAAATGCTCTTTTTTTTTTTTTTTTGTAATCTACAAAATCACAATAAATTCGCTTGTGTTTGAACAGGTATAAATCGATGAAAGAATGAAGAACAAACATATGGTCGAGTGTGCTGTAGTCTTCTCTGAATCCTGCCTGCTCTATTCCTAAGATACCAGCACCCTCTAAGTAGGCAGTAAGGCGATCATTTAGACAAGCTGTGAAAAGTTTACCAACGCAACTTGATAGTGTAATGCCACGATAGTTATCTGGGTCATCGATAGAACCTTTCCTTTTCTACAGAGGTATGATCATACCTATACACCAGTCAGATGGCACTATTCCGGTTGTTAGTAAAATATCAAACATCCTAACTACAATATTTATGACAGACTCAGGACAATTCTTAAGGTATTCATTAAGGATACTGTCAATTCCACATGCTTTATTGTTCCTCAATAAACTAATTGACCGTTTTACTTCTAAAGCGGGGTTTACACGACCGAGCAGCTCGTCGAGCCCGGTTGTCGAACCTACTTGTAGAACGGCTCGAAGAGCTTTCAGACAGTACATCGAGCCTCAGTGTGCCTCGTGCTAAAACAACGTCAACATGTCTCTCGACCAGGACGATTTGATAGCCATTGCTTTAGCAGTGGCACTAAGAAGGAAAAAAAAAGATCAAAAGAAAGACATTTTCATATACCAACTTGCTTGTTGCTTTAAAATTAGAGCCTGATGACTGACGCAATTATTTGTGTATGGATGAAGACACGTACATTGATCTACCGAATCGTGTCAGCTCTTTCATGAGGAAGGCTATAACTCCACATGAAAGACTGAGTGTCCGCTATTCCTTTGTTTCTGGCTACTTTATTGGAATAGTCTTTTGATATAACTTTCCATAAAGCTGGATGAGCTCGATATGCATGTATGAAATCAAGTACGACTTCCTTCTCATTCTTACTTTCATTAATGGCAGCAATTATGCATTTCTTTGTTGATGTTTCCTCTAGCAGGTTTGAATAACAACTGAGGTTCAATGCTCGACACCCGTTTACATGTTCACACCGCTCGTCAAACAATGTAGCTCCGCCCACAAAAGTCAAGATGAGCCTGACTTTCATCGAGCCGCTCGACAACCAAATAGCCCGTTTACACTCTCGAACATCAATTCAAACGCAGGGTTGTCGAGCCAGGCTCGACGAGCTGCTCGCCCGTGTAAACCCCGCTTAAGGTGGTAAATAGCCTATAGAGTCCTTTCAATGACGTCACTGGGAATCGCTGGCGGCCATGCTGGAGGACATACAAAGCGAAAACATGGCAGCTGCTACAGCGAATATGGACAACGAGAGCGACTTTGTCAAACAATTGTAGGGTGATGATAAGCGTTTTTTTGGGCTCAAGCCATGGCGTCCTGATGGAAGGTTCCTGTTTGGTAGCTTCCTTGGGTATAAGACTACTAAGATATTCCCAGAGAATTTAACCACAGGTTATCACAGAATTCTAACTTCTGGAGCGAGTATCTCAAAGGTTTCCCTTTAAGACATCGTAATACAACAGGGGACACGCATGTCTGAACGTGCCACATAGCTATCTCCACCCCGAACAGAGTTAATGCTTCGGTGTGTAAGGGCTGAGAATAGCTGGGAGCCGTTCCACAGCTAATCTCACTCGTGGCTACTACTGATACTCGAGACGTAAACAAACGGACGCCATTGCTCTAATGACGTCACGCGCGTCTTCATCCTTTGTTTAGTAGCTGCCCTACTTAGACGGATTTTCCCTTGTGTTAACTTTATCGCTTTGCATCTTCGCTATGTCGTTACCTTCAGCCTCGCCTTCTTCTGGAAAGTTGAGTACAAGGTTCCAGTATTGTTTAATTAAGCTCTGGCCGTAAAGTAAATATTATTTCGCGAAATAATTGATGTTTTGTGGCAGAGCTGTGCCTCTACCGGACCCGCCATTTTATGGCGTCGTTGTTGTTTTGCATGTCTTATTTAGTTAGCCACAACAACGCTTCCGGCATTATATACTAATCGAATACATTAGTTTATTTAGTCTTCATAGCTTGGAACTTTTATATCGTGTTTAGACGCTTTTTATCGGTCATCGATTGACCTCATACCAGTCGGCTACTATAGCCCCCAGGCCAGGAGCCTACATACAAGTGTTCATGCATGATTTATTAGTGATCCTAGACTAAGTTATGAAGATAGTGGCATTATTATTTTACAATACTTTTGACTAGTGATGCAAATGTTTTCGCCTTCAGGGACCATATAGGGGATAGGCTAGTCAGTGATTCTTTCTAGCCTAACCTAACCTTAGGACCCCTATATGCTTCCTTCATCCCCTGCCTTGGCATTCCCTCTATTTAGCCTTGATCCCTTTTCTGAGTAAAGGGATTAATTGTCTAATAGAGTATATATATCGCCTCTCAGTCCTCCCTAAAGGAATGAACCCCCTTTAGGATTGTGTCTGAGAGTGAGGTTAGGCTAGCCTACCTCTATGGCTAGGATAGTCTATGACTTTCCTGCGATAGCGATACGTCTTCTTCCTTGCCTAGTTCAGGACTTTTAGCCCTGATCTAGGTCGGGTTAGGAAGGTTTCTCTGTTCCATGCTGAAACTGTACTCTTGCACCGTTTTAGCCGATCAGCCTAATCTTAGGTTAGGGAGTGTCCTCCCTTCCCTTAGTGGCCGCTCTGGTACAGAAACCCTTCCTGGGAAGACCTCTCTCTTCTCCCTCCCCACCTATCTCTTGTATAGCCTAGCCTATGCTTAGGTTAGTTTATACTCATCTGTCCCCTGTCCTACAAATCCTCCTTAGGGTGGATGAGTAGGGCTACCCGAGCTTCCCTGTGCTGTCCGCTCTGGTACATATACCTTCATAGTGTCCTATAAGGTTAGTTACTAGTGTAGCTCTGCATAGGGGAGTCTCCCCCCCTCTTGGGTGTTCCCTAGTCCTCCCTTGGGCTACCTGCTCCCGGTCCCTAGTGACCCCTGCTTATGGATGCTAGAGCCTGTCTCTATCATGGGTACACCCCCTCAGGGAGGGGGAGGGATGTCTGGAACCCTGACGGTACTTCCTGCATCCTTTCCCCCCTCCCCCTGTCTCTCTATCTATCCGGGTGCCGGTCTCTTGCCGCCTCTACTGTCGGCAATACCTGCCTCCCTCTTGGTGACTTCCCTACCCTTGCCGCCAGCCCCCCGTGTACCGAGGGACTGCCGGCTGCCGCCGGCTACTACCGGCAGCTCTCCTACTCCTATCTAATCGTCCGCTTGCCGGTCGATCTCCGGAGTGCCGGCATATACTGCCGGCAACCCGATACTACCTGTACCATCCTTACCCCAGTCACCAATCTGGCATCCTCCGGCTGCCGGAGCCGCCGCTCCCTGCCGGCGTGCCGCCGTTGTGCCGGCGGCCGCCATCCTGGTATCTAACTGACTTTGAAAATTGTCTGTTCTAGTGCCAGAATCTACGCTGGAGCGAGCTCCGGCATGCCGGCGGCTTGCCGGATGCCCCGGAGGCGTCAAGAATACTTGCACCCCCTCTCTGTAGCTATCATAAGACTAAGATAGCCCTACATTGCAAATAGATAAGCTGCTTTGCTTTTAAGATCAGTACCTAGTACTGCTCTATTAGTGATCATGCTGTCTCTTTGCATTCTTCTATTTCCAGCATGCTATGTGCATCTTAGCGCGGCTGGTTGCCAGAAGCAGTTACCCTTAATGAGGCCTTCTGGCTCTTAACTGGGAACCGAATGAATTCGATCCCAACCTTGTCCTTGGCTTTCCATGGAGTTCCAATATAATGGGAATCCTAGGAAACTATATCCAATGATCTCGGTCATTTGGATTATCCCAGGACCAAGCCTATGGTAACCAGCCGGGCGAGATGCATGGAGCGTGTTCTCCTTTACTGTTTCATTCTCTATGCATCACACCTTCTTTAAGTTAAAATTAATGATTAATATTAACTTAATTTAAGAGCCATTCCTATGACTCCCCCATACTCATTTTCTCTTTCTTCCACAGGAGGAGCAGATGAAGTGTGACTTCGCCTACTGTGCTGTGAAACGCTCGCAGTTTTACGGACATACGGCGTGCAGGACTCACGCCCCTTGCTCAGACAAGAAAGGGGATTGGAAGTTCTGGAATCCACTGGAATGTACGGTCTGCCAGGCCTACCTAGTTGAGGCCTTCCATAACCCTCCCTCAGCGGAGGTTAGAGACATTGCTCGTGAAAAACTGCGCAAGTGGGTGCGTGGTTTTCAGAGAAATGCTACTGGACCGTACCTGGCCACCGAAGAACTGAGGTCCCTGTTGTTCCCTAAGGCCTCCCCTGACTCAGTGGTTCCAAAAGAAGCAATCCCCACTGTCCAAATTACGGTGGAACCTGATGTGGTCATGGCTCAGTCCATGCACGAGTGTCGTTTAGATTCCGAGGATGATGAACAGATCTCTGACGTCTCGGAAGACACGGAGAAGACGCTTATGGCTCAAGGAGCCGAAGAGGACGAAGACAAGGTGGAATACACCGAGTCGGAGCTTGGAGCTACTCCCTCGTCCATCCCTCCGCCTACTCCTACACCGACGGAAATGTCCATTCCGTCTACCTCCTCGACCCCGGATCCTTCCTCTTCTACCCAAGAACTGATCCGACTGATTAGAGCTGTCATGGACGACAGACTGAAGGAGAACCAGGAGTCCATCAGGTCTATGATTGGATCCAGAGACCCGAAGAAGATCTCGGTCAAGGATCTCCCAGCTTGCTCTCATGCCAACCCGTGGAGGTATGCAGAGCATATGGTTATTGCGACCGGCAGGATCTTTGTTAGTGACAAAATCGGCACGGTCCCGCTGGAAGATGTGGAGTTCTTCCCAAGCTTCGAGGCCTACCCGGACTGTTACGTCCGGCTTCGTTCCGAACCTGCCTCGAAGGAGGAGACCGAACCTAAAGAAGAGATAGTGTTCGATCTCGCAAAGGCCCAGGCTATGCTAGCCTCCGCATTTAAGAGCAGGGGCTTTACCTGCTCTAAGCTTCCTGCCTTGAGCAAGAAGCATCCCACATATGTCGCACCTGACACTGCGATTCTTCCTTTTTTGGAAAAGGCCTTGGCTGCATGCCTTAAAGCGGCGGAAGAAGGAAAACCCTGCCCTGCACTGGAGGAGTGCAGACCCTTCTCCATCGTTACACCCCCTGACACTAGACAATGGAAAGATGTCCAACATACTTTCGTCGTGGGTAGGCTCGATCCTGACGTCGCCGGACGTCAGTTTAATGAAGACCTCCCTAAGCTCAATGATCACCTCCTTCGCCGGGAACAAGACACGAAGGAGAGGCTTGCGGCATCTCTTTCTCATCAAGACCAACTTGAAGTTATGGCCTGTGACACAGCAGTACCTGATCACTACATGGTACTAGCCAAATCCCACTTACTCACAGTAATGAAGGACTTGTACCATTTCATAAAGGCTCGTAGAGCCTGTCGTGAATTCGTGTCTGTCGGTGCCACCGTGAAACACGAACCCCGGAGGCTGATTTCCTCCAACATCTGGGGAAAGCACCTGTTTCCTTCTGACCTTGTCAAGGAAATAACTGACAGAGCCGCCACGGAGAATAGGAACCTTCTCCACAAGTGGGGCATGTCCAGAAAAAGGAAAACCTCTCAGGACGATGGACCTCAGCCTAAGAGGAAACCTCAGAAGCCAAAACCCCAGCAACGTCAACAACGACGTCAGTTTCCGGGACCCGCTACCTCCCAAGTGGTTGCCCAACCACAACAGACCTTTCAATTGGTCCCCCAACCGGTGTTGTCACAGTCACCGGTCTTCACCCCTGCCTTTGAGCAGCCATCCACTACCTTTCATGCCAGAGGTAGAGGCTCGTCCAGGGGTGCAAGCAGAGACGCCTCTCGTCGTCCCTCCAGAGGTAGAGGAGGAAAGGGAGCTAGCGGCCGAGGCAACAAGTCCTCGGGACACCAGAAGCAATGAAGTGCTTCCGGTGGGAGGAAGACTCCGCCAATTCCAGGATCGTTGGACCTTCGATCCTTGGGCACGCAGCATCATCAAGAACGGTCTAGGCTGGAGTTGGGTGCAACCACCCCCAATCTTCCAGCGGTTCTTTCAACAATCGACCCCCATTCTGGAAGAATATGTTCTAGACCTCTTGAACAAGAAGGTGATAAGGAAGGTAAAGTCCACCAGGTTCCAAGGGAGACTGTTTTGCGTTCCCAAGAAGGACTCAGACAAGCTCAGAGTCATTCTGGACTTATCCCCCCTCAACAAGTTCATAGAGAACAACAAATTCAAGATGCTGACGCTTCAACAAATAAGGACCCTTCTGCCTCAAGGTTCCTACACGGTCTCTATAGACCTGGCGGATGCCTATTGGCACATTCCAATGAACCATCACGCTTCCTCCTACCTAGGATTTCGACTCCAAAGAAAAAGCTACGCCTTCCGGGCCATGCCATTCGGCCTCAATGTGGCCCCTCGGATCTTCACAAAGCTGGCGGATGCCATAGTACAACAGCTCCGCCTGAGAAACGTCCAGGTGATGGCCTACCTCGACGACTGGCTAGTCTGGGCTCCATCGCCCGAAGAGTGTACAAAGTCTTGCGACGAAGTTACCCAGTACCTAGAACACCTGGGATTCAAGATCAACGAGAAGAAATCTCGCCTCTCTCCGGCTCAGAAGTTTCAGTGGCTGGGAATCCACTGGAATCTTCAGTCACACCGCCTTTCCATCCCCCAGAAGAAAAGGAAGGAAATAGCAGGGTCTGTCAAGCGACTACTGAAATCCAAACGCATTTCAAGACGACAGCAGGAACGAGTTCTAGGCTCTCTACAATTCGCCTCAGTGACAAACCCAGTGCTTCGTGCACAGCTAAAGGATGCCGCGGGAGTCTGGAGACGATCGGCATCCATCGCTCGAAGAGACCTCAAGAGACGGCTTCCAAACAGACTTCGACGCCTCCTAAAGCCGTGGTCGGAAGCAATGGCCCTGAAAAGGTCCATTCCTCTCCAACACCCTCCTCCATCACTCAACATCCACACGGATGCCTCACTGGAGGGCTGGGGAGGTCCCTCCCACCTGAAACAAGCTCAAGGGACCTGGTCTCCACTATTCAAGACATTCCACATAAACATCTTGGAGGCCATGGCGGTCCTTCTTACTCTGAAGAAGTTATCCCCGCCGCCCTCGATCCACATCCGTCTAACCCTAGACAACTCGGTGGTAGTTCGTTGTCTCAATCGCCAAGGCTCAAGATCGCCCCAGATAAATCAGGTGCTTCTCCCAATCTTCCGTCTGGCGGAGAAGAAGAAGTGGCACCTGTCTGCAGTTCACCTACAAGGATTCCGCAACGTGACAGCGGATGCTCTATCTCGGACAAACCCGATAGAGTCGGAATGGTCTCTAGACGCAAGATCATTCTCCTTCATCTCTCATCAAGTCCCAGAACTTCAGATAGATCTCTTTGCAACGAGCGACAACAATCAACTTCCTCTGTACGTAGCCCCGTACGAGGACCCCAAAGCAGAAGCGGTGGACGCCATGTCACTGGACTGGAACAGATGGTCGAAGATATACCTGTTCCCTCCCACCAACCTTCTGTTGAAAGTCCTCTCCAAACTGAGAACCTTCAAAGGGACAGCGGCCCTAGTGGCTCCCAAGTGGCCCCGGAGCAACTGGTACCCCCTGGTCCTGGAGCTGCAGCCCAAGCTGATCCCTCTCCCGGGCCCAGTTCTCTCTCAACAAGTACAGAAGTCGACTGTCTTCGCTTCATCATCGAAAATCAAGGACCTTCATCTCATGATTTTCTCTCCCTTGCCGCAAAGAAGAGGTTTGGGATCTCGAAGAAAAGTCTAGACTTCCTAGAGGAATACAAGACCGAATCCACGAGACGGCAATATGAATCATCCTGGAGGAAATGGGTCTCCTTTGTTAAAGCAAAAAATCCTAAAGAAATCACCATTGATTTCTGTATGTCCTTCTTCATTCACCTTCATGGACAAGGATTAGCAGCCAATACGATTTCAACCTGCAAATCGGCTTTGACTAGACCAATTCTATATGCTTTCCAAATTGATCTGTCCAACGACATCTTTAACAAACTGCCGAAAGCATGTGCTCGCCTACGCCCAGCACCCCCTCCGAAACCGATCTCCTGGTCACTAGACAAGGTGCTCCATTTCGCCTCCAACTTGGACAATGATTCATGCCCCCTCAAGGATCTGACTCAGAAAGTTATATTTTTATTTGCTCTCGCCTCGGGAGCTCGAGTCAGCGAAATAGTGGCATTATCAAGAGAAGAGGGACACATCCTGTTTGCTGATTCAGGAGAAGTGACCCTCTCCCCTGATCCGACGTTTCTCGCCAAAAATGAATTACCCACCAAAAGATGGGGCCCTTGGAGAATATGCCCCCTGAAGGAGGATGTCTCTCTATGTCCAGTAGAGAGTCTCAAGGTCTATCTTCGCAGAACTTCGAACTTTGGTGGAGGCCAACTCTTCAAAGGAGAAACATCGGGCAGCGACCTGTCACTGAAACAATTAAGAGCGAAAATCACCTACTTCATTCGCAGAGCGGATCCGAACAGTACACCCGCTGGTCATGATCCTAGAAAAGTGGCATCTTCTCTGAACTTCTTTCAGAGCATGGACTTTGAGAGCCTTAAAAACTTTACGGGCTGGAAGTCCTCGCGAGTTTTCTTTAAACATTATGCGAAACAAGTGCACGAAATCAAACATTTTGTGGTAGCCGCAGGTAGTGTTATGAAACCTGCACCTAACTCTGCGTAAAACAGTGAGTTACTTGGGACTCTAACTCTTCGGGTGCCTATGTTGACCCTCGAGTGATTCATAGTGATGTCTAAAAACACTTAGTGCTTTTATAACTGTTCTTATCCCAGGTGAAATGTCATAGTGTCACACAAGTGCCGCATGCCTTGAGCATGATGTGTTGTTTAAAGACTTGCGTTCCTCGAGAACGAGTACCTACTAATCCTGAAATTCCTTTTCAGATTCAAGAGCAAGCCTTTATTTCTATGTACATTATTATTACTGTAAATGAACTTTACTTTTGCTGTAAATTATTTAATTTCTGCATTGTGAAATAAAATTTCTATTTTATTACTTATGCGTCTCTTTCAGCTCCTACTTACTATGAAATACATACTGTCATAGTTTTATTTATTCCTCCTTTCTTATGGTCATGAAGAATTTAAGATGTCTAATCCTAAATTATATTCACCTTGTCTCAGTAAGGTTCCTACACGAATACTTACTTCTAATAATCAGGAGATGAACTCTACACACAGTGCCCAACCACCACTGGCCTACTTCAGAATGTTCCTATACAAATATCAAACATTCTGCTTCATCTCTAAGTTCTTAAAAGTTCTTCTGTCAAGATGAATAGCCCTTCAATACCACTTTGACGTCGGCATAGCCCATGGGAACTTCCTACCAATGGGGGGCAGGATACTTCGTTCCTATGGTTCTTACCTAAGATTACTTTGCTGTTTTGTCAATGCCTAGGCACTTAACTCTGGGGGAAAATCTACCACGATACATTGATTCTCTGGTACTCTTCCATCAGGACGCCATGGCTTGAGCCCAAAAAACGGATTTTGAGCGAAGCGAAAAATCTATTTTTGGGTGAGATAGCCATGGCGTCCTGATGGACCCTCCCTACTACTTCGTTCAGTTTGTTCCCACCCTACACAATTGTATCATGGTGATGGGCAGCAACTGGCGCCAGGATAAAGACGCGCGTGACGTCATTAGAGCAATGGCGTCCGTTTGTTTACGTCTCGAGTATCAGTAGTAGCCACGAGTGAGATTAGCTGTGGAACGGCTCCCAGCTATTCTCAGCCCTTACACACCGAAGCATTAACTCTGTTCGGGGTGGAGATAGCTATGTGGCACGTTCAGACATGCGTGTCCCCTGTTGTATTACGATGTCTTAAAGGGAAACCTTTGAGATACTCGCTCCAGAAGTTAGAATTCTGTGATAACCTGTGGTTAAATTCTCTGGGAATATCTTAGTAGTCTTATACCCAAGGAAGCTACCAAACAGGAACCTTCCATCAGGACGCCATGGCTATCTCACCCAAAAATAGATTTTTCGCTTCGCTCAAAATCCGTTTTACAAGCAGAAACTCGATCTAATTGATGGCCTAGATCCATACCAGATGCAGAATTCATTCAGTCAAAATATTGAGGATTTTCCCAGTATTTCATACATTGATATGGTGAACTACTTGGTACTGTCGGCCAACCCAGAACATGAGAGGGCATACATTTCCATTGAATAATCTGATTCCAGAATTTGTTGTTTTACTTTTAAGTCCAAAATTAGATAAACACTGGGCCTGTAAGGACACCGATCCCTTCGTCGTCCAGAAAATCGACAAACTACTTATTTATTTAAATTCTCTCTTCGCCACACTGTGGTTTCCTATGTATATATATTCCGCTCTACCAGAGCTACATTTTGTTATATGTATCATTTCATAACATGTTTCTGTTAACCCATAATTCATATATTTGTAAGTGTAAGAAAACATGACAAATTCGAAGATAATTTGTATTTTTCCTAACCATACAAACCTTAGCTATTTACAAAGGGTTATTACTTTTAGCGTAGCTGAAATGGCGAGCCATTAGAATTTAACGAGGGTGTATTACCCCCGCGCTAGTTAGCGGGGGGTAGGGGAGTGGTAGCTAGCTACCCCTCCTCCCCCTCACACACAGGTGAATACTCACTTTCACTTAGAGGTAGGACTTGTCTTGGGGGACAGGGCTGGCGGGCAAATATGTGTAAATAGCTAAGGTTTGTATGGTTAGGAAAAATACAAATTATCTTCGAATTTGTCATTTGATCCGTAACCGAAATACAAACCACGCTATTTACAAAGGGTGACTTATCCCTTAGGAAGGGTGGAAAGTCCCCAGCCATACTGGCTTTGGCTTTACCCGGGGACTCAGAATCCGAGTGAGTCGCACTCGAGAAAAGGAGTCCCTGCACCTCACAAGTTCCTTGCACCGCAAGGAAACGTGTGGCCTACGTAAGCTTGTGTGTGAAGGAAGAAGTGTGACCCGTCTTAGGCAGTTGACCTGGAGTTCCAGAAGGAACTCTGGGTTAGGACGTTCCCAATACCACCTCGTCAGGGTATGGGGGACGCGACAGTATTGACTCAATACTCGGAACACAAGGAAGCATGGTTTACCTGCAGAGGTTCGAGGTCAGCTATGCAGAGACCAGGATGCTGCTTCCCCGTAGAGGGGATGATGAAGAAAGAAGTAAGGGCCAGACATACTTCTTTCGTTCATGCAGACTAAAACCTGATAACAATGCCCTCAACCTTCTGCTACCTGTCCAAAAAGGAGCCTGAGGTTAGACCAGCTGTTGTGTAGCCACCACAGAGCGATAGAAAACGTATCGAGACTCCTGTGGGTCACGCCCTGCAGGAAGCGGGCTGCGAAGGTCATCAGACGCTTCCAGACTCCAGCTTGTAGCACCTGCGTCACAGAGTAGTATTACTCGAAGGCGAGGGACGTTGCGATGTATCCAACATCGTGCTGTAGGGCGACGTGACGGGGGAGGGTCTGAAGACAGGTCGAGATGAATTTCCTTGAGTCCGGGCTGAAGAGGTATACTGGTGACTCTCCCCCCCATGTCCTCCTTGTGTTCCCAAATCGGCTGCAACTGAGGCCAAACTGCAGCTGTTCCCAGCGCTAACCTCTCGATTCCTGTACTGGCAAGAAAGAGAAGGTCTTGGGACATCAGACACAGAATGGAGACTCGAAATCTTGAATGAATCGGACCGAAGGGTCGGGACCCTCAGATTCTGAGTCTAGCCAACAACTCAGGAGCGAGCCTGAATGTTGCCTTCCCCTCTTCCTTAGAAAGGGGGGGAGTAGTAAGAGACCAAGAAGATTGCTTACACACTGGCCGTGGCCAGAGTGAGCAGAAGACCCAAGGCGGAATACAATCCGAGGCCTGTCGTAAAAGGGTCTTGAGAAGATCTCTTAAAGGACTAAAAGTCCGAGCCATGCTCCAAGTTGGAGGTCTTCCTCCGACTAGGGCAGGGACGATCGTAGCTTCGCATGAGCGAGGATAGATCCAGCGGGCAGGAAAAAGTTATTCCTTTAAGCCTGAAGGTCAGGGAAAGGCTGAGCGACAGGCTTCATTGCCGAGAGCGGAAAGGAGTTTCCTCCCGCCGAAAGGCAATAAGACCGTTATTGCTGGAGAAGAGGCCTCACGGGAAGAGGTATATCTCCCACGGCACCAACCACCTTAGACTCTTCACTTTGCCTGGGAGACCCCTGTGGATGACTATCGCAGATGACGCGACCTCCGTACCGCGACTGTAGCGGGTTGTCTCTTCTAGAGGAGGAAGCGTAGTGTCTCCAGGCATGAAGCCGAAGCGACGCCCCGGTTCGGGAGAGATGTCGCAGTGTGGTTGCTTGAGTAGTCTGCGCCGTGGGAGAAGCTCTCCCGGGAGTTCCGTCAGGGGAAGCAGAGGGTCCAGAAACCGTTCTGCGCATAGTCCCAGTGGAGCTCTCCCATTGAAAGGTTGACAGACAACCTGGTTTTGTTGAGACCCATTGTCCGCAGACAAAAAGGAGGGAAGACGCAGGCGTCGAAGTTGTCCCACCATCACCGGAATGCATCTTGCCAGAGTCTCGGGGTCTGAGACTGGGGGGAAAACTAGCGGAAGCTTGAGGTTCCAAGCTGTCGCGATCAGGTCCCCCAGACCAGCACTTGCTGGTTACCCAAGGTCAAAGACCCCTAGGTACACTCTCTCCATGAGGCTCTGCTCGGATAGTCTGAGAGAAACATTCCCCTGCCTGGAATGAGAGAGCCGATGGTGGAATTGAGAGAATCTCAATCATCCCGGTATCTCTACTGCAAGATGTGAAGGTGTGAAAATGCGTCCCCTGCTGGTTAGCATGAAGTCGACACGCAACGGGGCGACTTGGCAGGAGCGGTAGGATCTGAAGAGGGGCCAGACTAAGGCCCTTAAGCCTGCCTGAATGATGGAGAGGTATCCTTCAGGTCTTGGCCATAGGCCTGGACCGGAACATGCCCCCCCCCTTTCCTTTGATGAGTCCGAGAACCGCATCAAGAATGTGGGGAAAGGACGAGAATATCCACTACCATCAAGAGGCTCCATAGGTCAACACCCATTGCAGGTTTAATAGTTCCGCTGGTCCCATAGGGCCAGGGAGTCCGGTTAAACATTGCCTGAAGCCACCGGAACTTGGATCGCCCCACATGGAACTTATCCTGAGGCGACCGTTCGGACTATAAACGGGTCAATGAGGAAAGAAGAACTAGGAAACGTTCCAAGGTAGGGCTGAAAACTCTGCTTGACTGAGAACAGGTACTGCGACTCTCCTCAGTCTTGCCACAGTCAACCGAAAGGAAGGCTCGGAGGATGTGGTAACAGAATCTGGCGTCCCCAGGTGGTCACCCATCCAAGTACCGACGTTGCTTAACCTCGCTGGACGGACGAGAAGCGGGGTTTCCAACGTGGTAAGGCGGTTGACTCAATATCATGGCCAGATACTCCAGATGTTGAGGCAGAGGAAGAGAAGGCTCCAAGCAAAATACCATGAGCCCACACTCATGGTCAGCATTCGGAAGCTTTTCCCGGCGCTGAAGAAGGTCGAAACCCGAGCCTACCGGAGTTGACCAGCCCTCCAAACAGCAGAGGAGGCAGAAGTCTGCACCTGAGCGGCCAAGAGGAAGGCAGGGAGAGTTCTCTGGGGAAACAAACCTGCTATGCCACGGCGGGATAGCCACACTGCATCATAAGCAGGAATACTTGCAGTTTAGGCTGAATTCGACGAGCACCCTGGAAGATGGATGGAATGGAAACTGAAAGTACCCGTCCTTCCGATCCAGGGTTAAAGGAGTCCTGTCGCCTCGTTACCAGTCTGATCGATTCTGCTGGTCTACGCTGGCCGAAGTTTGTTCGACAAACTTGATCAGGGCTGAGAGGTCGACTATGGACATCCCCTCTCAGATCCTTCCTTACAAGAAAGGATCGACTGAGGGGGCCGGGGGTGAAGCCGTCGATGATCCTAAGGAAGACCTTCGCCTAAGGTATGGATCATTCTGCCCAACCGGGCAACTCTGCTGATGCTATGGCATAGAGGTTCAGAGACACTGAATTCGCTGACAGAGACGGCAGGCGCGATATCCTTGGCTACTCACAGAGATTGTGCGGGAATGGGCATCGGGAAGCTGTCATTCGGATGAGTAACCTTAAGCATCCTCCAGCGAAAAAACCTGCAATCCTAGAGTTCGTGAACTCCTTTTAGGACTATGCCCCCCCGGGGGAGTCTCCCGTGCCATCTGTTCTGACAGGAGGGAAACTGCAATTGGACACCTTGTCCCAGTTGTCGTAGCCGATAACTTAGGCCGACGTGGTTGAAAGAAAAGGGAGCTGGAGCCCTGCAGAGTCTGGAAGAAAGCGCCTTGGAGGAGTGAAACCGGAAGTCGATTTACTCCGCACAGCAGATGTCTAAGTCTCTGTCCTTGGGCAAAGACAAAACTCTTCTCAAGGATGGAAGGGTGTCTGAGGTCGTTGACCTCCACAGATGAGACACCCGAAGGAAGCCTTCAGTCAGCGCGTCCAGATGGTACAACATCGAGCTTGTCCGCAAGTAGATACTTAACGACGAAAGGCCAAGGTGCCTGAGCTCGAGAGGAGGAAAGTACCCTTGATCTTCCTGTAGCTTCCTTGAACCAAACCTCGGGCCGTAACCGAGGAGGGAAAGAACCTGGTAAGCTCCCAGAGGAGGAGGTAAGCAGTCACCCCTTGTCCGATGGAGAAATCTTGAATGGAAAGCCCCCCCCGCCAAAAATCCTTCCAGGGCGGGAGAAGGAGAGAGTACTCGTGCAGGAGAGGGGACCCTCGAGACCGACCTCTTGGGAACCAACTTCGCCCTGGGGGAAGTCACCACGAAGTCCGCTCCTCTCTTTCTCTTCAGCGTAGGAGAGACAGCCGCTGGTTTGTTACCCTGGCCGTGTGAGTGCTGGTTTCATAACCCTCATTAACGCCCGTGCCAGCG